>NC_089842.1:231402610-231741955 GCF_035609145.1 Eleutherodactylus coqui
TCCCCTGCCTGCGCTGTACATGCTGCCTGATCTCCGCGCCTCCCCTGCTACCTTGCCCTCGGAACTGCGCCTTCTGCCACTACCGCTGTCTGATGGGAATTTTACCATCAGTTTGTACACCAGGGTCCTGTGGTATAGCATCACTCTCGAACCCCTTTCCTCTTCGGGTATGAGAGTGGAAAGGTTCTCCTTATACCGTGGGTCAAGCAGTGTGTACACCCAGTAATCCGTAGTGGCCAGAATGCGTGTAACGTGAGGGTCGCGAGAAAGGCATCCTAACATGAAGTCAGCCATGTGTGCCAGGGTACCTGTATGCAACACATGGCTGTCCTCACTAGGAAGATTACTTTCAGGATCCTCCTCCTCCTCTTCCTCCTCCTCTGGCCATACACGCTGAAAGGATGACAGGCAAGCAGCATGGGTACCCTCAGCAGTGGGCCAAGCTGTCTCTTCCCCCTCCTCCTCATGCTCCTCCCCCTCCTGCTCCTCTAAAACGCGCTGAGATATAGACATGAGGGTGCTCTGACTATCCAGCGACATACTGTCTTCCCCGTTCCCGAGCGCAAAGCGTCTGCCTTTATGCTTTGCAGGGAGCTTCTCAAGAGGCATAGCAGAGCAATGGTAACGCTAATGATTGCAGCATCGCCGCTCACCATCTGGGTAGGCTCCTCAAAGTTTCCAAGGACCTGGCAGATGTCTGCCAACCAGGCCCACTCTTCTGTAAAGAACTGAGGAGGCTGACTCCCACTACGCCGCCCATATTGGAGTTGGTATTCCACTATAGCTCTACGCTGCTCATAGAGCCTGGCCAACATGTGGAGCGTAGAGTTCCACCGTGTGGGCACGTCGCACAGCAGTCGGTGCACTGGCAGATTAAACCGATGTTGCAGGGTCCGCAGGGTGGCAGCGCCCGTGGTGGACTTGCGGAAATGTGCGCTGAGCCGGCGCACCTTTCCGAGCAAGTCTGACAAGCATGGGTAGCTTTTCAGAAACCGCTTTTCAGAGTCACCACCAGGTTACGGCTGTTGTCACACACGACCATGCCCGGTTGGAGGCTCAGCGGCGAAAGCCAGCAGTCGGTCTGCCCTGTCAGACCCTGCAGCAGTTCGTGGGCCGTGTGCCTCTTCTCTCCTAAGCTGAGTAGTTTCAGCACGGCCTGCTGACGCTTGCCCACCGCTGTGCTGCCATGCCGCGTGACACCGATTGCTGACGACGTGCTGCTGCTGACACATCTTGATTGCGAGACAGAGATTGCGTTGGAGGAGGAAGAGGAGGAGGGTGGTTTAGTGGAGGAAGCAGATACCATCACCGAGCTGGCGCCCGCAATTCTGGGGGTGGGTAGGACGTGAGCGGTCCCAGGCTCTGACTCGGTCCCAGCCTCCACTAAATTCACCCAATGTGCCGTCAGGGAGATATAGTGCCCCTGCCCGCCTGTGCTTGTCCATGTGTCCGTTGTTAAGTGGACCTTGCCAGTAACCGCGTTGGTGAGGGCGCGTACAATGTTGCAGGAGACGTGGTCGTGCAGGGCTGGGACGGCACATCGGGAAAAGTAGTGGCGATGAGAACCGAGTAGAGCGGGGCCGCCGCCGCCATCATGTTTTGAAAGACTCCGTTTCCACAAGCCTATACGGCAGCATCTCCAGGCTGATCAATTTGGCTATGTGCACGTTTAACGCTTGAGCGTGTGGGTGCATGGCGGCGTACTTGTGCTTGCGCTAAAACAGTTGCACTAGCGACGGCTGGACGCTGCGCTGAGAGACATTGCTGGATGGGGCCGAGGACAGCGGAGGTGAGCGTTTGGGTGCAGGCCAGGAGACGGGCGTGCCTGTATCCTGAGAGGGGGGTTGGATCTCAGTGGCAGGTTGGGGCACAGGGGGAGAGGCAGTGGTGCAAACTGGAGGCGGTGAACGGCCTTTGTCCCACCTTGTGGGGTGCTTGGCCATCATATGCCTGCGCATGCTGGTGGTGGTGAGGCTGGTGGTGGTGGCTCCCCGGCTGATCTTGGCACGACAAACCTTGCACACCACAGTTCGTCGGTCATCTGCACTCTCAGTGAAAAACTGCCACACCTTTGAGCACCTCGGCCTCTGCAGTGTGGCATGGCGCGAGGGGGCGCTTTGGGAAACAGTTGGTGGATTATTCGATCTGGCCCTGCCTCTACCCCTGGCCACCGCACTGCCTCTTCCAACCTGCACCGCTGCCGCACTTGCCTCCCCATCAGAAGACCTGCCCTCAGTAGGCTTGGGAAACCAGGTGGGGTCAGTCACCTCATCGTCCAGCTGCTCTTCCTCCGAATCCTCTGTGCGCTCCTCCCTCGGGCTTACTGCCCTTACTACTACCTCACTGATAGACAACTGTGTCTCATCGTCATCGTCCTCCTCACCCACTGAAAGTTCTTGAGACAGTTGCCGGAAGTCCCCAGTCTCCTCACCCGGATCCCGGGAACTTTCCAAAAGTTGGGCATCGGTCATGAGAAACTCCTCAGGTGATAGAGGATCTATTTTTTCGCACTCAAGGCCCGGACCCGAGAACAGTTCCTGGGAGCATGCCTGCTGTTCTGAATGTGTCATTTGCTGGGAGGGAGGAGGCTGGGAAAAGGGAGGAGCAGCAGCGAGAGGATTCAGGGATGCAGCAGTGGACGACGTAGAAGACTGGGTGGTGACGGTGAATAGTTTGCTGGATGCACTTTCTGCCATCCACGACAGGACCTGCTCACACTGCTCAGTTTCTAATAAAGGTCTACCACGTGGACCCATTAATTGTGAGATGAATCTGGGGACCCCAGAAACTTGCCTCTCTCCTAATCCCGCAGCAGACGGCTGTGATACACCTGGACCAGGAGCTCGGCCTGTGCCCACACCCTGACTTGGGCCTCCGTGTCCTCTAGGCCTACCCCTACCCCTAGCATGGTGTATTACGAGTAGAGCAGAAACAGAACGCTGTAATTAAATGTGCCGCTTATTGGCCTGTGGTTGGATGCTGACTTCGCTTACGGAACGCACAGCAGAGCCAGGAAACAATTATGCGCAAACCTGTAGTCAGACCTAGGTGCGTATGACTGAGCTACTGGGATTCACAGGGCAGAACCAGTCAAGTGGCCAAAGGCCAGTGGTAGGCCTTAAGTATTTTGCTTCAATTTTTTAAAATGGTGAGGTGAAAAACCAGACAGACACCTTATGCAGCGTATATATGTATACTCTTTCCCTCTGGCGGGATGACGGCGATCATGTAACAGACACAGCAGAGCCAGGAAACAATTATGCGCAAGCCTGTAGTCAGACCTAGGTGCGTATGACTGAGCTACTGGGATTCACAGGGCAGAACCAGTCAAGTGGCCAAAGGCCAGTGGTAGGCCTTAAGTATTTTGCTTCAATTTTTTAAAATGGTGAGGTGAAAAAACAGACAGACACCGTATGCAGCGTATATATGTATACTCTTTCACTCTGGCGGGATGCCGGCGATCATGTAACGGACACAGCAGAGCCAGGAAACAATTATGCGCAAGCCTGCTGTAACGCTTAGCTGGGTAATAATGAGCGACTACTACGCCCAGCACACACGCAGTAAACTGAAGACGGTCACAGGCAGCCCAAATATAGTATTTTTTTTCCCAATTTTTGGGAAAAAGCCCACTGCCTATATAGCCTGTATATGGATTTCCCTGTTGGAGGATGACTGTGATTATTGAAAGCACAGTGCAGCCAGAAAAAATTATGCCCAAGGCTGGGTATTAATGAGCGACTACTACCCCCAGCAAACACGAAGTAAACTGTAGACGGTCACAGGCTTAGCTGGGTAATAATGAGCGACTACTACCCCCAGCACACACGCAGTAAACTGAAGACGGCCACAGGCAGCCCAAATATAGTATTTTTTAACAATTTTTGGGGAAAAGCCCACTGCCTGTGATATAGCCTGTATATGGATTTCCCTGTTGGAGGATGACTGTGGTTATTGAAAAGCACAGTGCAGCCAGAAAAAATTATGCGCAAGGCTGGCTATTAATGAGCGACTACTACCCCCAGCACACATGCAGTAAACTGAAGACGATCACAGGCAGCCCAAATATAGTATTTTTTTACCAATTTTTGGGAAAAAGCCCACTGCCTATATAGCCTGTATATGGATTTCCCTGTTGGAGGATGACTGTGGTTATTGAAAGCACAGTGCAGCCAGAAAAAATTATGCGCAAGGCTGCAGTAACACCTAGCTGGGTAATAATGAGCGACTACTACCCCCAGCAGACACGCAGTAAACTGAACACAGTCACAGGCAGCCCAAAGATTTTTTTTTACAATTTTTTTGAAAAAGCCCACTGCCTATATAGCCTGTATATCTCTTTCCCTGTACCACTGTCCCTGCCTCAGCAGTACTGCCCCTATATTCTGTAAAACGACTGCAGACTGAAGACGCTATGGTCTGCATGCCCGATATACAAAAAAAAAAAATTGTGCAAAACTGCTAAAAGCAGCCTCAACAGTACTGCACACGGTCAGATGTGGCCCTAAGAAGGACCGTTGGGGTTCTTGAAGACGAATGTAACAGCCTAACACTCTACCTATACCAGCCACAGCAGGACGGCACTTTCCCTAATGTCTCTCAGCGTGCATCTGTGGCGAGCCGCGGGCGGGGCAGATTTAAATACTCGGGGGTCACTTGATCTCGCCAGCCACTCACTGCAGGGGGGTGGGATAGGGCTGGAACTTCACAGGAGGAAGTTGTAATGCCTTCCCTGTGTTTCTATTGGCCAGAAAAGGGCGCAAATTTCTCAGGGTAGAAAATGGAAGTGACTCGAACACCGCGTAGTGCTTGTCTCGAGTAACGAGCATCTCGAGTACCCTAATACTCGAACGAGCATCAAGCTCGGACGAGTACGTTCGCTCATCTCTAATCACAGACCATCACAAAACCATCTTTTATTGTCTCCTGGGAAAAAGAGTTGGGCGTCTCCCTATCTCAAGATGATATCAACTCAATATTAGGAACCTCTCCTTGCATCGCGACCCGAGAATCTCGCTACAAACTTCTTGTCAGGTGGTATAAGACCCCGCAGTGGCTCCACGCTTACAAATTAGCACCACAAGACAGATGTTGGAGATGCAATAGAGAGGTGGGGTCCTATCTCCACTTATGGTGGAATTGCACAAATTTGAAGCCCTTCTGGAGGGGTGTGGAGGAAATTCTGAGGAGAATTAAGCCAAGTTTCTCACTCTCACCTGAGGTATTCTTTCTATGGAAACCTACCTCGACGTTTCATCCCCGAAGAGATAAATTGATGGCCTTTCTTATTGACTCAGCAAAGGCACTGATCCCCCTGCACTGGCGATGTGATGCACCCCCCTCCTTGAAACAATGGAAGGAGAAAGTGGATAGACTTTTTAATCTCGAGGAGTTATCGAGCTGGAATAATGGCACCCAAGACAGAATCCCTAGGATCTGGAATCAATGGCGTAGTTTGAGGCTCTTGGACATTTTCTCTCATTGAGGCATCCCCTTCTTTTTCTCCTCCGGCCACCTGACTCCCCCCCCCCCCCGGTCTCCCCCTACCCATCCATCCCCCCTCAATTTTTATCTGTGATTTTTTCCTTTTCCTTTTTATTTACCCCGTCCCCATGTTGATTACTTGATAGGCAGGCAACCCTGCAAATTACATATTCCAAATTGTACGCAAGTAACCTTTTGTATTTCTTTCCTACGACTTAAGTGGAAGATCGCATTCGTATATTGTAGAGATGTTGACTGCCTATGATACCCTGTTTGTTTTGTAATGTAAAACTTTAATAAAAAATTATTTAAAAAAAAAAAAAAAGAGATCGGTTGTCTTTTTCTTAGCACTCCTTCACACGGGGAATGTGATTTTCAGCTGCCCCCATCATGGCCACATCACATCCGAAAATCATATGAATGGGAGGCAGCCGCGACCAAGTTAGTCGGCCACCTTGTAATGTATATCGTGCATTAAATATGAGCCATACAGAAGTTATTCACTTACCTGCTCCGTTGCTAGCGTCCCCATCGCCATGGATCCATCTAATTCTGATGTCTTCTTCCTTTTTTAGACGCGCTTGCGCTGTGCGGTCTTCTCCCCTTCAGCTCGGTCCAGGCACGAGCGCCGTTCTGGCTCCGCCCCCTTCTATGCGGCATTGCGTAGCTCCGCCCCGTCACGTGTGCCGATTCCAGCCAATCAGGAGGCTGGAATCGGCAATGGACCGCACAGAGCCCACGGTGCACCATGGGAGAAGACCCGCGGTGCATCGTGGGTGAAGATCCCGGCGGCCATCTTGGTGAAGGAAGAAGTAAGAAGAAGGAAGAGGTCGCAGAGCAGGGATTCGGGTAAGTAATAATTTTTTTTTTTTTTAACACTTCCATTGGGGTTGTCCTGCGCCGAACGGGGGGCCTATGGAAAAAAAAAACCTGTTTCGGCGCGAGACAACCCCTCTAAGGCCTTAGTCAGACGGGCATTTTTTGCCGCGATTTGCGCATGCGCATGCGTCCGGCGATTTTATAAAACCATTGCTTTGCAATGGTATCAGACACATGAGCGCTTTTTATGTGCTCGTCCGATAAATTATAGAACAGAAATCGCAGAACGCACCTATCTGCGATCTGCGATTCCTGTTCTCTTCTCTATATGCGCTCAATGGGGCCGGCGGCAGCAGCGCCGACCCCATTGAGAACATATAGAAGACAAATCATTCTTCTCTGCCACAGCTGTAACAGCTGTGACAGAGAAGAACGATGTTTGCCCATTGAATTCAATGGAGTCGGCAATACAGCCGCTCCATTGAAAGCAATGGGCTGCCGGCGTGCGCGGGGTGAATTGTCAGGAAGGGCTTAAATATATAAGCCCTTCCCTGCAATTCATCCTAAAATGTGTTAAAATATAAAAAAAAATTGTATACTCACCTTTCCGCTGCAGCCAGAGTCCAGCCGCGGCCACTGTCAGTTCTCCTGAACTGCTTCTCGGCACTATTCAGTCGGCGGGGCTTTAAAATCCCCGCCTGCTGAATGATCTGCCTCTGATTGGTCACAGCCCTGACCAATCAGAGGCAGGTTTCACTCACACACCCATTCATGAATTCATGAATGGATGAGTGACTGCTGCCTCTCAGCACTGAGTCAATCAGGGGCAGGTCTGACTCACATCCATTCATGAATTCATGAATAGGTGTGAGTGAGACATGCCTCTGATTGGCTCAGCACTGAGCCAATCAGGGGGCAGGTCTGACTCACACCCCCTTTACACCCACTGCAGGACGGCCGCGCGGAGCTCCGGCTGCCGGGAGAAGGTGAATATATATATATTTTTTATTTTTACACATTTTAGGATGAATTGCAGGGAAGGGCTTATATATTTAAGCCCTTCCCGACAATTCATCCCGGGCTCGCCCGCAGCGCATTGCTTTAAATGGAGCCGGCTCTATTGCCGTCTCCATTGAATGCAATGCGCTGGACAGCTCCGGCCCGTTTCTAATGAAACGCGGCTAGGAGCAGATTTTCGGGCGATTTGCGGGCGACTTGCGCGCACCGGTCACGCGATTTGCGGATGCGCATCCGTCATACGATCCGCAAATCGCGTGAAAAAACGCCCGTGTGACTAAGGCCTAAGGGTGTTTAAAAAACAAGAAAAATCTTTATTGCTCTGTCATGAATTGCTTCATTAAGCATAGATTTATGTATGAGAACATTTGCACATGTTACAAACGTTCTTTTTCCAGCAGAATTACACAGCATATCACACATTTCCTAGCTTATTGTATGCATGTTTTTGCATCCCTCATTGACCTCTATTGGCATTTTTGGTTCACAGATGCGCAGGAAAGTAGAGCATGCTGCAAATTTTTCTACGCATCCGTGTGATTCTGGCCTTGAGGGCTTATTTACAAAAGCATATATCAGTCGGGTTTTCACTAGTGTTAGCTGATTGTGCTATTTGTTCTGTTTAAAAAATGGAATGGAAATGGAATAGAGTTAGGGTGACTACTAGAGATGAGCGAGCACCAAAATGCTCGGGTGCTCGTTACTCGAGTCGAACTTTCAGTGATGCTCGAGAGTTCGTTTCGAGTAACGAACCCCATTGAAGTCAATGGGTGACTCGAGCATTTTTGTATATCGCTGATGCTCGCTAAGGTTTTCATTTGTGAAAATCTGCAAAACACAAGAAAGTGATGGAAACGACACAGAAACGAATAGGGCAGGCGAGGAGCTACATTTTGGGCTGCATCTCAAGTTCCCAGGTCCCACTATTAAGCCACAATAGCGGCAAGAGTGAGACCCCCCCCCCCCACTGTCAGCGTAAAGATCGTTCTCCTCTGCCACAGCTGTAACAGCTGTGGCAGAGAAGAACGATGTTAGCCCATTGAATTCAATGGAGCCGGCAATACAGCCGACTCCATTGAAAGCAATGGGCTGCCGGCGATCGCGGGATGAATTGTCGGGAAGGGGTTAAATATATAAGCCCTTCCCTGCAATTCATCCAGAAATGAGTAAAAATAAAAAATATATATATACTTACCTGGTCCCGGCAGACGGAGTTCAGCGCGGCAGGCTGCAGTTCTCCTGAACTGCTCTGAACAGCTGTGAGCAGTATTCAGCAGCCGGGGATTTAAAATCCCCGCCTGCTGAATGAGATGCCTCTGATTGGTCACAGCCTGACCAATCAGAGGCATCCCTCACTCACACCCATTCATGAATTCATGAATGGGTGAGTGAGGGCTGCCTCTGATTGGCTCAGCGCAGGGACAGCTGAGAGCTGCCCCTGAGCCAATCAGAGGCAGCCCTCACGATTTCGCGGTAAATAGCGATTTTGCGTGATCGCGATTTTAACATTGCAAATTCCATAGACCCTTGCAGAAAAAAAAACGCTGCAAATTTCGCAGTGAAAAAAAACTGTAGTGGGTAGTCACCCTTAGGGCGCCCACCCACTGGCAATTTGCGTTTCTCTGCGTTTTGCGTTTTTTCTCCAGTGCCATTAGAATTGAATGTACTCCCACCCACTGGCGTTTTGCGTTGCGATGCGTGGCGTTTTTTAACATAGGAACTGTCAGTTGCATATGTGTCCTTATTTTTCTCCTAATGCACCCATGAAAGTCAATGGAAATTAATGGAAACGCCGTGAAAACGCCGCGAAAACGCGGCAAAAAACGCCGCGAAAAACGCACGGAAATCGCTCACGCCGAGCCGATATACATCGTCCTCATGTGCAGGGGGCGAGGATGGAAGAGCCAGGAGCAGGAACTGAGCTCCCGTCCCCTCTCTGCCTCCTCTCCACCCCCCTGCACTATTTGCAATGAAAGGAGGCGGGGCGGGGGCGGGTCTAAGTTCTGAGACTTAGCCCCGCCCCGCCCCACCTCTCCCCATTGCAAATAGTGCAGAGGGGCGGAGAGGAGGCAGAGAGGGGGCGGGAGCTCAGTTCCTGCTCCTGGCTCTTTCAACCTCCCCCCCTGCAGATGAGGATGACGTATATCGGCTCGCCGTGAAAACCGAGCCGATATACGCTCGTCTGAATCCAGCCTTAAATGGAAAAATACAGAAATATATGTTTTTTTCATAAAACCCATTTAAATCAGTTGAGAACAAGACGGAAATGTTTAATTTAACTTTTATTTCCATTTCTTCCCCTCAAATGGAACATAGATAGGGAAATGTTCAGCTGAACCAAATGCCAGTGTGCAGAAGCCCTTATTCTGCTCATGTTATTACATATATACAATACAGTTCTGTGTCCCAAAAAATGTGTACACACTTCAACAGTGGTTTGATGTCTATATAAGGGCTTATTTACACGAGCGTATAGCAGCTGGCGTTTTCACGGCCAGACGATATACACTTCGATCTGAGCAGTGCCCCCCTTCCCTCCCCCTCACCGCCTCTCTCCTCTCCTCTGGCTGTTTGCAATGGCAGTTTATGGGACGGGGTGGAGCTAAGCTCTCACCCCTTGTCCATAGCTAGAAATGGGAGTGGGCGGAACAAAGCAGAGCTTAGCTCTGCACCCGTCCCGCCCCCACTCCACCCCCCCATTGCAAACGTCGGAGTGGAGGAGAGAGGCAGAGAGACAGCGAGGGTGAGGGGGATCTCATGCAATTTTCTCAGCCATGTGAAAGTGGCCTTAGGGAAGAATGTGCAATTTTCGGAATCACGCACAAATAGGACATGCTTCGATTTTTTGAACTCACAGTGTCGTTGCGAGCAAAAAATTGCTCATGTAAATTATTTCATTGACAATAATGGGTCATTTTCCTATGCAAGTTCAATCCTAAACACATTCCGACGGAAGTTGCATAGGAATATCACCTTTATTCACTTGCCTATATTAATAATCAGTATTTTGTAAGCCAAAACCAGGAGTGGGTCCAAAATATGGAAGAAATGCAAATCTTTCCACTTTATTTCTCTCTGTATGTTCCACCCCTAGCTATGGCTCACGAAATACTAATAAAAAATTGTGACTTGATGTTGTAGATCAGAGGTCCCCAACTCCAGTCCTCAGGGACCATCAACAGGTCATGTTTTCAGGATATCCTATAGTAAGAACACCTGTGGCAATGTCTGAGGCACTGACAATAATTACATCACCTGTGCAACACTGAGGAAATCCTGAAAACATGACCTCTTGGTGGTCCCTGAGGACTGGAGTTGGGGACCTCTGTTGTAGATGATATTCCTGGTATGTGGGGTGTAATAAGAGATATTATTATTGGTCGCTGCTCTTAGTGATTTTCTCATGAAGACTTTTGTTACAACAAGAAGTTGGCTCAAGCTTTTCTAGTCTACAGCAATCAGCTGTGATCTCCGGAGCCACGTCTGGGGATTCTGATGAATTGCTACCCATGTGATGCAGAACTTACCAGATCCACCATGTGCCCCTTTTTATTCTGGGCCATAGAGAAGGACCCCCAAGCAGTGGTCACTTCTCTAAGATGTGCACTGTGCTTAATGGGTATATGGAGAGGGAATGTCATGGTGAGATGAGTGCTGTTATATTAGTATTTACTCATTTTCATGGATTTTTATATTTATTTCTGTTTATTTTCACAGCTCCAGTGAGACTTTCTGGAGGAGACACTGAATGTGAAGGATTAATGGAAGTAAAATATCAAGAAGAATGGTGGGGAGTGAATTTTTACACTAGCCCGGGAGAAATCATTGCTAATGTGGTTTGTAGAGAGCTTGGATGTGAAACCACAAATGTACAACATCGTGCGACCAGAGGGAAGATATTTATGGATGTTTACAGGAGGAAAATGCACATACAATGTATGAGTGAACCGTTTTCCATCTCACAGTGTAAACAGTATATATATGATGGTCTACATCCTTCAGTAGATCTGATTGGAGTGAAATGTTCAGGTAAGAGACGATGCTTTTCTCCCCATACATCACACACCAGACCGGATACAGCATTATACCTGACAACATGTATAATAACTGCACCAAGAACTGGTGAGAGAATGACACTAAATATCAGCCAGACAGCAGCTTCATCCAAAGATGTTTTTTTTTCTATCAGCTATCAGTCCCATCATAGAATGGCAGAGTTAGAAGGGACCTTCAGGGTCATCTGGTCTGATCCCCTGCTCATTGCAGGATTCACTAAATCATCCCAGAAAGATATTTGTCCAGCCTTTGTTTGAACACTTCCATTGAAGGAGAGCTCACCCCCTCCTATGGTAACCTGTTCCACTCATTAATCACCCCCACTGTGAGAAAGTTTTTTCCAATATCTAATTTGTGTATTCTCCCTTTCAGTTTCATCCCATTGTTTCTAGTCTTTCCTTGTGCAAATGAGAATAGTGTAGATCCCTCTACACTGTGACAGCCCTTTAAAAATTTGCAGACCCTTTCCAATCCACTGTCTGACGTCTTCCAACATTCTGATGGAAGACTGTACAGCACTTTTGTTGGAAGATGTCCGGCATGGTATTCTTACTGCATATTACTGGCCGCTTTATTGTCGGGGGCCTCTCAGGAATGTTACATACTGCAGTACTGGCTCTAGTCAGCAGATGGAAGCATTGAAAAATGGCAGAAAGAGAAAGCCCTCTAGGAAACCCTGAATCCAAAATTTGATTGCAAAGGGTTAAGTCTCCTCTCAGCCTTATTTTCTGCAAGCTAAACATTCCCAGATCCTTTAACTGCTCCACATAGCACATGATTTGCAGACCGCTCGCCATCTTGGTAACTCTTCTCTGAACTTGCTCCAGTTTGTCTATGTCTTTTTCTGACCACTCTTTGAGTACGATCACTTAGCCAGTTGTGAATCTACCTAACAGTTGCCTTGTCAATCCCATATTTGCTCATTTTTTCAATAAATATGGTATGAAATACTTTGTCAAATGTTTTACTAAAGTCCAGATATAGTATATTTTCCTAATCAACCCAGTTGGTAATTCTGTCATAAAAGGAAATTAGATTCGTTTGTTTAAAGCTCTTTCCCGGGATTAGAAGTCAGGCTCACAGGCCTGTAGTTTCCTGGATCCACCTTCTTCCCTTTTTTGAAGATAGGGACAACATTTGCCCTCTTCTAATCTTCTGGGACTTCTATTGTTCTTCAGAAATTTTCAAAGATTATGGTGAGTGGTTCAACAATTACTTTCACTGCTTCCTTTAGCATCCTAGGATGTAATTCATTGGGACCTAGAGACTTGAATTCATTTAAGTTAGCTAAGTGTTACCTCACCCTCTCTCTGCTTATAGATAGCCTGTAATATTTTATTCACCCAATGGCATAGGGAAGATCAGTTGATGTTCCATCTACTTTCTGAGAGAAAACAGATACAAAAAAGGAATTTAAAAGTTAGTCCTCTTCTTCCTGAGTGGTTACGGGGGACAAGAGGCCAGACGCTACGTCATTGGGTATTTTGGATAAGTTTAGGTCTTTTAGGAAGGAGTCAATCTGGGATGTAACGTTAGCTTTAGTCAACGAGGTAAGTGGATCGCGGAGGTTATAGAGGCGGGAATAGAACTTTTGAAATTCCAGAGCTATTTCTGCTGTGGAGGTAAGCTGGTGTCCTTCTTGGGTTTTAATGGATTTAATAATGTTCCGGGAGTGGGCTTTTTTGATAAGGGATGAAGTGAACTTGCTGCCTCTGTTGCCCTGGGCATAGACTGCGTGTTTGAGAAAGAGACATTTCTTATTAAATTTGGCTTCCAGAAGTAATTTGAGTTCCTTTCTAAGCTTAGTTAATTTGTCTTGTGTTATCTTGATTTCTGAGTGTTTTGCCTTCTGTTCTAGTTTGGCGATTTGTTGTAATTTGTTATCAATCTCTTTTTGTTGCCTTTTCTTAGTTCTAGATCCCAGGGTAATCAGGAGTCCCCTAACAAAAGCCTTATGGGCTTCCCACACTAACGGGAACTGATGTTCTTCTGCGGTATTAATACGGAAATACTCTTCTAAGGATTTGTTCAGTTGCTTTCTATCCTGTTCTAAGTCAAGAAGGGAGGGGTTTAATCTCCAGCGCCATTCCCAGGGGGCGGAGTTAGGTACGTTTAGGTCGATATGCACCGATGCATGGTCTGAGATGAGGATCGAATCAATCCTGGCTCTCAGCGTAGCTTGTAGAAGGGAAGGGGAAACAAAGATGTAATTGAGGCGATGAAAAGACGTATGGACTGGGGAGTAGAAGGAATAGTCCCTCAAAGTAGGGTTCATACACTTCCAAGCATCCACGATCCCGATTTCTGCGAGGGTGCGGGCGAGTCCTCTCAACTTCCTCTGGGAGATCTGAGACCTCCCGGTAGAGGAGTCCATTAGGGGGCTTAAGTTTAGGTTTAGGTCACCTCCCAGGAGGATAGGGCCGGAGGCAAAGTGCCTAAGGGTTTCTAGTTGTTTGATTAACCCTGGTATCTGGTCCGTATTTGGGGCGTATAGGTTGGCAAGGGTTATTCTGGAGTGGTTTAGGGATCCCCTCAAGAATAAAACCCTGCCCTCCTGATCAGAATAACGAGCTTCACATGAGAAGGCGATAGCATTATGTAGGAGGATTGAGATGCCCTTCAAGGCCGAGGTAGGGTGGGTGCTATGAAATCCCTGCGGGAATTGCTTGTCCGGAAGGGACAAACACCTATTTCCCCTGAAGTGGGTCTCCTGCAAGAAAACAATCTTAGATCCGTACCTCTTTAGAAGAAGTGCAATGTGGTGCCTTTTGGAGGGCGAGTTGATCCCTTTGACATTGAATGTAGTGATACGCAAGGAGGTATCCACGGCGGCGGCATCCGGCATGCAGCCGAGGTGATCACAAAAGTGTGGAGAGAGGAAAGAGTTAGATTGGGGTTGAGTACTGGTGCTAGATTGAGTGATCAGGCCTGCTACAAAGGCTCTGTGAGTAGAAGGAAGGTGGGGAGGGGAGGAAGGGCACAAAGGTTGGGGGGGGGGGTGGACCAGGAACAATTACACACAAACAAATCAAATCAAGTGTTATGAATTGAAAATACGAGTAGAGCGAGGCCTATAATCGTGACCTCACTCTTAACTGAGGGCTAGTTGTCTGAACTTCAAAATCGGACAACAGACAACCGCAAATACAGCCTGAACAGTCAGGCGCCCACGAGGTCTCAATGACTTAAGGCTTAAAACATTTGTTAAATAGCAGCTCTCAAAGGACAGGAGATCAAGACCGCAAGGCTACTTAAACTTAAAAATACCAATTTTATAAATTTTGTGAAAGGAAACAGCTATTCCAAGAACGGGATCGGAGAAGAAGGCAATCGGCCCTGCCAGGGTGTTTCTTCTTTTCGGGGGGTCACCTCCGGGTGGCCGAATAGGCCCTTAGTCCCACACAAATGGCCCTGTTACAGTGCAACTATGAGGAGGGGTTGCTCAAATCAAGTGTCCTCGTTGTAGAGGGGTTCTTTGGGCTTTTTCTTTTTCCCCCTCGGTGATTTGAGGGTACCAGCCAGCTGCCACGATTCAGGGGGAGTCAGTTTTGGGAGTTTAGGAAGCTCCGGGAGAGGGAGCCAACAGGGCAGATCTATTGGGTCGAGCTCCAAGTGCTCCCAGGTCATCTGGAGACTGGATATTTAGTCGGCGGCCATTGTGGGTGATGCCGATGCCAAACGGGAAGAGCCACGAATATTTTATGTCCTTTGCCCTCAGGACATCCATAAGGGGGCGTAGAAGACGATGTTTCGCCAGCGTCGAGGGGGACAAGTCCTGGAAGATCTGTATAGCAGAGTCTCCGTAGTTGAGGTCTTTATGAGATCTTGCAGCTTTCAGGATGACTGAGGTTTCTTGAAAGGAGAGAAATCTGCAGATGACATCCCTTGGGGGCTCCGAGGAGGAGGGGGGGGGGGGGGGGTCTAAGTGCCCAGTGGATGCACTCTATAGTTATGGAGGAGGCTCTGTCTGCGCCAAGTAAAGTTCCAAAAATTTCCATGGCTACTTTGGGGAGAGAATCCCAGGATTCAAGAAGACCTTTGAAACGTATATTACAGCGCTGATTGCCGTTCTCTAGATCTTCATGCATGACTAGTGCTTGATTTATATGATCATGCTGGTCTTTGAGGACCTGGGCCATTGCTAGTGCATGGGAGGAGATCGCAGATGAGGATGATTCCAGATCCTCTACTCTGCGACCCATATGTTTTATCTCCTCCTTTATTTCCACTAATTCAGCCAGTACAGGGTGAAGAGCATTTAATATTAGCTCTATCATAAATCCTTTGGAGATGTTTTCCCTGTCCTCATCATCGGAGGAGAGCTCTCCCTCCCCCTCCTTACTGTGCGCTGCAGCTGCCTCATGAGCCGGCGCCATCTTGGAGGCTGGGTTTGGGGAGCGAGCGGCCCGTTCTTTCAAGTACCGCTGCATTCCAGGCTGGTTCTTCATGGATCGGGGGGTACCCAGCTGCTCAGTGCCTTTATCCCTGCAGGTTTTCCCCATGTCCGCGGGTTTGTGAAGCAGTGAGCGACCTCCGTGGGTGCCGCGCTGCGGGAGCTCAGGACTCAGGCGGCCATCTGACTCGGCAGTCAGGCTCCGCCCCTCAACTTTTTCCATTTATGACAATCAATAATTGTGCCAAATATCACGTTTCTATGACATTGGGAAGTGAGGGAATTAGATTCCGTACATAAAAATTGGACGCTAATTCTTTTGCACTTAGTATTGAATAATCGAGTTGGGACCCATTAACTTTTCCAATTTATGACATAATCAATACTTGTGCCAAATTTCACGTTTCTGTGACATCGGGAAGTGAAAGAATTAGATTCTGTACGCAAAATTTGGATGCTAACTCTTTTGCGCTTAGAATTGAATAATCGAGTTGGGACCCATTAACTTTTCCTATATTTGACATAATCAATGCCCGTGCCAAATTTCAAATTTCTATGACATCGGGAAGTGAGAGAATTAGATTACGTACGTAAAATTTGGAAGCTAATTCTTTTGCGCTTAGAATTGAATAATCGAGTTGAGACCCATTAATAGAGATGAGCGAGCACCAAAATGCTCGGGTGCTCGTTGCTCGATTCGAACTTTCCGTGATGCTCGAGAGTTCTTTTCGAGTAACGAACCCCATTGTAGTCAATGGGTGACTCAAGCATTTTTGTATATGATCCATGCTCCGCTTAGGTTTTCATTTGCGAAAATCTGGATAACCTACGAAAGTGATGGAAACGACACAGAAACGGATAGGGCAGGCGAGGGGCAACATGCATGGATGCATCTTAGGTTCCTAGATCTCACTATTAAGCCACAATAGCAGCAAGAGTGGCCCCCCTAACAATTTTTACTTCAGACAAACCCTCATTAGCAAGGCACACCTTAGCTAAGCACTACACTACCTCTATCCAAGCACAATCACTGCCTGCGGGACACACCGCTGCCTCTTCTCCTGGGTTAAATGCTGCCCCCCCCCCCCCGCACGACCCTGCATCCAGAGCGCAGACAAAAGTTTCCCTGCGCAACCTTCAGCTGCCCTCATGCCATACGTTGGCTTCATAGCCACACCGCCCTCGTGTCTATTTCAAAGGGGGGCGATAGCCCACAATGCTATGGAGAATCGATGAGAAATTGACATTCAATCTTCATTCCAATCCTGTGACATCTCCGTCAGGAGCTGCAAGCGTGGGCATAAAGGGGACTCAGCTGCCAGCCCAGCACTTCTACACATCTCCACAATGCAGCAATACTCTGTCTGGGAAGTATGTGAGCAGGCCCTGGGTCAGCCTCTGTCCCAGCAAACACCTTGTGTGGCCCAAGGTGCTGCGAGTGACATAGCAATGGGGACTCCATGTGTCCACACACTACTCATTCTGTTTGGGTGTCGGATACCTCATTGACAACGCAAGGGGTAAACCACCTGCACTCTGCACCCTACCCAAGTCTGTCAGTGTTTTGGGGACAGACAGGTAAAACAGTTCAATGGGAAGTATGTGTGCACCCACAGCATTGGTGGCTCCCAGGAACCCACAGACGGTACATAAAGAAATCCCATTGCAGTGCCCCAGATAGCTGAGGTTAATTGAGAGAGAAAAAACATGTTGGCTTCGGCCCAAACTCCATGCCCTAGTCAGTCTGGGGTTTTTTAAAAGTGCCAGGCAGGTACAACTCCGCTATGGGAAGTCTGTGTGCACCCACAGCATGGGTGGGTAGCAGGAACCCACAGCCGGTACATAAAGAAATCCCATTGTAGTGCCCCGGGTAGCTGTGGTAACATGAGAGAAAATACATGTTGGCTTCGGCCCACACTCCATGCCCTAGTCAGTCTGTTTTTTTTTAAAAGTGCCAGGCAGGTACAACTCCGCTATGGGACGTCTGTGTGCACCCACAGCATGGATGGCTCCCAGGAACTCACAGAAGGTACATAAAGAAATCCCATTGTAGTGCCCCGGATAGCTGTGGTAACGTGAGAGAAAATACATGCTTTATTTACAGTAGTTACAGTAACTACTCACAATCCATGCCCTAGTCAGTCTGGATTTTTTTGGGGGCCAGATAGGTAAAACACCGCGATGGGAAGACTTAGTGCACCCATAGTATACACAGACCCCTGTAATATTCCTGTAGCAAAGGTATAAGCTGACCCGAGAAACAGTTATGTTGCAGAAGTCTAGGGAGACCCCAGTAACAGTTCTGTAGTAACAGTATAGACAGAGCCGAGTAACATTTCTGTAGTAACAGTATAGGCAGACCCCAGTAACATTTATGTAGCAGCAGTATAGGCAGACCCCTGTAACATTTACGTGGCAGCTGTATAGGCAGACCCCTGTAACATTTCTGGAGTAGCAATATAAGCAGACCCCTGTAACATTTATGTAACAGAAGCATAGCCAGACCCCGGTACCATTTTTGTAGAAGTAAATGCAGACCCCAGTAACATCCTTGTGGCAGCAGTACAGGCAAAGCCCTGTAAAATTTAAGTGGCAGCAGCATAGGCAGACCCCAGTAACATCCTTGTGGCAGCAGTAGAGGCAAACCCATGTAACATTTCCATAGTTACAGTATAGACAGATCCCAGTAACATTTCTGTAGCATAAATATAGGCAGACTCCTGTAAAATTTAAGCGGCAGCAGTATATACAGACCCCAGTAACATCCTTGTGGCAGCAGAATATGAAGACCCCTGTAACATTTACATGGCAGAAGTATAGGCAGACCCTTCTAACATTTAAGTGGCAGAAATATAGGCAGACCCCTGTTACATTTTTGCAGCAGCAGTATAGGAAGACCCCTGTAACATTTCAGTGGCAGCAGTATAGGCAGACCCCCGTAACTTTCTTGTAGCAGAAGTATAGGCAGGCAGACCCAAGTACAATTTCTGTAGTAATGGTATAGGCCAGCCTCTGAAACATTGGGGTACAATGAGCGTAGGCGAAGGCCGGATAAAAATTAGTTGGATAAGAGTGTAGGCATGGGCCCGAAAAATAAGTGTACCAAGATTACATGTGTACCTCTGAAAAATGTATCAACCGAGAGGGCAGGTGAAACCCATAAATATTTTTGGAAAGATACAGCTCACTGTTGCTTAATTTGTAACAGTGCCTGTAGGCAGCCCTGTTGAAAAAATTGGTTCATGTTACAGTCTCAATACTTTTGAAACTTAGAAAAATTGTAAAAACATTGATAGATGTAGATGAACCTTTTGGGCCGCAGAGAAATTGGCCGTTCAGTGTGATGACATGTTCTTTCTGGAGGAGGAGAAGCAAAAGGAGGACAAATATCAGAGACAGATTGACAAAGCTAAATGCCCCGTTTTCCGGTGATAGAGAAGAGTGCTTTTATCTGCGGTTGCAGCGAAAATAATCTTTAGGTTCCGCTGCTCTCCACTGGTGGAGAAGAGAAGTCTAGGGAAATCCAGGCATTGCTCATCTTTATGAGTGTAAGCATGTCGGCACTGTCAGTTGGCAGGCGGGTACGCTTGTCCGTGATGATTCCCCCAGCTGCACTAAACACCCTCTCTGACAAGACACTAGCGGCTGGGCAAGCCAGCACCTCCAGGGCATACAGCGCAAGTTTGTGCCACGTGTCCCGCTTTGACACCCAATAGTTATATGGAGCAGAGGCATCACGGAGGACGGTGGTACGATCGGCTATATACTCTCTCACCATCTTTTTACAGTGCTCCCTCCGACTCAGCCTTGACTGGCGAGTGGTGACGCAGTCTTGCTGGGAAGCCATAAAGCTGGCAAAGACCTTGGAGAGTGTTCCCCTGCCTGCGCTGAACATGCTGCCTGATCTCCACGCCTCCCCTGCTACTTGGCCCTCTGAAATGCGCCTTCTGCCGGTTGCGCTGTCAGATGGGAAGTTTAGCATCACTTTGTCCACCAGGGCCCTGTGGTATTGCATCACTCTCGAACCCCTTTCCTCTTCGGGAATGAGAGTGGAAAGGTTCTTCTTATACTGTGGGTTGAGAAAGGTGTACACCCAGTAATCCGTAGTGGCCAGAATGCTTCTAATGCGAGGGTCACGAGAAAGGTAGCTTAACGTGAAGTCAGCCGTGTGTGCCAGGGTACCAGTACGCAACACATAGCTCTCCTCACTAGGAAGATCACTTTCAGGATCCTCCTCCTCCACAGACCACACATGCTGAACAGATGGGAGGCAAGCAGCATTGGTACCCTCTGCAGTGGGCCCAGCTGTCACTTCCGCCTCTTCCTCCTGCTCCTCCCCCTTCTCCTCCTCTTCCAAAACACGCTGATATATAGACATGAGGGTGCTCTGACTATCAAGCGAAATACTCTCTTCCCGGTCTCCTGTTCCAACTGCAAAGCGTCCACCTTTATACTTTTCAGCGAACTTCTCAGCAGGCATAGCAGAGGAATGGTGACGCTAATGATTGCAGCATCGCCGCTCACCATCTTGGTAGACTCTTCAAAGTGCCCAAGGACCAGGCAGATATCTGCCATCAAGGCCCACTCCTCGGTAAAGCATTGAGGAGGCTGACTCCCACTACGCCGCCCATGTTGGAGTTGGTATTCCATTATTGCTCTATGCTGCTCATAGAGCCTGGCCAACATGTGCAGCATAGAGTTCAACCGTGTGGGCACGTCGCACAGTAGTCGGTGCTCTGGCAGATTAAACCGATCTTGCAGGGTCCTCAGGGTGGCAGCATCCGTGGTGGATGCGGCGCAACTTGCCGAGCAGGTCAGACAAGTGCAGGTAGTTTTTCAGAAACTGCTGAACCACCAAATTGAAGACGTGGGCCAGGCATGGCACATGTGTGAGGCTGCCGAGCTGCAGAGCTGCCACCAGGTTACGGCCGTTGTCACACACGACCATGCCCGGTTGGAGGCTTAGCGGCGAAAGCCAGAGGTCGGTCTGCTCTGTCAGACCCTGCAACAGTTCGGGGGCCATGTGCCACTTGTCACCTAAGCTGAGTAGTTTCAGCACGGCCTGCTGGCGCTTGCCCACCGCTGTGCTGCCGCGCCACACCGACTGCTGGCGACGTGCTGCTCACATTTCTTAATTGAGAGGTAGAGGTTGCGTAGGAGGAGGAGGAGGGGAAGGGTTTAGAGGAGGTGGCATAGACCGCCGCAGATACCAGAACCGAGGAAGGACCCGCTATGCTGGGTGTGGGTAGGACGTGTGCGGTCCCAGGCTCTGACTCGGTCTCAGCCTCCACCAAATACACCCAGTGTGCCATCAGGGAGATATAGTGGCCCTGCCCACTAGTACTTGTCCACGTGTCTGTGGTTAACTGGACCTACCCTGTAACTGCGTTGGTGAGGGCACGATTGATGTTGCGGGAGACGTGCTGGTGTAGGGCTGGCATGGCACACCGAGAAAATAGTGGCGACTGGGGACCGAGTAGCGTGGGACCGCCGCCGCCATCATGTTTTTGAAAGCCTCCATTTCCACAAGCCTGTATGGCAGCATCTCCAGGCTGATCAATTTGACAATGTGCACGTTTAAAGCTTGAGCGTGCGGGTGCATGGCGGTGTATCTGTGCTTTCGCTCCAACGCTTGTGCTAGCGACAGCTGGACGCTGTGCTGAGAGACATTGCTGGATGGGGTCGAGGACAGCGGAGGTGGGCGTGTGAGTGCAGGCTGGGAGGCGCTCGTGCCTGTGTCCTGAGAGGGGGGTTGCATCTGAGTGGCAGGTTGGGGCCCAGGGGGAGAGGCAGTGGTGCAATCCGTAGGCGGTGAACGGCCTTCGTCCCACCTTGTGGGGTGCTCGGCCATCATATGCCTGCGCATGCTGGTGGTGATGAGGCTGGTAGTGGTGGCTCTCCGGCTGATTTTGGTGCGACACAGGTTGCACACCACTGTTCGTCGGTCGTTCGCGCTCTCACTGAAAAACATCCACACCTTTTAACAGCTTGGCCTCTGCACGGTGGCTTGGCGTGAGGGGGTGCTTTGAGAAAGAGTTGGGGGATTCTTAGCTCTGGCCCTGCCTCTACCCCTGTCCACCCCACTGCCTCTTCCAACCTGTCTTACTGCTGCACTTGCCTCCCCCTCTGAAGACCTGTCCTCAGTTGGCTTAGCGAACCAGCTGGGGTCAGTCACCTCATTGTCCAGTGGCTCTTCCTCCGAATCCTCTGTGCGCTCCTCCCTCGGACTTACTGCCGTTTCTACTACCTCACTGATAGACAACTGTGTCTCATCATCATCGTCCTCCTCACCCACTGAAACTCTTGAGAGTTGCCGGAAGTCCCCAGCCTCATCACCCGGACCGCGGGAACTTTCCAAAGGTTGGGCATCGGTCACGACAAACTCCTCAGGTGAGAGAGGAACCATTTTTTCCCAATCAAGGCAGGGGCACGAGAACAGTTCCTGGGAATCTGTCTGCTCATCAGAATATGTCATTTTCATAGAGTGAGGAGGCTGGGAGGAAGGAGGAGCAGCAGCGAGAGGATTCAGAGTTGCAGCAGTGGACGGCGTAGAAGACTGGGTGGTCGATACATTGCTGGATGCATTTTCTGCCATCCACGACTGGACCTGCTCACACTGCTCTGTTTGTAATAAAGTTCTACCATGTGGACCCGAAAATTTTGATATATAGCTGGGGACCACAGAAACTTGCCTCTCTCCTAATCCCGCAGCAGCCGGCTTCGATTCACCTGGACCAGGAACTCGACCTGTGCCCACACCCTCACTTGGACCTCCGCGTCCTCGTCCGCATCCACGTCCTCTAGCCCTACCCCTACCCCTCAGCATGGTGGATTACGAATAGAGCAGACACAAAGCGGTGTAAATAATTATGGAATTATTTGCGTACAGTTGGAGGCAGACAGCGGTTATGTAACGCTAACTCCAGGCAGAAACAAAGAATACTTAAGGCTGCAAACAGGCCTAGCCGTGCAATAGTGATGCAGTACAACTCCCAGCAGCCACTTAGTAGTTTTCAGACGGTCAGAGGTAGCCCTAAGAAGGAGCTTTTATTTAAATTTTTTTGAAAAAGAATACCGGCTATATAGCGTGTATATGACTTTCCCTCTATCAGTGGCTGTCACCGTACGCTGTGCGTGAAGTTGATGGTAGACACAGAGCGGTGTAAATAATTATGGAATTATTGGCGTACAGTTGGAGGCTGACAGCGGTATTGTAACGCTAACTCCAGACAGAAGCAAAGAATACGGAAGGCTGCAAACAGGCCTAGCCGTGCAATAGTGATTCACTACAACTCCCAGCAGTCAGTAAAATGCACACAGTAACAGGTAGCCCAATGGAGGAGCTTTTTTAATATGTTTTTGAAAAATAATACAGGCTATATAGCGAGTATATGACTTTCCCTCTATCAGGGCCTGCCGCCGTACGCTGTGCGTGAAGTTGACGGCAGACACAGAGCGGTACAAAAAATTACGGAATTATAGTCGTACAGTTGGAGGCTGACAGCGCTTATGTAACGCAAACTGCAGCCAGAAAAAAAATATACAGAAGGCTGCGAACAGGCCTAGATGGGTAATAGTGAAGCACTACAACTCCCAGCAGCCACACAGTAAAATGCACATGGTCACAGGTAGCCAAACGAAGGACTGTTGGGGTTCTTGTAGACAGGATTCTACACTACCACTGTCCCTGTCTCACCAGCACTGTCCCTATACTCTGTATAATTGACTGCAGACTGAGAACGCTTTAGCAGTAATCGCTATAAAAAAAAAAATGGGCAAAACTGCTCCCAGCAGCCACAACAGTAATGCACACGGTCAGATGTGGCCCTAAGAAGGACCATTGGGGTTCTTGAAGATGCTAACACTATCCCTGAATGAGTAACAGCACCTTCCCTAATCTCTGCCAGCGTTTGTCTGAGGCGAACCGCGGACGGGACCGCTTTAAATACTCGGCGGTAATTTGATCTCACCCAGTCACACGCTGCAGGGGGGTGGCATAGGGCTGGAACATCACAGCAGGAAGCTGTAACGCCTTTCCCGCATGTCTATTGGCTAGAAAATGGTGCTAAACATGCAGGGAAGGAAATGGAATTGACTCGAATAATGCTTGGTGCTCGTCTCGAGTAACGAGCATCTCGAACACCCTAATGCTCGAACGAGCATCAAGCTCGGACGAGTGTGCTCACTCTTCTCTACCCATTAGCTTATCATATATATTCACGTAATTAATGCTTGTGCCAAATTTCACGTTTCTATGACATCGGGAAGAGAGAGAATTAGATTCCATACGTAAAATTTGGACGCTAATTCTTTAGCGCTTAGAATTGAATAATCGAGTTGGGACCCATTAGCTTTTCCTATTTATAACATAATCAATGCTCGTGCCAAATTTCATGTTTCTATTAAATGAGGAAGTGAGAGAATTAGATTCGTATGTAAAATTTGGACGCTAATTCTTTAGCGCTTGGAATTGAATAATCGAGTTGGGACCCATTAACTTTTCCTATTTATGACATAATAATCAATGCTTGTGCCAAATTTCAAGTGAGAGAATTAGATTACGTACGTAAAATTTGGACGCCAGTTCTTTTGAGCTAGCATTGAATAATCGAGTTGGGACCCATTAACTTTTCCTATTTATGACATAATAATCAATGCTCATGCCAAATTTCATGTTTCTATGACATCGGGAAGAGAGAGAATTAGATTACGTATGTAAATTGTGGACGCTAATTCTTTTGCGTTTAAAATTAAATAATCGAGTTGGTACTGCTTTACTTTTCCTATTTTGGACATAATCTATGCGTGTGCCAAATTTCATGTTTCTACGACATTGGGAATTGAGAGAATTATATTCTGTACGTAAAATTTGGATGCTAATTCTTTTGCGCTTAACATTGAATAATCGATTTGGGACCCATTTTTCCCCCTATTTTGGACATAATCTATGCTCGTGCCAAATTTCATGTTGCTACGACATCGGAAGTTGGAGAATTATTGGCGAGTCAGTGAGTGAGTGAGTGAGTGAGTGAGGGCTTTTGTCTATATATATATATATATATATATATATATAGACTAGTTGATATGCCCAGCTTCGCCCGAACTAATTTGTTACTGGTGTTTATCTGGTATTCACACGGAAAAACTTATAAAGTCGTGGTTACTTTAGAGATACCGAGGAAAAAAATATGTTCACCATTTTGCATGGTTCTTTATGTTACCCAGGAAACGCCATGTGGAGGTAACCATGCAATGTTTCCTCTATATAAAACTAGCTAATATACCCGGCTTCGTCCGAGTTAATTTGGTACTGGTGTTTATCTGGTGTTCACACGGAAAATCTTATGAAGTCGTGGTTAGTTTAGAGATACCGGAAAAACATATGTTCACCATTTTGCAAAGTTCTCTGCGTTACCCAGGAAACACCATGTGGAGGTAACCATGCAACATTTCCTTTATATAAAATGACATCAGGAAGTGAGAGAATTAGATTCCGTAGGTAAAATTTGGACGCTAATTCTTTTGCGCATAGAATTGCACAATCGAGTTGGGACCCATTAACTTTTCCTATTTATGACATAATCACAGCTCGTGCCAAGTTTCACCATTCTATGACACCGGGAAGTGAGAAAAATACATCCCCGTACGTAAAATTTGGACGCTACTTCTTTTCCGCATAGAATTGAATAATCGAGTTGGGATCCATTAGCTTTTCCTATTAATGACATAATCAATGCTCGTGCCAAATTTCACATTTCTATGACACCGGAAAGTGAGAGAATTAGATTCTGTACATAAAATTTGGACGCTAATTCTTTTGCGCATAGAATTGCACAATCGAGTTGGGACCCGTTAACTTTTCCTATTTATGACATATTCAATGCTCATGCCAAATTTCACCTTTCTATGACACCGGAAAGTGAGAAAAATACATCCCGTACGTAAAATTTAGACGCTAATTCTTTGGCGCATAAAATTGAACAATTGAGTTGGGACCCATTAGCTTTTCCTATTTATGACATAATCAATGCTCCTGCCAAATTTCACGTTTCTATGACACCGGAAAGGGAGAACATTACATTCCGTACGTAAAATTTGGACGCTAATTCTTTTGCACATAGAATTGAATAATAGAGTTGGGACCCATTAGCTTTTCCTATTGATGACATAATCAATGCTTGTGCCAAATTTCACGTGTCTGTGACACCGGAAAGTGAGAAAAATACATTCCGTACGTAAAATTTGGACGCTAATTCTTTTGTGCATAGAATTGAATAATAGAGTTGGGACTCATTAGCTTTTCCTATGTATGACATAATCAATGCTTGTGCCAAATTTCACGTGTCTGTGACACCGGAAAGTGAGAAAAATACATTCCGCACGTAAAATTTGGATGCTAATTCTTTTTTGCATAGAATTGAATAATCGAGTTGGGAACCATTAGCTTTTCCTATTTATGACATAATCAATGCTCGTGCCAAATTTCACGTTTCTATGACACCGGAAAGTGAGAAAATTACATTCCGTACGTAAAATTTGGACGCTAATTCTTTTGCGCATAGAATTGAATAATCGAGTTGGGACCCATTAGCTTTTCCTATTTATGACATAATCAATGCTCGCGCCAAATTTCACGTTTCTATGACACCGGAAAGTGAGAAAAATAGATCCTGCACATAAAATTTGGACGCTTATTCTTTTGCGCATAGAATTGAAGAAATGAGTTGGGACCCATAAGCTTTTCCTATTTATGACATAATCAATGCTCCTGCCATATTTCACGTTTCTATGACACCGGAAAGTGAGAAAATTACATTCCGTACGTAAAATTTGGACGCTAATTCTTTTGCGCATAGAATTGAATAATCGAGTTGGGACCTATTAGCTTTTCCTATTTATGACATAATCAATGCTCCTGCCAAATTTCACGTTTCTATGACACCGGAAAGTGAGAAAATTACATTCCGCACGTAAAATTTGGACGCTAATTCTTTTCCGCATAGAATGGAATAATGGAGTTGGGACCCATTAGCGTTTCCTATTTATGACATAATCAATGCTCGTGCCAAATTTCACGTTTCTATGACACCGGAAAGGGAGAACATTACATTCCGTATGTAAAATTTGGATGCTAATTCTTTTGCACATAGAATTGAATAATCGAGTTGGGACCCATTAGCTTTTCCTATTTATGATATAATCAATGCTCGTGCCAAATTTCACGTGTCTGTGACACCGGAAAGTGAGAAAAATACATTCCATACGTAAAAATTGAAAGCTAATTCTTTTGCGCATAGAATTGAATAATTGAGTTGGGACCCATTAGCTTTTCCTATTTATGAAATAATCAATGCTCGAGCCAAATTTCACGTTTCTATGACACCGGAAAGTGAGGGAATTAGATTCCGTACGTAAAATTTGGACGCTAATTCTTTTGCGCATAGAATTGAATAATCGAGTTGGGACTCATTAGCTTTTCCTATTTATGACATAATCAATGCTCGCGCCAAATTTCACGTTTCTATGACACCGGAAAGTGAGAAAAATACATCCCGCACGTAAAATTTGGACGCTAACTCTTTTGTGCATAGAATTGAATAATCGAGTTGGGACCCATTAGCTTTTCCTATTTATGACATAATCAATGCATGTGTCAAATTTCACGTTTCTTTGACACCGGAAAGTGAGAAAATTACATTCCGTACATAAAATTTGGACGCTAATTCTTTTGCGCATAGAATTGAATAATCGAGTTGGGACTCATTAGCTTTTCCTATTTATGACATAATCAATGCATGTGCCAAATTTCACGTTTCTTTGACACCGGAAAGTGAGAAAATTACATTCTGTACGTAAAATTTCGACGCTAATTCTTTTGCACATAGAATTGAATAATCGAGTTGGGACCCATTAGCGTTTCCTATTTATGACATAATCAATGCTCGTGCCAAATTTCACGTGTCTGTGACACCGGAAAGTAAGAAAAATACATTCCGTACGTAAAATTTGGACGCTAATTCTTTTGTGCATAGAATTGAATAATAGAGTTGGGACCCATTAGCGTTTCCTATTTATGACATAATCAATGCTTGTGCCAAATTTCACGTTTCTATGACACCGGAAAGTGAGAAAATTACATTCCGTACGTAAAATTTGGACGCTAATTCTTTTGCGCATAGAATTGAATAATCGAGTTGGGACTTATTAGCTTTTCCTATTTATGACATAATCAATGCATGTGCCAAATTTCACGTTTCTTTGACACCGGAAAGTGAGAAAATTACATTCCGTACATAAAATTTGGACGCTAATTCTTTTGCGCATAGAATTGAATAATCGAGTTGGGACTCATTAGCTTTTCCTATTTATGACATAATCAATGCATGTGCCAAATTTCACGTTTCTTTGACACCGGAAAGTGAGAAAATTACATTCTGTACGTAAAATTTCGACGCTAATTCTTTTGCACATAGAATTGAATAATCGAGTTGGGACCCATTAGCTTTTCCTATTTATGACATAATCAAGGCTCCTGCCAAATTTCACGTTTCTATGACACCGGAAAGTGAGAAAATTACATTCCGCACGTAAAATTTGGACGCTAATTCTTTTCCGCATAGAATGGAATAATGGAGTTGGGACCCATTAGCTTTTCCTATTTATGACATAATCAATGCTCGTGCCAAATTTCACGTTTCTATGACACCGGAAAGGGAGAACATTACATTCCGTACGTAAAATTTGGATGCTAATTCTTTTGCACATAGAATTGAATAATTGAGTTGGGACCCATTAGCTTTTCCTATTTATGATATAATCAATGCTCGTGCCAAATTTCACGTGTCTGTGACACCGGAAAGTGAGAAAAATACATTCCATACGTAAAAATTGAAAGCTAATTCTTTTGCGCATAGAATTGAATAATTGAGTTGGGACCCATTAGCTTTTCCTATTTATGACATAATCAATGCTCGTGCCAAATTTCACGTTTCTATGACACCGGAAAGTGAGGGAATTAGATTCCGTACGTAAAATTTGGACGCTAATTCTTTTGCGCATAGAATTGAATAATCGAGTTGGGACCCATTAGCTTTTCCTATTTATGACATAATCAATGCTCACGCCAAATTTCACGTTTCTATGACACCGGAAAGTGAGAAAAATACATCCCGCACGTAAAATTTGGACGCTAACTCTTTTGCGCATAGAATTGAACAATCGAGTTGGGACCCATTAGCTTTTGCTATTTATGACATAATCAATGCTCCTGCCAAATTTCACGTTTCTATGACACCGGAAAGGGAGAACATTACCTTCCGTACGTAAAATTTGGACGCTAATTCTTTTGCACATAGAATTGAATAATCGAGTTGGGACCCATTAGCTTTTCCTATTTATGACATAATCAATGCTCGTGCCAAATTTCACGTTTCTATGACACCGGAAAGTGAGAAAATTACATTCCGTACATAAAATTTGGACGCTAATTCTTTTGCGCATAGAATTGAATAATCGAGTTGGGACTCATTAGCTTTTCCTATTTATGACATAATCAATGAATGTGCCAAATTTCACGTTTCTTTGACACCGGAAAGTGAGAAAATTACATTCCGTACGTAAAATTTCGACGCTAATTCTTTTGCACATAGAATTGAATAATCGAGTTGGGACTCATTAGCTTTTCCTATTTATGACATAATCAATGCTCGCGCCAAATTTCACGTTTCTATGACACCGGAAAGTGAGAAAAATACATTCCGCACGTAAAATTTGGACGCTAACTCTTTTGCGCATAGAATTGAACAATCGAGTTGGGACCCATTAGCTTTTGCTATTTATGACATAATCAATGCTCCTGCCAAATTTCACGTTTCTATGACACCGGAAAGGGAGAACATTACCTTCCGTACGTAAAATTTGGACGCTAATTCTTTTGCACATAGAATTGAATAATCGAGTTGGGACTCATTAGCTTTTCCTATTTATGACATAATCAATGCATGTGCCAAATTTCACGTTTCTTTGACACCGGAAAGTGAGAAAATTACATTCCGTACGTAAAATTTCGACGCTAATTCTTTTGCACATAGAATTGAATAATCGAGTTGGGACCCATTAGCTTTTCCTATTTATGACATAATCAATGCTCGTGCCAAATTTCACGTGTCTGTGACACCGGAAAGTAAGAAAAATACATTCCGTACGTAAAATTTGGACGCTAATTCTTTTGTGCATAGAATTGAATAATAGAGTTGGGACCCATTAGCTTTTCCTATTTATGACATAATCAATGCTCGTGCCAAATTTCACGTTTCTATGACACCGGAAAGTGAGAAAAATACATTCCGCACGTAAAATTTGGATGCTAATTATTTTTTGCATAGAATTGAATAATCGAGTTAAGAACCATTAGCTTTTCCTATTTATGACATAATCAATGCTTGTGCCAAATTTCACGTTTCTATGACACCGGAAAGTGAGAAAATTACATTCCGTACGTAAAATTTGGACGCTAATTCTTTTGCGCAAAGAATTGAATAATCGAGTTGGGACCCATTAGCTTTTCCTATTTATGACATAATCAATGCTCGCGCCAAATTTCACATTTCTATGACACCGGAAAGTGAGAAAAATAGATCCTGCACGTAAAATTTGGACGCTTATTCTTTTGCGCATAGAATTGAAGAAATGAGTTGGGACCCATTACCTTTTCCTATTTATGACATAATCAATGCTCCTGCCATATTTCACGTTTCTATGACACCGGAAAGTGAGAAAATTACATTCCGTACGTAAAATTTTGACGCTAATTCTTTTGCGCATAGAATGGAATAATGGAGTTGGGACCCATTAGCTTTTCCTATTTATGACATAATCAATGCTCGTGCCAAATTTCACGTTTCTATGACACCGGAAAGGGAGAACATTACCTTCCGTACGTAAAATTTGGACGCTAATTCTTTTGCACATAGAATTGATTAATCGAGTTGGGACCCATTAGCTTTTCCTATTTATGACATAATCAATGCTCGTGCCAAATTTCACGTTTCTATGACACCGGAAAGTGAGAAAATTACATTCCGTACGTAAAATTTGGACGCTAATTCTTTTGCGCATAGAATTGAATAATCGAGTAGGGACTCATTAGCTTTTACTATTTATGACATAATCAATGAATGTGCCAAATTTCACGTTTCTTTGACACCGGAAAGTGAGAAAATTACATTCCGTACATAAAATTTGGACGCTAATTCTTTTGCGCATAGAATTGAATAATCGAGTTGGGACTCATTAGCTTTTCCTATTTATGACATAATCAATGCTCGTGCCAAATTTCACGTTTCTATGACACCGGAAAGTGAGGAAATTACATTCCGTACGTAAAATTTGGACGCTAATTCTTTTGCGCATAGAATTGAATAATCGAGTTGGGACTCATTAGCTTTTCCTATTTATGACATAATCAATGCATGTGCCAAATTTCACGTTTCTTTGACACCGGAAAGTGAGGAAATTACATTCCGTACGTAAAATTTGGACGCTAATTCTTTTGCGCATAGAATTGAATAATCGAGTTGGGACCCATTAGCTTTTCCTATTTATGACATAATCAATGCTCGCACCAAATTTCACGTTTCTATGACACCGGAAAGTGAGAAAAATAGATCCTGCACGTAAAATTTGGACGCTTATTCTTTTGCGCATAGAATTGAACAAATCAGTTGGGACCCATTAGCTTTTCCTATTTATGACATAATCAATGCTCGTGCCAAATTTCACGTTTCTATGACACCGGAAAGTGAGAAAATTACATTCCGTACGTAAAATTTGGACGCTAATTCTTTTGCGCATAGAATTGAATAATCGAGTTGGGACTCATTAGCTTTTCCTATTTATGACATAATCAATGCATGTGCCAAATTTCACGTTTCTTTGACACCGGAAAGTGAGAAAATTACATTCCGTACGTAAAATTTGGACGCTTATTCTTTTGCGCATAGAATTGAATAATAGAGTTGGGACTCATTAGCTTTTCCTATTTATGACATAATCAATGCATGTGCCAAATTTCACGTTTCTTTGACACCGGAAAGTGAGAAAATTACATTCCGTACGTAAAATTTCGACTCTAATTCTTTTGCACATAGAATTGAATAATCGAGTTGGGACTCATTAGCTTTTCCTATTTATGACATAATCAATGCTCGTGCCAAATTTCACGTTTCTATGACACCGGAAAGGGAGAACATTACCTTCCGTACGTAAAATTTGGACGCTAATTCTTTTGCACATAGAATTGAATAATCGAGTTGGGACCCATTAGCTTTTCCTATTTATGACATAATCAATGCTCGTGCCAAATTTCACGTGTCTGTGACACCGGAAAGTGAGAAAAATACATTCCGTACGTAAAATTTGGACGCTAATTCTTTTGTGCATAGAATTGAATAATAGAGTTGGGACCCATTAGCTTTTCCTATTTATGACATAATCAATGCTCGTGCCAAATTTCACGTTTCTATGACACCGGAAAGTGAGGAAATTACATTCCGTACGTAAAATTTGGACGCTAATTCTTTTGCGCATAGAATTGAATAATCGAGTTGGGACCCATTAGCTTTTCCTATTTATGACATAATCAATGCTCGCGCCAAATTTCACGTTTCTATGACACCGGAAAGTGAGAAAAATAGATCCTGCACGTAAAATTTGGACGCTTATTCTTTTGCGCATAGAATTGAACAAATCAGTTGGGACCCATTAGCTTTTCCTATTTATGACATAATCAATGCTCCTGCCATATTTCACGTGTCTGTGACACCGGAAAGTGAGAAAAATACATTCCGTACGTAAAAATTGAAAGCTAATTCTTTTGCGCATAGAATTAAATAATTTAGTTGGGACCCATTAGCTTTTCATATTTATGACATAATCAATGCTCGTGCCAAATTTCACGTTTCTATGACACCGGAAAGTGAGAAAATTACATTCCGTACGTAAAATTTGGACGCTAATTCTTTTGTGCATAGAATTGAATAATCGAGTTGGGACTCATTAGCTTTTCCTATTTATGACATAATCAATGCATGTGCCAAATTTCACGTTTCTTTGACACCGGAAAGTGAGAAAATTACATTCCGTACGTAAAATTTCAACGCTAATTCTTTTGCGCATAGAATTGAATAATTGAGTTGGGACCCATTAGCTTTTCCTATTTATGACATAATCAATGCTCGCGCCAAATTTCACGTTTCTATGACACCGGAAAGTGAGAAAAATACATCCCGCACGTAAAATTTGGACGCTAACTCTTTTGCGCATAGAATTGAACAATCGAGTTGGAACCCATTAGCTTTTCCCATTTATGACATAATCAATGCTCGTGCCAAATTTCACGTTTCTATGACACCGGAAAGTGAGAAAAATAGATGCTACACGTAAAATTTGGACGCTTATTCTTTTGCGCATAGAATTGAACAAACGAGTTGGGACCCATTAGCTTTTCCCATTTATGACATAAGCAATGCTCCTGCCAAATTTCGAGTTTCTATGACACCGGGAAGTGAGAGAATTAGATTCCGTACGTAAAATTTGGACGCTAATTCTTTTGCGCATAGAATTGAATAATCGAGTTGGGACCTATTAACTTTTCCTATTTATGACATATTCATTGCCCGTGCCAAATTTTAAGTTTCTATGACATTGGGAAGTGAGAGATTTAGATTCCGTACGTTAAATTTCGACGCTAATTCTTTTGCGCTAGAATTGAATAATCGAGTTGGGACCCAATTACTTTTCCTGCTTTGGAGATAATCTATGCTTCTGCCAAAATTCATGTTCCTACGACATCGGGAAGTTGGAGAACTTTTGGCGAGTCAGTCAGTGAGTCAGTGAGTCAGTGAGTGAGTCAGTGAGGGCTTTCGTCTTTATATATATATATAGATGACATGAGGAAGTGAGAGAATTAGATTCGGTACGTAAAATTTTGACGCTAATTCCTTTGTGCTTAGAAATGAATAATTGAGTTAGGACCCATTAACTTTTCCCATTTATGACATAATCAATACTCTTGCCTAATTTCAAGTTTCTATGACATTGGGAAGTGAGAGAATTAGATTACGTATGTAAAATTTTGACACTAATTCTTTTGCGCTAGAATTAGATAATCGAGTTGGGACCCATAAACGTTTCCTATTTATGACATAATATTCAATGCTTGTGCCAAATTTCAAGTGAGAGAATTAGATTACATACGTAAAATTTGGACTCCAGTTCTCTTGTGCTAGAATTGAATAATCGAGTTGGGACCCATTAGCTTTTCTTATTTATGACACAAATAATGCTCTTGCCAAATTTCACGTTTCTATGACACCGGAAAGTGAGAAAAATACATTCCGCACGTAAAATTTGGATGCTAATTATTTTTTGCATAGAATTGAATAATCGAGTTAAGAACCATTAGCTTTTCCTATTTATGACATAATCAATGCTCGTGCCAAATTTCACGTTTCTATGACACCGGAAAGTGAGAAAATTACATTCCGTACGTAAAATTTGGACGCTAATTCTTTTGCGCATAGAATTGAATAATCGAGTTGGGACCCATTAGCTTTTCCTATTTATGACATAATCAATGCTCGCGCCAAATTTCACATTTCTATGACACCGGAAAGTGAGAAAAATAGATCATGCACGTAAAATTTGGACGCTTATTCTTTTGCGCATAGAATTGAAGAAATGAGTTGGGACCCATTACCTTTTCCTATTTATGACATAATCAATGCTCCTGCCATATTTCACGTTTCTATGACACCGGAAAGTGAGAAAATTACATTCCGTACGTAAAATTTTGACGCTAATTCTTTTGCGCATAGAATTGAATAATTGAGTTGGGACCTATTAGCTTTTCCTATTTATGACATAATCAAGGCTCCTGCCAAATTTCACGTTTCTATGACACCGGAAAGTGAGAAAATTACATTCCGCACGTAAAATTTGGACGCTAATTCTTTTCCGCATAGAATGGAATAATGGAGTTGGGACCCATTAGCTTTTCCTATTTATGACATAATCAATGCTCGTGCCAAATTTCACGTTTCTATGACACCGGAAAGGGAGAACATTACATTCCGTACGTAAAATTTGGATGCTAATTCTTTTGCACATAGAATTGAATAATTGAGTTGGGACCCATTAGCTTTTCCTATTTATGATATAATCAATGCTCGTGCCAAATTTCACGTGTCTGTGACACCGGAAAGTGAGAAAAATACATTCCATACGTAAAAATTGAAAGCTAATTCTTTTGCGCATAGAATTGAATAATTGAGTTGGGACCCATTAGCTTTTCCTATTTATGACATAATCAATGCTCGTGCCAAATTTCACGTTTCTATGACACCGGAAAGTGAGGGAATTAGATTCCGTACGTAAAATTTGGACGCTAATTCTTTTGCGCATAGAATTGAATAATCGAGTTGGGACCCATTAGCTTTTCCTATTTATGACATAATCAATGCTCACGCCAAATTTCACGTTTCTATGACACCGGAAAGTGAGAAAAATACATCCCGCACGTAAAATTTGGACGCTAACTCTTTTGCGCATAGAATTGAACAATCGAGTTGGGACCCATTAGCTTTTGCTATTTATGACATAATCAATGCTCCTGCCAAATTTCACGTTTCTATGACACCGGAAAGGGAGAACATTACCTTCCGTACGTAAAATTTGGACGCTAATTCTTTTGCACATAGAATTGAATAATCGAGTTGGGACCCATTAGCTTTTCCTATTTATGACATAATCAATGCTCGTGCCAAATTTCACGTTTCTATGACACCGGAAAGTGAGAAAATTACATTCCGTACATAAAATTTGGACGCTAATTCTTTTGCGCATAGAATTGAATAATCGAGTTGGGACTCATTAGCTTTTCCTATTTATGACATAATCAATGAATGTGCCAAATTTCACGTTTCTTTGACACCGGAAAGTGAGAAAATTACATTCCGTACGTAAAATTTCGACGCTAATTCTTTTGCACATAGAATTGAATAATCGAGTTGGGACTCATTAGCTTTTCCTATTTATGACATAATCAATGCTCGCGCCAAATTTCACGTTTCTATGACACCGGAAAGTGAGAAAAATACATCCCGCACGTAAAATTTGGACGCTAACTCTTTTGCGCATAGAATTGAACAATCGAGTTGGGACCCATTAGCTTTTGCTATTTATGACATAATCAATGCTCCTGCCAAATTTCACGTTTCTATGACACCGGAAAGGGAGAACATTACCTTCCGTACGTAAAATTTGGACGCTAATTCTTTTGCACATAGAATTGAATAATCGAGTTGGGACTCATTAGCTTTTCCTATTTATGACATAATCAATGCATGTGCCAAATTTCACGTTTCTTTGACACCGGAAAGTGAGAAAATTACATTCCGTACGTAAAATTTCGACGCTAATTCTTTTGCACATAGAATTGAATAATCGAGTTGGGACCCATTAGCTTTTCCTATTTATGACATAATCAATGCTCGTGCCAAATTTCACGTGTCTGTGACACCGGAAAGTAAGAAAAATACATTCCGTACGTAAAATTTGGACGCTAATTCTTTTGTGCATAGAATTGAATAATCGAGTTAAGAACCATTAGCTTTTCCTATTTATGACATAATCAATGCTTGTGCCAAATTTCACGTTTCTATGACACCGGAAAGTGAGAAAATTACATTCCGTACGTAAAATTTGGACGCTAATTCTTTTGCGCATAGAATTGAATAATCGAGTTGGGACCCATTAGCTTTTCCTATTTATGACATAATCAATGCTCGCGCCAAATTTCACATTTCTATGACACCGGAAAGTGAGAAAAATAGATCCTGCACGTAAAATTTGGACGCTTATTCTTTTGCGCATAGAATTGAAGAAATGAGTTGGGACCCATTACCTTTTCCTATTTATGACATAATCAATGCTCCTGCCATATTTCACGTTTCTATGACACCGGAAAGTGAGAAAATTACATTCCGTACGTAAAATTTTGACGCTAATTTTTTGCGCATAGAATGGAATAATGGAGTTGGGACCCATTAGCTTTTCCTATTTATGACATAATCAATGCTCGTGCCAAATTTCACGTTTCTATGACACCGGAAAGGGAGAACATTACCTTCCGTACGTAAAATTTGGACGCTAATTCTTTTGCACATAGAATTGATTAATCGAGTTGGGACCCATTAGCTTTTCCTATTTATGACATAATCAATGCTCGTGCCAAATTTCACGTTTCTATGACACCGGAAAGTGAGAAAATTACATTCCGTACGTAAAATTTGGACGCTAATTCTTTTGCGCATAGAATTGAATAATCGAGTAGGGACTCATTAGCTTTTACTATTTATGACATAATCAATGAATGTGCCAAATTTCACGTTTCTTTGACACCGGAAAGTGAGAAAATTACATTCCGTACATAAAATTTGGACGCTAATTCTTTTGCGCATAGAATTGAATAATCGAGTTGGGACTTATTAGCTTTTCCTATTTATGACATAATCAATGCATGTGCCAAATTTCACGTTTCTTTGACACCGGAAAGTGAGAAAATTACATTCCGTACGTAAAATTTCGACGCTAATTCTTTTGCGCATAGAATTGAATAATCGAGTTGGGACTCATTAGCTTTTCCTATTTATGACATAATCAATGCTCGTGCCAAATTTCACGTTTCTATGACACCGGAAAGTGAGAAAAATACATTCCGCACGTAAAATTTGGATGCTAATTATTTTTTGCATAGAATTGAATAATCGAGTTGGGAACCATTAGCTTTTCCTATTTATGACATAATCAATGCTCGTGCCAAATTTCACGTTTCTATGACACCGGAAAGTGAGGAAATTACATTCCGTACGTAAAATTTGGACGCTAATTCTTTTGCGCATAGAATTGAATAATCGAGTTGGGACCCATTAGCTTTTCCTATTTATGACATAATCAATGCTCGCACCAAATTTCACGTTTCTATGACACCGGAAAGTGAGAAAAATAGATCCTGCACGTAAAATTTGGACGCTTATTCTTTTGCGCATAGAATTGAACAAATCAGTTGGGACCCATTAGCTTTTCCTATTTATGACATAATCAATGCTCGTGCCAAATTTCACGTTTCTATGACACCGGAAAGTGAGAAAATTACATTCCGTACGTAAAATTTGGACGCTAATTCTTTTGCGCATAGAATTGAATAATCGAGTTGGGACTCATTAGCTTTTCCTATTTATGACATAATCAATGCATGTGCCAAATTTCACGTTTCTTTGACACCGGAAAGTGAGAAAATTACATTCCGTACGTAAAATTTGGACGCTTATTCTTTTGCGCATAGAATTGAATAATAGAGTTGGGACTCATTAGCTTTTCCTATTTATGACATAATCAATGCATGTGCCAAATTTCACGTTTCTTTGACACCGGAAAGTGAGAAAATTACATTCCGTACGTAAAATTTCGACTCTAATTCTTTTGCACATAGAATTGAATAATCGAGTTGGGACTCATTAGCTTTTCCTATTTATGACATAATCAATGCTCGTGCCAAATTTCACGTTTCTATGACACCGGAAAGGGAGAACATTACCTTCCGTACGTAAAATTTGGACGCTAATTCTTTTGCACATAGAATTGAATAATCGAGTTGGGACCCATTAGCTTTTCCTATTTATGACATAATCAATGCTCGTGCCAAATTTCACGTTTCTATGACACCGGAAAGTGAGAAAAATACATTCCGCACGTAAAATTTGGATGCTAATTATTTTTTGCATAGAATTGAATAATCGAGTTGGGAACCATTAGCTTTTCCTATTTATGACATAATCAATGCTCGTGCCAAATTTCACGATTCTATGACACCGGAAAGTGAGGAAATTACATTCCGTACGTAAAATTTGGACGCTAATTCTTTTGCGCATAGAATTGAATAATCGAGTTGGGACCCATTAGCTTTTCCTATTTATGACATAATCAATGCTCGCGCCAAATTTCACGTTTCTATGACACCGGAAAGTGAGAAAAATAGATCCTGCACGTAAAATTTGGACGCTTATTCTTTTGCGCATAGAATTGAACAAATCAGTTGGGACCCATTAGCTTTTCCTATTTATGACATAATCAATGCTCCTGCCATATTTCACGTGTCTGTGACACCGGAAAGTGAGAAAAATACATTCCGTACGTAAAAATTGAAAGCTAATTCTTTTGCGCATAGAATTAAATAATTTAGTTGGGACCCATTAGCTTTTCATATTTATGACATAATCAATGCTCGTGCCAAATTTCACGTTTCTATGACACCGGAAAGTGAGAAAATTACATTCCGTACGTAAAATTTGGACGCTAATTCTTTTGTGCATAGAATTGAATAATCGAGTTGGGACTCATTAGCTTTTCCTATTTATGACATAATCAATGCATGTGCCAAATTTCACGTTTCTTTGACACCGGAAAGTGAGAAAATTACATTCCGTACGTAAAATTTCAACGCTAATTCTTTTGCGCATAGAATTGAATAATTGAGTTGGGACCCATTAGCTTTTCCTATTTATGACATAATCAATGCTCGCGCCAAATTTCACGTTTCTATGACACCGGAAAGTGAGAAAAATACATCCCGCACGTAAAATTTGGACGCTAACTCTTTTGCGCATAGAATTGAACAATCGAGTTGGAACCCATTAGCTTTTCCTATTTATGACATAATCAATGCTCCTGCCAAATTTCACGTTTCTATGACACCGGAAAGTGAGAAAATTACATTCCGTACGTAAAATTTGGACGCTAATTCTTTTGCGCATAGAATTAAATAATCGAGTTGGGACCCATTAGCTTTTCCCATTTATGACATAATCAATGCTCGTGCCAAATTTCACGTTTCTATGACACCGGAAAGTGAGAAAAATAGATGCTACACGTAAAATTTGGACGCTTATTCTTTTGCGCATAGAATTGAACAAACGAGTTGGGACCCATTAGCTTTTCCCATTTATGACATAAGCAATGCTCCTGCCAAATTTCGAGTTTCTATGACACCGGGAAGTGAGAGAATTAGATTCCGTACGTAAAATTTGGACGCTAATTCTTTTGCGCATAGAATTAAAAATCGAGTTGGGACCTATTAACTTTTCCTATTTATGACATATTCATTGCCCGTGCCAAATTTTAAGTTTCTATGACATTGGGAAGTGAGAGATTTAGATTCCGTACGTTAAATTTCGACGCTAATTCTTTTGCGCTAGAATTGAATAATCGAGTTGGGACCCAATTACTTTTCCTGCTTTGGAGATAATCTATGCTTCTGCCAAAATTCATGTTCCTACGACATCGGGAAGTTGGAGAACTTTTGGCGAGTCAGTCAGTGAGTCAGTGAGTCAGTGAGTCAGTGAGTGAGTCAGTGAGGGCTTTCGTCTTTATATATATATAGATGACATGAGGAAGTGAGAGAATTAGATTCGGTACGTAAAATTTTGACGCTAATTCCTTTGTGCTTAGAAATGAATAATTGAGTTAGGACCCATTAACTTTTCCCATTTATGACATAATCAATACTCTTGCCTAATTTCAAGTTTCTATGACATTGGGAAGTGAGAGAATTAGATTACGTATGTAAAATTTTGACACTAATTCTTTTGCGCTAGAATTAGATAATCGAGTTGGGACCCATAAACGTTTCCTATTTATGACATAATATTCAATGCTTGTGCCAAATTTCAAGTGAGAGAATTAGATTACATACGTAAAATTTGGACTCCAGTTCTTTTGTGCTAGAATTGAATAATCGAGTTGGGACCCATTAGCTTTTCTTATTTATGACACAAATAATGCTCTTGCCAAATTTCAAGTTTCTATGACATCAGAAAGTGAGAGAATTATATTCTGCATGTAAACTTTGGACGCTAATTCTTTTGCACTTAAAATTGAATAATTGAGTTGGTACCGCTTTACTTTTCCTATTTTGGACATAATCTATGTTTGTGCCAAATTTCATGTTTCTACGACATCAGGAAGTGAGAGAATTAAATTCCAAGCGTAAAATTTGGACGCTAATTCGTTTGCGCTTAGAATTGAATAATCGAGTTGGGATTTATTAACTTTTCCTATATTGGACATAATCTTTGTTCGTGCCAAATTTCTTGTTTCTACGACATTGGGAAGTTGGAGAATTATTGGCGAGTCAGTCAGTCAGTCAGTGAGTCAGTGAGTCAGTGAGAGAGTAAGAGCTTTTGTCTTTACATATATAGACTAGCTGATATGCCCGGCTTCGCCCGAGTTAATTTGGTACTGGCGTTTATCTGGTGTTCACACGAAAAATCTTATAAACTCGTGGTTAGTTTAGAGATACCGAGGAAAAAATATGTTCACCATTTTGCATGGTTCTTTACGTTACCCAGGAAACACCACGTGGAGGTAACCATGCAATGTTTCCTTTATATAAAATGACATCAGGAAGTAAGAGAATTAGATTACGCTCGTGAAATTTGGACGCTAATTCTTTTGCGCTATAATTGAATAATCAAGTTGGGACCCATTAGCTTTTCCTGTTTATGACATAATGAATGCTCGTGCCAAATTTCACGTTTCTATGACATCAGGAAGTGAGAGATTAAGATTACGTACCTAAACTTTGGACGCTAATTCTTTTGCGCTTAAAATTGAATAATCGAGTTGGTACCACTTTACTTTTCCTATTTTGGAAATAGTTAGAGATGAACGATCACCAAAATGCTCGGGGTGCTTGTTGCTCGAGTCGAACTTTCCGCGATGCTCGAGAGTTTGTTTCAAGTAACAAACCCTATTGAAGTCAATGGGTGACTCGAGCATTTTTGTATATTGCCGACGCTCGCTAAGGTTTTCATTTGTGCAAATCTGCAAAACCTACGAAAGTGATGGAGAAGACAAAGATACAGATAGGGCAGGCGAGGGGCAACATGCAGGGCTGCATCTCAGGTTCCCAGGTCTCACTGTTAAGCCACAATAGCGGCAAGAGTGAGCCCCCCTCCCCTAACAATTTTTACTTTGGACAAACCCTCATTAGCAAGGCACACCTTAGCTAAGCACCACACTACCTCCAACCAAGGACAATCACTGCCTGCGGGACACACCGCTGCCTCTTCTCCTGGGTTACATGCTGCCCAACACCCCCACCACCACCACCACATGACCTCGCGTCCGCAGCGCACACAAAAGTGTCCCGGCGCAGCCATGAGGAGGAACCGGAGGCACACACTGCAGACGGTTGGCAGTGCCAGATAGCGACCCTCTTTAAAAGAGACAGGGCGATAGCCCATAATGCTGTAGAGAATAGATGAGAAATTGCCGTTCGATCTTCATTCCAATCCTGTGCCACCTCAGTCAGGAGCTGCAAACGTGGGCATGAGTTACATAGCTATGGGGAATTCTTTTGCCCACACAGTATTCATTCTGTCTAGGTGTCACATAGCTCAATTGACACCGCAAGGGCAAAGCCATCTGCACTCTGCCCCCTACCCAAGTCAGTCAGTGTCTTTGTGCCAGACAGGTCAAACACCGCGATGGGAACTAACTGTGCACCAACAGCATAGGTGGGTCCTCGGCAACCCAAGACATGAACACTAAATAAATCAGAGCGGCCAAACATGGCAGACTTGCACCGAGCCAACGACATAGGCCTCAGCCCACAGCTTCAGCAATCGTAGGCATGAAGCTGACTTCGATGCTAGTACATCTGCGATGGGCTCATTAAATCAGTTAGCTTTCCTTTCACCGCTTAAATGACTGGATTATCAGGAAAAAGCTCCACAGCCCCAACCTGGCATACTTGCACTTCCCCTGGGACATAAGCCTCGGCCAACAGCTTCAGCAATCGTAGGCAGGAAGCGGACTTTCACTGCACCCAGGACAAAGGCCTCTGCACAAACCCTCAGCAATCACGGGCCTAAAGCAGACTCCAATGCTAGCATACCTGTAAACATCTCATTAGCCCAGTATGCCTCCTCTTGTTTGTCTCAATGCAGTGCCCCGGATAGCTGAGCCAACATGAGATAAAGTACAGGTTGGCTTCGGCCCACACTGCATGCCCTAGTTAGTTTGCCCTTTTTTCATAGTCACAGGCAGGTACAACTCCGCTATGGGTAGTCTGTGTGCACCCACAGCATGGGTGGCTCCCTGGAACCCACCGACTGTACATAAATAAATCCCATTGCAGTACCCCGGATAGCTGAGCTAACGTCAGATATAATACAGGTTGGCCTTGGCCCAAACTGTATGCCCGAGTCAAGCTGTTTTTTTTAATTAATAGTCACAGGCAGGTACAACTCCGCTCTGGGAAGTCTGTGTGGACCCACAGCATGGGTGGGTCGCTGGAAACCACCGACGGTACATTAATAAATCCCATTGCATTGCCCCGGATAGCTGAGCTAACGTCAGATAAAATACAGGTTGGCTTCGGCCCACAGTGCATGCCCAATCAGTTGTTTTTTTTTTGGGGGGGGGGGGCAGATACGTAGAACACCGCGATGGGAAAACTTAGTGCACCAATACTATGCACAGACCCCTGTAATATTCCTGTAGCAAAGGTATAAGCTGACCCCACTAACAGTTATATTGCAGAAGTCTAGATAGACCCCAGTAACATTTCAGTAGTTACAGTATAGACAGACCCCGGTGACATTTCGGTAGCAGCAGTATAGGCAGAGCCCAGTATTAGTAACATTTCAGTAGTAACAGTATAGACTGACCCCAGTAACATTTCAGTTGCAGCAGTATAGGAAGAGCCCAGTAACATTTCAGTAGCAGCAGTATGGGCAGAGCCCAGTATAAGTAACATTTCAGTAGTAACAGTAAAGACAGACTCCAGTAACATTTCAGTGGTAACAGTATAGACAGACCCCAGTAACATTTCAGTTGCAGCAGTATACGCAGAGCCCAGTAACATTTCTGTTGCAGCAGTATAGCAGAGCCCAATAAAATTTCCGCAGAAGCAGTAGAGGCATAGGCAAGTATTAGTAACATTTCAGTGGTAACAGTATAGAGAGACCCCAGTAACATTTCAGTTGCAGCAGTATAGACAGAGCCTAGTATTAGTAACATTTCAGTGGTAACAGTATAGACAGATCCAGTAACATTTCAGTTGCAGCAGTATAGGCAGAGCCCAGTAACATTTCAGTAGCAGCAGTGTAGGCAGAGCCCAGTAATAGTAACATTTCAGTAGTAACAGTAAAGACAGACTCCAGTAACATTTCAGTTGCAGCAGTATATTCAGAGCCCATTATTAGTAACATTTCAGTGGTAACAGTATAGACAGACCCCAGTAAAATTTCAGTTGCAGCAGTATACGCAGAGCCCAGTAACATTTCTGTTGCAGCAGTATAGGCAGAGCCCAGTAACATTTCAGTTGCAGCAGTATAGGCAGAGCCCAGTATTAGTAACATTTCAGGGGTAACAGTATAGACAAACCCCTATAACATTTCAGTTGCAGCAGTATAGACAGACCCCAGTAACATTTCATTGGCAGCAGTATAGGCAGAGCCCAGTAATAGTAACATTTCAGTAGTAACAGTAAAGACAGACTCCAGTAACATTTCAGTTGCAGCAGTATATTCAGAGCCCATTATTAGTAACATTTCAGTGGTAACAGTATAGACAGACCCCAGTAAAATTTCAGTTGCAGCAGTATACGCAGAGCCCAGTAACATTTCTGTTGCAGCAGTATAGGCAGAGCCCAGTAACATTTCAGTTGCAGCAGTATAGGCAGAGCCCAGTATTAGTAACATTTCAGTGGTAACAGTATAGACAAACCCCTATAACATTTCAGTTGCAGCAGTATAGACAGACCCCAGTAACATTTCATTGGCAGCAGTATAGGCAGAGCCCAGTAACATGTCAGTTGCAGCAGTTAAGGCAGAGCCCAGTAACATTTCAGTTGCAGCAATATAGGTAGAGCCCAGTAACATTTCAGTTGCAGCAGTATAGGCAGAGCCCAGTAACATTTCTGTAGTTACAGTATAGACAGACCCCAGTAACATTTCAGTTGCAGCAGTATAGGCAGAGCCCAGTATTAGTACCATTTCAGTGATAACAGTATAGACAGACTACAGTAACATTTCAGTTGCAGCAGTATAGACAGACCCCAGAAACATTTCAGTTGCAGCAGTGTAGACAGACCCCAGTAACATTTCAGTTACAGCAGTATAGACAGACCCCAGTAACATTTCAGTTGCAGCAGTATAGGCAGAGCCCAGTATTAGTAATATTTCAGTAGTAACAGTATAGGCAGACCACAGTAACATTTCAGGAGCAGAAGTATAGGCAGACCGAAGTAACATTTATGTTGCAGAAGTATAGGCAGACCCCTGTAGCATTACTGTGGCAGAAGTATAGGCAGGCAGACCCGAGTTACATTTCTGTAGCAAGATTGTAGGCCAATCCCTGACACATTGGTGTACCATGAGTGTAGGCGAAGGCCAGAAAAATTACTTGGATTACAGTGTATAGACAGACCCCAGTAACATTTCAGTTGCAGCAGTATAGGCAGAGCCCAGTAACATTTCAGTTGCAGCAGTATAGGCAGAGCCCAGTAACATTTCAGTTGCAGCAGTATAGGCAGAGCCCAGTAACATTTCAGTTGCAGCAGTATAGGCAGAGCCCTGTAACATTTCTGTAGTTACAGTATAGACAGACCCCAGTAACATTTCAGTTGCAGCAGTATAGGCAGAGCCCAGTATTAGTAACATTTCAGTGGTAACAGTATAGACAGACCCCAGTAACATTTCAGTTGCAGCAGTATAGACAGACCCCAGTAACATTTCAGTTGCAGCAGTGTAGACAGACCCCAATAACATTTCAGTTACAGCAGTATAGGCAGAGCCCAGTAACATTTCAGTTGCAGCAGTATGGGAAGAGCCCAGTAACATTTCAGTTGCAGCAGTATAGGCAGAGCCCTGTAACATTTCTGTAGTTACAGTATAGACAAAACCCAGTAACATTTCCATAGCAGCAGTATAGGCATAGCCCAGTATTAGTAACATTTCAGTAGTAACAGTATAGACAGACCCCTGTAACATTTCAGTTGCAGCAGTATAGGCAGAGCCCAGTATTAGTAACAATTCACTGGTAACAGTATAGACAGACCCCAGTAACATTTCAGTTGCAGCAGTATAGACAGACCCCAGTAACATTTCAGTTACAGCAGTATAGGCAGAGCCCCGTATTAGTAACATTTCAGTAGTAACAGTATAGACAGACCACAGTAACATTTCAGGAGCAGAAGTATAGGCAGACCGAAGTAACATTTCTGTCGCAGAAGTATAGGCAGACCCCTGTAGCATTACTGTGGCAGAGGTATAGGCAGGCAGACCCGAGTTACATTTCTGTAGCAAGAGTGTAGGCCAACCCCTGACACATTGGTGTACCATGAGTGTAGGCGAAGGCCAGAAAAATTACTTGGAATACAGTGTAGGCGAGGGCCCATAAAATTAGTGTACCAACAGTACAAATGTACCCCAGAAAAATTGCTCAACCGAGAGGGCAGGTGAAACCCAGTAACATTTCAGTTGCAGCAGTATAGGCAGAGCCCAGTAACATTTCAGCCACCCTGCGGACCTTGCAACATCGTTTTTTTTCTGCCAGTGCACCGACTGCTATGTGACATGCCCACACGGTGGAACTCGGCCTATGCCCACACCCTCATTTGGAAATCCGCGTCCTCACCCTTGTCTAAGCCCACGTCCTCTAGCCCTACCTCTCAGCATGGTAGATTACGAATAGAGCAGACACTAAGCGGTTTAAACAATTTTGTTAATTATTGGCATGCAGTTGGAGGCAGACAGCGCTTATGTTACGCAAACTGCAGCCAGAAAAAAAATTATACGCAAGACTGCAAGCAGGCCTAGCTGTGCAATATGCAATAGTGATGCACCTGAACTCCCAGCAGCCACGCAGTGAAATGCAGACGGTCACAGGTAGCCGTAAGAAGGATTTTTTTTTTCAATATTTTTTAAATGCAATGCAGGCTATATAGCGTGTATGGGACTTTCCCTCTATCAGGGGCTGTCGCCGTACACTGTGCGTGCAGTTGACGGCAGACACAGAGCGGTGTAAAAAAATTTTAAATTATTGGCATGCAGTTGGAGGGAGACAGCGCTTATGTTACGCAAACTGCAGCCAGAAAAAAAATAATACAGAAGCCTGCAAGCAGGGCTAGCTGTGCAATAGTGAGGTACTAGAACTGCCAGCAGCCACGGAGGTAAAAGCACGCGGTCACAGGTAGCACTAAGGAGAACCGTTGGGGTTCTTGTAGACAGGATTCTACACTAGCACTGTCCCTGCCTCACCAGTACTGCCCTTATACTCTGTATAATTGGCTGCAGACTGAGAACGCTATAGCCTGCAGCCACAACAGTTATACACTAGGTCAGATGTGGCCCTAAAAAGGACCATTGGGGGTTCTTGGGGACGCCAACACTCTCAGTATAGCACCAGCAGCACCCAACCTAATCTCTGCCAGCGCGTGTCTGAGGCGAGCCGCAGGCGGGACTGATTTAAATACTCGGCGGTCACGTGATCTCACCAGCCACTCACTGCAGGGGGGGTGGGATAGGGCTGGTTCATCACAGGAGGAAGTTGTAATGCCTTTCCTGCCTGTCTATTGGCCAGAAAATGGCGCAAAACTTTCAGGGAAGGAAATAGAATTGACTCGAGTAACGCGTGGTGCTCGTCTCGAGTATCAAGCACCCCGAACACCCTAATGCTCGAACGAGCATCAAGCTTGGATGAGTACGCTCGCTCATCTCTAGAAATAGTCTATGCTTGTGCCAAATTTCATGTATCTACGACATCGGGAAGTGAGAGAATTAGAATCTGTACGTAAAATTTGGACACTAATTCTTTTGCGCTTACAATTGAATAATCGAGTTGGGACTAGAGATGAGCGAACGTACTCATTACGAGTACTTACGCACCCGAGCACCGCCATTTTCGAGTACAGCAGTACTCGCGCGTAAAGATTCGGGTGGCGCCGTGGCGGCACGGGGGTAGCAGTGGGGAGTGGGGGGGAGAGGGAGAGAGAGAGGGCTCCCCCCTGTTCCCCGCTGCTCCACCCCGCACCGCCGCGCCTCTCCCCGCCCCCCGGCGCCCCACGAATCTTTACGCCCGAGTACTGAAGTACTCGAAAATGGCGGTACTCGGGTGCGTAAGTACTCATTACGAGTACGTTCGCTCATCTCTAGTTGGGACCCATTTACTTTTTCTATATTGGAGATAATCAATGCTCTTGCCAAATTTTTTTTAAATTTATTAAATTTTTATTGACATTTGAATAACATACATTGTACAAGTAATAAAATTGCAATAAAATGAGGTGCTAAATAACATATTACACAAAGGTGCTTATCCTATTATTTGTGAGAAGGGAGAAGGCAAAGGTGGGGGGGGAGGGGGGAAGGTACAGGGGGAGCAGGAGAGTGGGAAGGGGGAAGGAACCTGGAGCCCCAGGTTGCGAGAAGTTGAAATAATAATCGCACGATGTGTAACTAAGCTTAGGTAAATTATCTGCATTAAGTATGTACTTTTGGAAACTTCTTGAATGACAAAACAGAAATTAAACATAACATTTGGCAGATCGCACAGTCTTAGATTATGTTGTTTTCCATAGTCCCCAGACCTCCTTGTATTTCTTTAGAGAGCCATCTCTTAATGCCAACCATTTTTCAAATAGTTGTTGTTCCGCCATCCGGTCTATAAATTCGTTATAGGAGGGAGGGGTAGGGGATTTCCAGCGTCTAGCTATAATTGCCTTAGCCGTCATCAGAGCGTGGGCCAATAGATATCTGATGTTTGGGGGGTGTTTGTTTAAGTCGATTAAGAGTAAGATCATTTTTGGTAACCTGTCTACACGGATATTCAGTGTTTTGTCAAGAAGATTCAATACTGGGGTCCAGTAATTGTTTAATTTGGCGCATGACCAAAAGATGTGGGTGAGTGTACCTTTTTGGCCACATTCTCTCCAACATTGGTCATTACTGTGATGGAATCTCGAGGCCAATAGGCTAGGCGTGAAGTACCACCTCAAGTTGATTTTAATCTGTGTTTCTAAAATACCCATTCCTTTGGTGGAGCCGCACGCTATTTTATATGCTGATTACCATGCTTCTGTCGGTATTTTCCCCTTTAATTCTTTTTCCCAATTAAGAATATGGGACTTTTTTTGTAGGGAGGTATTGTCGGTTAGTATGTCATAAAAATATCTAGTATCAGATTTACCTTTTATAGGAGGAGTCGTAATTTTCCCTAAGACAAGTCTGGAGATTTTAGCGTTGTATATGGGGTTTTTCTTTAAGAAGGCCGACACTCTTGCGTATTTGAACATGTCACTGTCCGTTAATTTAAATTCTGCGCACACGTTTGTAAATGATTTCAATCCCTTTTTAGCGACAAGCATATCCACTGTTTTAATGCCCTTCTGCCTCCAAGGTTCCACATTTATGTCCGGTATGAATATGTTTAATATTTCCAGTGGGAGGTCTGGTTTTTTGCAGAGATCCTGTGTCGTTGCTTTTTTGGAAAATTCCTTCCAGACCTCCATGGAAGCCACTACCATTGGAGAGGGGTCTTTTAATATTATTTTTAGGTCGGGATGGGCACGCGATGTCGCAAGAGATGCCGCTAATAATAGTAAGTTCCCTTTAGGGGGATTAATGCAGGAGGTTTCCATGCCCACCCACGCCATGGCTCCGTCCCCTCTTACCCAGTTTCTAGTTTGATTCAAAATTGTTGCTTTAAAGTAACTCTTAATGTCGGGTATGTCAGCGCCACCCTTTCTGCGGTGGAGAGACAGGATGGGGAGGGCTATGCGCGGTCTACCTCCGGGCCAGATAAAGTCTGTTAACTGACGTTGTAATTTTTTGAGGGTGTTATTTGAGGTCGGGATCGGTAAAACTCTAAATAAATACAAAATTTTTGGAAGGATTTTCATCTTATACGTCATTATTTTCCCTAGCCAAGAGAGGTTAATCCCCGAGAGGTAATCTAACTCTTTTTGAATTGTTCTCATGAGTGGTACGAAGTTTGCAGTCTCAAGATTATTGGTGTTTGCTGTTATCGTTGTGCCCAGGTATGGGATGCCCTCGGAACCCCACTCAAATGAAAAATCTGCCTGAAGGGCCCGCTTTAGATCTTTTGCAACGTTGAGTCCCAGTATCTTTGATTTGTTAATGTTTAATTTATAATATGAGACCTTAGAGTATTGATGTAGAATATGGTACGCTGCTCTCAGGGAAGCCAGAGGGGAGGACATAGTGAGGACGATGTCGTCCGCAAATAAGCCGATCTTATGCTGGCGAAAGCTGTGTGAGATACCCTTTATCTCTGGAGAGGATCTAATCACCTCCGCCAGCGGTTCCACCATTAGAATGTATAGTATGGGGGAAAGCGGGCATCCCTGACGGGTGCCGTTGGATATTACAAACTTGTCCGACATTACCCCATCAATTAAAATCTAGCAGACGGGCAGGAGTACAGGGCCCGGACGGCGCAAATCCCTCCCTCCCCGAGGCCGAATTTCGCCAAAGTTTGAAAAGCGTACCCCCAATGGACCCTATCGAACGCTTTTTCTGCGTCTAAGGCCAGCATGATTGCCGGTGTGCCTGAGATTTTTGTAGAGTGGATAAGGTTAAGAAGCCTCCCCGCGCCGTCCGAAGCCTGCCGCCCCTTCACAAATCCCGCCTGGTCAGAGTGCACCACATCTGGGAGAACGCTGAGCAGTCTGTTGGCCAATATCTTTGCGTAGATCTTAGTATCTGTGTTAAGCAGAGAAATTGGCCTGAAATTTGCAGGATCGTTTGGTTCTTTACCCTGTTTAGGCAGCACCACTACAGTGGCTTGGAGCATTTCCTCCGGGAAGACTCCTTTAGACATCACTGAATTGAGGGTGTTCCCCAAATGTGGTGAGAGACTGTCTGCAAACAATTTATAATATTCGGATGAGAAGCCGTCTGGCCCTGGGGCTTTCTGGCTTCTCATAGAGAGGATTGTCTCCAGTAGTTCTGGAGTTGTAATTGGGCTTTCCAAGGTGTTTGACAAAGATTTGTCTATTTGTTGAAGGTCTATTTTATTCAGGAATTTCCCAATACTCTCTTCTGTGGGGTGGGGAATTAGCGGGTCCTCCTTTAGATTATATAAACTGCTATAATATGATCGGAATGTTTCCAATATTTGATCGGGGTGGGTTATTTTGTGTTCTTTTTTTTGGGAGTTCCAAACATATGGGATAGAGGCCTTGATTACTTTTCTTTTGACCCTATTAGCCATCCATTTTGTTGGCTTGTTGGTTGAAGAGTAAATGTTAGCCCGGTGGGAGGTGATCTCTTTATCAAAATCTCCTTGTAGCACCTTACGTAGTTCTAATCTAGTAGTGAATAGCTCAGAATATAATTCCTGGGTAGCTTTGGTTTGTAGTTGTTTTTCTAGAGTTTGGATTTTTTGCATTAATGTGTCTGTATTTTTTAGTTTTTCTCTTTTGTACTTGGCCCCTATTTTGATGAAAATACCTCTCATGTAGGCTTTATGGGCCAGCCATAGAACCTCAGGGCTAATATCTGGCGTAACGTTTGATGTAAAGTAAGATTTTATTTCATCATGTATTTCTTTTTGGATTTTGGGAAGTTTCATTAAAAAAGTATTATTCCTCCACGTTTTATTTGTCTGACGGTTTATTCCAAATGCTAGGGATGTCGTTATCGGAGCATGGTCCGACCACGTTATTGTTCCCACATTTGCCTCGACCACCGAGCCAATGAGTGACTTATCCACCAGACTAAGATCGATGCGGGAAAAGGATCTATGTCGGGACGAGAAGAAAGAGTATTCTTTTGATGATGCATTAAGACACCTAAAGGTGTCATATAATGCTGCTCCTCTAATCCATCCGTTTAGGGATCTGCTTCCTCTGGTTTCACGGGATGAGGTGTCCAATTGTCTATCCGGGGCCAGGTTGAAGTCCCCATTAACAATTAGTGCGCCTCTTACTACACGTTTTATTTTTTTTTTGCAGTTTATTTAAAAAACTTATCTGCTTTGAGTTCGGGACATACACATTCACTATGGTGAGATATGTGTTTTTTAGGGATCCACTCAGGATTATGTATCTCCCCTTTGAGTCACAGATTTGTGAATCAATTTTAAACTGGGCCGACTCTTTAAATGCAATTAATACTCCTGCTTGTTTCTTTGTCGCGCATGCATGTATGATCTGAGGAAATTTTTTATGTGACATTCTGTGACTATCTGTGTCTAATAGGTGCGTCTCCTGTATACATACTACATCCGCGCCGATACGGCAGGCCTCCTTCCATACTGCGTTTCTTTTAAAGGGAGTGTTCAGGCCGTTGGCGTTCTGTGACATCATTTTGATTGACATTTTCCCTTGAGATTGCTTCTGCTGAGGTGGGACTGAGGATGAAGAAACCTGTGCGACACTGCCGGAAAACAAAAACTACCAAAACATATAAGAACAATATGCATATCAACATTATAAGGTAGCCTAACTTTTGAGGTCAACCCAAAACGATGGTGGTATTCTACTCTTTGAATAACGGTTGATGCACAACATATAAACCACCAACCCAACATCGCTCCAAAGCGGGCAAAGTGGTTGTGCCCAGAAGAATTGTTGTAGCGAGGGTACGGTTTTGACCAAAGTGTTGCACAAGCTTGCGCCTGCGTTTCCATTTGGGGGGGATAAGTCTCTTGCGGTGAGAAGACTCCTATATGCTTAGTTTTAAGCGAGGTAAAGGGAACAGTCTCTTTTCCTAGGACTCAAAATACAGTTCGTGGTACAGTTAGGTAGCATACTTCTTGGCGCGGATATCGATGTTGCGTGTATCGCCTCTGCCCTGAGTTGTTGTAGTTTGATCTTGGCACTTTAAACCCCAGGATTTTAACATCTCGGCAGCAGAGGTGGGGTTTAGGAGGACGTGTGTGGTGTTTGCTCTGGAAACGATCAATTTGGTAGGAAAGCCCCACCTGTAAGGGACATTAGCCTCCCTGAGAGCTGCTGTTATCTTGGCGAATCCCTTCCTTGCCTCCATTGTGGCCTGTGATAAATCAATAAAGATGCGAAGCTCTGAGTAGGGGCTTGGAAGTACTTTCAACCTCCTAACGGCGGTCATCAGAGCTTCCTTGGTGCTGAAGTGGTGAATGCGTATAATGATGTCTCTCGGAGTGTTTTCCTTAAGGAATTTTGGAAGAGGGAGCCTATGAGCTCTATCGATTTTTAACTCCTGCTCTGGGACCTCCGGTAGAATTTTGCGGAGAAATCGTGTCACAAAACTCGTAATCTCCGTATTGGTTACTTTTTCTGAGACCCCTCTTATCTTGACATTATTACGGCGATTCCTGTCCTCAAGATCAGTTAGTTTTTGCTGTAGTCTGGTTACGTTTGCCTCTAGGTCGTAATGGGCGTCTATTAGGGAATTGTGGGATTTCACCAGTTCTCCCATTTTTGTCTCAGTTTTCTCTATGCGGGTATTAACTTCTTTAACTGATGAATCAACATAGGAAGTTATATTTTTTATATCTAGCTGAATAGTGTTGTGAAGCGCCATAACGATCTCCTTAATATACAGCTCCGATGCAGGTTTGTTGGATGCTGAGAGGTCAGCTAAGCTGTTTTCTCTCTGGGAGTTGGCAGTTTCATTCTGTGAGAGGGAATTGGTTAGGCAGGGGTCGTCCGCCATTTTCTGCCTTTGTTTTTCTGGACTGTCAGTGGGCGAGGAGGGGGGGAGGATAACGGCCGCATGTCTGACGCCATTTTATGCTTTTTGTCCCCTTTAGCGATTCCCCCCTCTCCCCGTGAGCTCAGTGTTTGATACCCTGGATGTGATTTTAAGCTCACTGATGTGACCTTGTGTGGAGCGTTATGTGCCGGTGGCTCACCTGCCGCTGCAGCTCTCCGAGTAGTTTGTCTCTCCTCCGTCTGCTTCCCGCTCTCTGCCAGCTCCTCCGGTGCCATGACAGATGAGGTAGCGCGCTCGGGGGAGAAGTCCTGCCGAACGCTGTGTGCCGACAGCTCTCCTGCCGCTGCAGTGCTCCGGGTGAACAATCCCCCCTCCGTCTGCTCTCTGCACTCTGTCTGCTTCTCCGGTGCCCTGACAGGTAAGACAGCACTCCCGGGGGAGAAGTCCTGCTCAGCGCTGTGTGCCGACAGCTCTCCTGCCGCTGCAGTGCTCCGGGTGATCAATCCCCCCTCCGTCTGCTCACCGCTCTCTGTTGGCTTCTCCGGTGCCCTGACAGGTAAGACAGCACTCCCGGGGGGGAAGTCCTGCTCAGCGCTGTGTGCCGACGGCTCTCCTGCCGCTGCAGCGCTCCGGGTAATCAGTCCCCCCTCCGTCTGCTCACCGCTCTCTGTTGGCTTCTCCGGTGCCCTGACAGGTGAGACAGCGCTCCCGGGGGAGAAGTCCAGCTGAACGCTGTGTGCCGATGGCTCCCCTGCCGCTGCAGCGCTCTGGGTGCACAGCTTCTCCTTCATCTGTTCTCCGCTCTGTGCAAGCTTCTCCGGCGCCATGACAGTTGAGGTAATACGTGCGGGGAAAAAGTCCTCTAATCTCGCCGGCTTCCCTCTGGTGTTTTTTCTTCTTGGCATTACCGGGTGCCAGGGATGCTTACTGAGGTTTTTGGCTGTTTTCCTCCTCTCCTCGGTCGCTTTGAAGTCGCTGGGAGTCAGTATTACAACGGAGCGTGAGCTCAAGCGTCTGCTCCGGAGCCTCACCAAGCCACGCCCCGCTCTTGCCAAATTTAATGTTTCTACAACATCGGGAAGTTGGAGAATTATTGGCGAGTCAGTCAGTGAGTCAGTCAGTGAGTCAGTGAGGTTGTCGTCTATATATAGAGACTAGCTAATATACCCGGCTTCGACCGAGTTAATTTGGTAATGGTGTTTATCTGGTGTTCACACGGAAAACTACACAGAATGTCCACCTCACACACGCTGCTCATAACACACAGATCAGATAGATTACTCTCAGTGTATAGACAGATAAGAGAGAGATTTATCTCAGACTGTATGTGAAAATGTCACCACACAGAATGTGCCACCTCACACACGCTGCTCATAACACACAGATCAGATAGATTACTCTCAGTGAATAGGCATATAGGAGAGAGATTTATCTCAGACTGTATGTGAAAATGCCACTACACAGAATGTCCACCTCTCACATGCTGCTCATTTTTACCCTGAAAGGTAATGCCCCTTTTTATTCAAATTTCCTACCCAGACTGAAGGTTGCAGCCCCTTGTTATACTCCATTCCAGCAGTCCATGTCCACTTCCTTTTGTACTTTACAGCCTTTCAATACATACGACAGTCAGTTTTATTCCTGTCAGTATATACTCATATTTCGAAATGCGTTTTGTTTTGCTGAGAAGATAACTGTCTCATATATTGTGGGGTACAGATATGTTATTAGTTACATAACATAGGAATGGTCATGCCAAATTTCAAGTTTGTGCAGTACAGATGTGTGTTAATACTTAAATTACATAGGGGGTCACTTATGCATAGGATTGAATAATCAAGTTGCAACCCTTTAAATTTCCAATATTTAGTAGGCAAAGAATGGTCATGGCAAATTTCATTTGTGCTGTAAAAATTTGTGTAATTATTTGTTGCATCGGGAAGTGAGAGAATTAGATTATGTACATAAAATTTAGACGCTAATTCTTTTGAGCTTATAATTGAATAATCGAGTTGGGACCCATTAGCTTTTCCTATTTATGACACAATTAATGCCCATGCCAAATTTCAAATTTCTATGACATCGGGAAGTGAGAGAATTAGATTCCGTACAAAAAATTTGGACACCAGTTCTTTTGCGCTAGAACTGAATAATCGAATTGGAAACCATTAGCTTTTCCTATTTATAACATAATCAATGCTCGTGCCAAATTTCTATGACATCCCGAAGTGAGAGAATTAGATTCCATATGTAAAATTTGGGCGCTAATTATTTTGCGCTCAGAATTGAATAATCGAGTTGAGACTCATTAACCTATCCTATTTATGACATAATAATCAATGCTCGTGCCAAATTTCATGTTTCTATAACATCGGGTAGTGAGAGAATTAGATTACGCACATAAAATTTGGATGTTAATTCTTTTGCGCTAGAATTGAATAATCGAGTTGGGACCCATTAGCTTTTCCTATTTATGACACAATTAATGCCCATGCCAAATTTCAAATTTCTATGACATCGGTAAGTGAGAAAATTAGATTCCATACTTAAATTTGGACGCCAGTTCTTTTGCGCTAGAATTGAATAATCGAGTTGGGACTAGAGATGAGCAAGTATAGTCGCAAAGGCACATTACTCGAGTGAGTAGTGCCTTAGCCGAGTATCTCCCTGCTCGTCTCTAAAGATTCGGGGGCCGGCGCGGGTGACAGGTGAGTTGTGGTGTGGAGCAGGGGGGGAGAGAGGGAGAGAGAGATCTCCCCTCCGTTCCTCCCCGCTCTCCCCCGCCGCTTCCAGACCCCCGAATCTTTAGAGACGAGCGGGGAGATACTCGGCTAAGGCACTGCTCGCTTGAGTAATGTGCCTTAGCGAGAATACTCACTCATCTCTAGTTGGGACCGATTAGCTTTTCCTATTTATGACACAATCAATGCTCGCACAAAATTTCAAATTTCTATGACATCGGAAAGTGAGAGAATTAGATTGTGTACGTAAACTTTGGACGGTAATTCTTTTGCGCTTAAAATTGAATAATCGAGTTGGGACCCATTAACTTTTCCTATTTATGATATAATAATCAATGCTCCTGCCAAATTTCAAGTAAGAGAATTAGATTACGTACGTAAAATTTGGACGCTAATTCTTTTGCTCTTAGAATTGAATAATCGAGTTGGGACCCATTAGCTTTTCCTATTTATGACATAATCAATGCTCGTGCCAAATTTCACGTTTCTATGACACCGGAAAGTGAGAAAAATACATCCCCGTACGTAAAATTTGGACGCTACTTCTTTTCCGCATAGAATTGAATAATCGAGTTGGGATCCATTAGCTTTTCCTATTTACGACACAATTAATGCTCATGCCAAATTTCAAATTTCTATGACATCGGGAAGTGAGAGAATTAGATTCCATACAAAAAATGTGGACGCCAGTTCTTTTGCGCTAGAATTGGGACCCATTAGCTTTTCCTATTTATGAGACAATCAATGCTCGTACCAAATTTCAAATTTCTATGACATCGGAAAGTGAGAGAATTAGATTGTGTACGTAAACTTTGGCCGCTACTTCTTTTGCGCTTAAAATTGAATAATCGAGTTGGGACCCCTTTACTTTTCCTATTTTGGACATAATCTATGCTTGTGCCAAATTTCATGTTTCTACGACATCGGGAAGTTGGCGAATTAGTGGCGAGCCAGTCAGTCAGTGAGTCAGTCAGTCAGTCAGTCAGTGAGTCAGTGAGGGCTTTCGTCATTATATATATACATATGCCTGGTTGCTTCATGAACTACTGCCAAGAGTGAAAGAGAGTTTGAACTTGAGAAGCGATTCCAGGATATCACATGGATTTTTGCCTTCTGGTCCCTCTGGCAATCCTATGAATCTGAGGTTGCATTGTCACAGCCTGTTCTCCATATCATCTAATTTCTTCTACAGTGCTACTAAGCTGGAGCATTAGATCATCCAAGGAATGCCTCCTGGTGCTAAGATGGTGGCTGCATGGAAGGAAATATAGATCAGGGGCCTTTGGGACTTTCACACTGCCTCCACAGCTCAAGCATTCAGGGAGCATCAGCCCCACTGTACAGCGGACAAGAGATGGCAGGGATCTGCAAGACGCAGACCGTCAGGCCAAATGCCTGCTGGGGCTGCCGACGTCGGTGGCGCAATATCACTCACCAGGCTCTGCTGTAGTGAAGGGCAGACAGTAGCTTCGCCTTGTGAGGGCCTCCAATTCAGCCCCCACCACAATCCACTGAGCGGGGGGATTCCAGCTGGGCTCTCCCGGATGCCAGTGCCCGATACTCGAGCCTGGGGATGTTCGGGCCTAAAAGGTCGCTGTGAATTCCCTTTGCAGAAGAGACCTTGAAAAGGCTCTAAATGTTCTCCCAATGCTAGGGAGGATGGACTCAGGCTTAAGCAGGATGGCACTGGATTGCGCATTCCCAGGGCGAAGCTCTCCCAAGCATGCTATGTCTCTTGGCTAGCTAGGCTATGCCCCCTGTAGATGAGTTTCTTATTTTTTTTTCCTAGTAGCTTGAGATACCTTGCACAGTTTCTTAGCATGCATGGTAGGTTGGAACCAACACATGCACTTTTTATCATAATGTACACTGTGTTTTGTACGCAGTAATTGCGGTACAAGACTCCCATTGATTTCAATGGGGCGTCATAGACCTGCGCTTGATCGCAACATTTCTTATCACCGTGATTTTCAAGTGCTGTCTGCTCCATTTTGCAGCATTTAATGCACTTCATCATCCATCACAATCATGGGGTGCTTTAAAACCCACTATCAGAGGCAAAAGCCTGCATCTAAAAAACTGGTAAAATTGTGGCAAAATGCCACAATGAAAATCACAGTGTTTTGTGAACACTGTGTGTGTGAGTGGCTTTAGACTAAAAATCTCTCCCCAAGAATGTTTTTAAAAAAGTCTAGCTGTTTGTATAGACAAAGCAACATTACAATGTATCTATGGTAGTGTGAGGAGCTGAACTTGCCTGGACTTCTCATTGTGCTTTACAGCTGTAACCATTGTGCTACTTAGGGCCCTTTTACATGACATAACTATTGTTTAAACAAATCACTGGATCGTTAGAATTTTACGAAATCATTCAGTCTGAACATGGCCGATGATTGAATGATGAACCCAATTTTTTTCGCTTATTGCTCATTTTATACAGGCATAAAAATGATTATTGCCTCATTAGCTAAATGTTCACTTTAGGCCTCCTTCACACGGGTGACAAGGCATGCGTGAGAAAGTCACAGCGATATCGCATCGCTGCATCTTCTCGCGGCAATACCGCGATTTCGTAGCGCTACAAAGTCGCATTTGGTTCAATCACAGCCAAGCGTCAGCCAATCACAGCCAGTGCTTCCAGAAGGCGGGGATTTTTCAATCTCCAGTCAGTAGATGAAGAGGAGAAACAGTGCCAGGACCCAAGGAGAAGCTGTGGCTGCAGTGGAGAGCGCTTCTAAGGTGAAGTATTTGTTTTTGTTTTTTTATTTTTCCCTAAGCGTCAGCCAATCACAGCCAGTGCTTCCAGAAGGCGGGGATTTTTCAATCTCCAGTCAGTAGATGAAGAGGAGAAACAGTGCCAGAACCCAAGGAGAAGCTGTGGCTGCAGTGGAGAGCGCTTCTAAGGTGAAGTATTTGTTTTTGTTTTTTTATTTTTCCCTAAGCTAGGTCTTAGATTTGGGTTTGACAGTAGGATTTCCTACTGTCAAAGTTGCATCACACATGCATGCGATGCGATGCAACAGAGAGGAAGGCTCCATAGAGAAACATGGGCGACAAAAACCTTGTGTGTTGCGGGCATATCGCCAGACCCGCGAGGTTTTTTGTGTCGGGTTGTTGCATGCTACAAAACATTGCAGGTGTGAAGTAACCCATAGGAAAGCATGGGCTTCACATACCTGCGATTTGTAGCATTGTAGCAAAGCAACAAAATCATGCGACTTTGTCGCCTGTGTGAAGGAGGCCTTAAACACCGATCAGTCAGTTGGTCTTTTTTAATCTGTGTGTTTAAACTGACCACCCAAGTGAACAAGCAAACTGCGTCATGGTTTGCTCTGTTGAACGATTTCTCGCTCAAGACCCTTAGAGTCTTGATTGTTCTAGCCTTGCGCAGTTGCATGTTTCCTGAATCCAGGGATTAGGTTATGATTGCACTTGCTCGATGGCTAATCACAGTAATTGCTGGATTATTTAGACCTCCAGCTTTGTACTTCCTGTACCTGATAATTGTGCCTTATCAGTGTACAGTTGTCCTAAGCTTCACTAATACTCATCTCCTGTTTTATCAAGCTTTGCATAGCTTGGCCATGATTGATGTCTTACTCCTGTATAAAAAGCTGTCTTGTGTCTCCTTTAGGAGAGCACCAAAACGTGTTTGGGGACACCTAGGGGGTTAGTGGATACGGGGATGGTATAGTCTCTCCCCAGGAGAGCACCCAGAAGCACCCATACATGCATCTGGCTTGGTTTAAAAATCTCAATCATTGTAGACTTTTTTTAATATATGGTCAACTGAATTGAAGGAATGCTGCTTTCCAATAGATGGTGCTGTAGAGGTATTTTTCCATCTTTGTGATTTGCATAAATTTTCCAGAGGAGCATTGCCTTATAAGTCTCCTTCCTTGGCTTTTAGGTGTCCCCCTGTAGAGGTATTTTTCCATCTTTCTAATTTGCTCCTATGTAATATTTAGAGATGAGCGAGCACACTCGTCCGAGCTTGATGCTTGTTCGAGCATTAGGGTACTCGAGATGCTCGTTATTTGAGTCGAACGCCACGCGGTACTCGAGTCAATTCCATTTCCTTCCCCGCATGTTTAGCACCATTTTCTAGCCAATAGACATGCGGGGAAGGCATTACCACTTCCTCCTGTGACATGCCAGCCCTATTCCACCCCCCAGCATTGAGTGGCTGGCGAGATCATTTGACCGCCGAGTACTGAAAGCGGTCCCACCCGCGGCTGGCCTCAGACACACGCTGGCAGAGGTTAGGGAAAGTGCTGCTGCTGATATAGGGAAAGTGTTAGCGTAGGTCCTGTTTTCAAAAACCCCAACGGTCCTTCTCAGGGCCACATCTGACTGAGTGCATTACTGTTGTGGCTGGCTGGAAGCAGTTTTGCACAATTTTTTTTTTTCATCTCGGGCTGTGCAGGCTATTTCTGCTATAGTGTTCTCAGTCTGCAGTGTTTTATACAGAGTATAGGGAAAGTGCTGCTGCTGTGCATTTTACTTGGGGCCTGCTGGGAGTAGTAGTGCTTCCATTTTTGTATTATGCAGCTAGGCCTGTCTGCTGCCTTTCAGTAAAATGTTTATTCAGGCTGCAGTGCCATACAATACCGCTCACACGTTGAAAGTGCACTCAAATATTTTCTAGCCTGCTGCGAACGACTCAGTTTATACCGTTCTGTGTCTGCAGTGAATTAGACACAGAGCGTTGGGCCACAGCCATTTCTGTAGGGGAAGTTATATGCACTATACAGTCCGTATCCTCCGTTCAAAAACCCCAAAGCACCTTCGTTGGGCTACATCTGACCGTGTGCATTTTACTTGGGGCCTGCTGGGAGGAGTAGTGCTTCCATTTTTGTATTACGCAGCTAGGCCTGTCTGCAGCCTTTCAGTAAAATTTTTATTCAGGCTGCAGTGCCGTACAATCAGCTCTCACCGTGAAAGTGCACACAAATATTTTCTAACCTGCTGCAAACGACTCCGTTTATACTGTTCTGTGTCTGCAGTGCATTAGACAGTGGTCTCACCGCTAAACAGTACTGTAATATTACCGGGGCCACTGCAAAGTATTTCAGCTCTGCCGCTGTGCAGAGCGTCTCATAATACCCTTTCCTTGGTGGGGTTGAGAAAGCCGCAGTTACCAGCACTATCCACTAGCTTTAGAGTCTTCTCTCACTCCACACAGCCTCTAAATCTACAAGTCTCTGCAAGCAGTAAATTACCCCTAGGTATCAGCGCAAGACAGCGGGTTCCTTTTTTCAAGTCACAGCATTGAGCCTCCGATATCTACAAGTCTCTGTGTGCGGTGAATTAAGCCACAGTTGTCAGTGCTGTACAGTAGGGTAATTTATTTTGGCCCTGCTCTATTCTTAATCCGCCATGATGAGGAGTAGGATTAAGGGTTGAGGACGTGGACGAGGACGCGGACGTCCAAGCGAGAGTGTGGGCACAGGCCGAGTTCTTGGTCCAGGTGAATCACAGCTGGCTGCTGCGGGATTAGGAGAGAGACAAGTTTCTGGGGTCCTCAGCTTCATATCACAATTTATGGGTCTGTGTGGTAGACCTTTATTACAAACAGAGCAGTGTGAGCAGGTCCTGTCATGGATGGCAGAAAATGCATCCGGCAAAGTATCGACCACCCAGTCTTCTACGCAGTCCGTCCACTACTCCCGGACTAGGGACTGCAACTCTGAATCCTCTGGCTGCTGCTCCTCCTTCCTCCCAGCCGCCTCACTCCATGAAAATGACATATTCTGAGCAGGCAGACTCCCAGGAACTGTTCTCGGGTCCCTGCCATGAGTGGGAAAAAATGGTTCCTCTCTCAGCTGAGGAGTTTGTCGTGACCGATGCCCAACCTTTGGAAAGTTTCTGGAGTCCGGGTGATGAGGCTGGGGACTTCCGGCAACTGTCTCAAGAGCTTTTTGTGCATGAGAAGGATGATGATGATAAGACACAGTTGTCTGTCAGTGAGGTAGTAGCAAGGGCAAGTCTGAGGGAGGAGCGCACAGAGGATTCGGAGGAAGAGCAGTTGGACGATGAGGTGACTGACCCCACCTAGTTTGTTAAGCCTACTGAGGACAGGGCTTCAGAGGGGGAGGCAAGTGTAGCAGCAGCAGGACAGGTTGGAAGAGGCAGTGGGGTGGCCAGGGTTAGTGGCAGGGCCAGAGCAAAGAATCCCCCAACTGTTTCCCAAAGTACCCCCTCGCGCCAAGCCACCGTGCAGAGGCCTAGGTGTTCAAAGGTATGGATGTTTTCAGTGAAAACACGGACGTTCCGACGAACAGTGGTGTGGAACCTGTATTGCACCAAGATCAGCTGGGGAGCCACCACTACCAGCCTCACCACCACCAGCATGCGCAGGCGTATGATAGCCAAGCATCCCTCCGGTTCACACCACTGCCTCTTCTCCTATGCCCCAACCAGCCACACAGATCCAATCCCCCTCCCAGGACACAGGCACGAGCGTCTCCCGGCCTGCACCCACATCCTCACCTCCACTGTCCTCCACTCTATCTAGCAATGTCTCTCAGCGCAGCGTTCAGCTGTCGCTAACACAAGCGTTGGAGCGAAAGTGCAAATACGCCGCCACGTACACGCACACACAAGCTTTAAATGTGCACATTGCCAAATTAATCAGCCCTGGAGATGCTGCCTTACAGGCTTGTGGAAACGGAGGCTTTCAAAAACATGATGGCTGCGGCAGTACCACGCTACTCGGTCCCCAGTCGCCACTATTTTTCGCGTCCCAGCCCTGCACCAGCACGTCTCCTGCAATATAAATCGTGCCCTCACCAAAGCGGTTACTGGGAAGATCCACTTAACCACGGACACATGGACAAGTACTGGTGGGCAGGGCCACTATATCTCACTGACAGTTCAATATAGAAGAGATTACTTGAAAAAGACCAAGTGTCGAAACGTTGTATTTCTTCTACCTGCAACCACTGGGAGGAATAAAGGAAGTTTTTGAATGAAGCACCGTGTATGAGGCCATCATCTCTCTTTGTGCATATATCTCACTGACGGCACATTGGGTGAATTTGGTGGAGGCTGGGACAAAGTCAGAGCCTGGGACCGCTCACGTCCTACCCAAACCCAGAATAGCGGGTCCTACCTCAGTGCTGCTATCTGTGGCGTTTTATGCCACCTCCTCCAAACCCTACCCCTCCTCCTCCTCCGCCACCTCTGCCGCTCAATTAAAAAGTGTGAGCACGTCGCCAGCAGTCGGTATCGCCGGCCAAATAGTGGTGGGCAACCGTCAGTGGGTCGTGCTGAAACTACTCAGCTTAGGTGACAAGAGGCACAAGGCCCCAGAACTGTTGCAGGGTTTGACATAGCAGACCGACCGCTGGCTTTCGGCAAGGTGCGCCGCGTCTGCGCACATTTCCGCAAGTCCACCACGGACGCTGCCACCCTCAGGACCCTGCAACATTGGTTTCAGCTGCTAGAGCACCGACTGTTGTGCGACGTGCCCACACGCTGGAATTCTATGCTGCACATGTTGGCCAGGCTGTACGAGCAGCGTAGGGCAATAGTTGAATACCAGCTGCAACATGGGCGGCGTAGTGGTAGTCAGCCTCCCCAATTCTTTACTGAGGAGTGGGCCTGGATGGCAGATATCTGCTAGGTCCTCGGAAACTTTGAGGAGTCTACCCAGATGGTGAGCGGCGATGCGGCAATCATTAGCGTTACCATCCCGCTGCTTTGCCTGCTGAGAAGTTCGCTGCAAAGCATAAAGGCCGACACTTTGCGATTGAAACAGGAGACGGGGGATGAAAGTTTGTCACTTGATAGCCAGACCACCCTTATGTCTATATCTCAGCGCGTTTTGGAGGAGGAGGAGGGGAAGGAGCAGGAAGAGGAGGGGGAAGTGACAGCTGGGCACACTGCAGAGGGTACCCTTGCTGCTTGCTCTCATCTGTTCAGTGTGCAGGGGCTGAAGAGGAGGATCCTGAAAGTCATCTTCCTAGTGAGGACAGCGATGTGTTGCATACTGGTACCTTGGCACACATGACTGACTTCATGTTAGGCTGCCTTACGTCAGACGTATTCTGGCCAACACGGATTACTGGGTGTACACCCTTCTAGACCCATGGTATAAGGAGAACCTTCCCACTCTCATTCCCGAAGAGGAAAGGGGTATGAGAGTGATGCAATACCACAGGGCCCTGGTGGAAGAAGTGATGCTAAACTTCCCATCTGACAGCGCTAGTGGCAGAAGATGCAATTCTGAGGGACAACTATCAGGGGAGGCGCGGGGATCAGGCAGCATGTCCATCGCAGGCAGGGGAACACTCTCCAAGGCCTTTGCCAGCTTTATGGCTCCCCAGCAAGACTGTGTCACCACTCCCCAGTCAAGGCTGAGTCGGAGGGAGAACTAGAAAAAGATGGTGAGGGAGTACGTAGCCAATCATACCACCATACTCTGTGATGCCTCTGCTCCATACAACTATTGGGTTTCAAAGCTGGACACGTGGCACGAACTTGCGCTGTAAGCCCTGGAGGTGCTGGCTTGCCCTGCCGCTAGCGTCTTGTCAGAGAGGGTGTTTAGTGCAACTGGGGGAATCATCACAGATAAGCGTACCTGCCTGTCAATTGCCAGTGCCGACATGCTTACACTCATAAAGATGAGCAAAGGCTGGATTTCTCCAGACTTCTCTTTTCCAACGGCGGAGAGCAGCGGAACCTAAAGATTCTTTTTGCTGCAACCGGAGAAAAAAACATTTTCTATCAGCGGAAAAAAAGGGGGAATTAGCTTTGTCAATCACTCTTGGATATTATTACTCCTCCTACTCCTCCTCCTAAAACAGCATGTCATCACACTGAACTGCCAATTTTTCTGAGGATCAAAAGGCTCTGCTTATAATTTTTTTTACAATTTTCAAAGTTTCAAAAGTATTGATACTTTAACAGAAACCAATTTTTTTCACAGGGCTACCTCTAGGCTCTGTTACAAATTAGGTAACAGCAAGCTGTATCTTTAAAAAATGTTTCTGCGTTTCACCTGCCCTCGCAGTTGAGCAATTTTTCAGGGGTACACTTGTACTCTGGGTACACCAGTTTTTCTGTCCCTCGCCTACACTCATGGTACACCAATGTTTCAGGGGTTCGGCTATACTCTTGCTACAGAAATTTTACAGGGGTCTGCCTGTACTTCTGCTACCGGAATGTTACTGAGGTCTGCCTATACTTTTACTACATGAATGTTACAGGGGTCTTCCTATACTTCTGCTACAGAAATGTTACAGGGGTCTGCCTATACTTCTGCTACAGAAATGTTACAGGGGTCTGCCTATACTTCTGCTACAGAAATGTTACAGGGGTCTGCCTATACTTCTGCTACAGGAATGTTACTGGGGTCTTCCTATACTTCTGCTACAGGAATGTTACTGGGGTCTGCCTATACTTCTGCTACAGAAATGTTACTGGGGTCTGCCTATATTTCTGCTACAGGAATGTTACTGGGGTCCGCCCATACTTTTACTACAGAAATGTTACAGTGGTCTGCATATACCTTTGATACAGAAATGTTACGGGGGTCTGCCTATACTATGAGTGCACAAAGACCTCCCATCGCGGTATTTTACCTATCTGGCACAAATACACTAACTGACTAGGGTAGAAATGTGGGCCGAAGCCAAGGTCCTTGGCGGGGTGAAATTCTCCCATGTTTGGGCACTCTGATTTCTTTCTGTGTAATACTATCTTTGTGCACTGACAGCATAGGCAAGCCCAAGGAACTCAAAGACTTCCCCTTGCGGTGTTGAGCTATCTGTGTGGGGACACATGGATTTCCCATTGCTATGTAACTCAGGCACCTTGGGTCACAAAAGGAGGAGGCTGGGACCGAGTCGGACCCTGGACCCGTCACGTGCTTCCCACACAGACTATAGTGGGTCCTGGTCATGGTTTCTTGGCCTTGCAAGGCCACCTCCTCCTCCTGCTTGCTGTCATGAGATCAGCACTGGGCAACATGTATTTTCTCCCGTGTTACCAAAGTTATCTGAGACACTGGTTTGGGCCAAAGAAGAGGAGCGTTACTGCATTAATGAGACGTTCACTGCTGTACTAGCATTGGAGTCCGCTTTATGCCCACGATTGCTGAGGGTGTGTGCAGAGGCCGAGGTCCTCGGTGGAGTGAAAGTCTGCCATGTTTGGGCACTGTAATTTCTTCATGTTTATTACTTTCCTTGAGTTCCTTTGGCTCGACTATGCTGTGGATGCACAAAGACTTCCCTTAGCGGTGTTTTACATGTCTGGCACAAATACACTGACTGACTGTGGCAGGGTGCAGAGTGCAGATGGCTTTCCCCTTGTGGTGTCAATTGAGCTATCTGACACCTACACAGAATGAATAGTGTGTGGACACATGGATTCCCCATTGCTATGTAACTCACGGCACCTTGGGTCACACAAGGTGGAGGCTGGAACCGAGCCTAATCCAGGGCTCGCTCACATACTTCCCACACAGACTATAGCGGGTCCTGGTCATGGTTTCTTGGCCTTGTAATGCCACCTCCTCCTCCTGCTTGGGGTCAGGGGATCAGCAATGGGCAACGTGTATTTTCTCTCGTGTTACCACAGGTATCTGAGACCCTGGTTTGGGCCAAACAAGCTGCTGTACTAGCATTGGAGTCCACTTTATGCCCACGATTGCTGAGGGTGTGGGCAGAGGCCTATGTGGGGAAAATGCAACTATGCCAGGTTTGGCCCATGGAACTTCTTCCTGGTTAATCCAGTCTTTGGAGCGATGAAAGCAACCATAACTGATTTAATGAGACATTTACAGCTATACTAGCATCGGAGTCCGCTTTATGCCCACGATTGCTGAGGGTGTGGGCAGAGGCCTATGTCCTGGGGGAAATGCAACTGTGCCAGGTTTGGCCCATGGAACTTCTTCCTGGTTAATACAGTCTTTGGAGCGATGAAAGCAACCATAACTGATTTAATCAGACCTTCACAGCTATACTAGCATCGGAGTCCGCTTTATGCCCACGATTGCTGAGGGTGTGGGCAGAGGCCTATGTCCTGGGGGAAATGCAACTGTGCCAGGTTTGGCCCGTGGAACTTCTTCCTGGTTAATCCTGTCTTTGGAGCGATGAAAGAAACAATAACTGATTTAATGAGACCTTCACAGCTGTACTAGCATCGGAGTCCGCTTTATGCCCACGATTGCTGAGGGTATGGGCAGAGGCCTATGTCCTGGGGGAAATGCAACTTGCCAGGTTTGGCCCGTGGAACTTCTTCCTGGTTAATCCTGTCTTTGGAGCGATGAAAAAAACAATAACTGATTTAATGAGACCTTCACAGCTGTACTAGCATCGGAGTCCGCTTTATGCCCATGATTGCTGAGGGTGTGGGCAGAGGCCTATGTCCTGGGGGAAATGCAACTGTGCCAGGTTTGGCCCGTGGAACTTCTTCCTGGTTAATCCAGTCTTTGGAGCGATGAAAGCAGCCGCAACTAATTTAATGAGACCTTTACTGCTGTACTAGCATCGGAGTCCGCTTTATGCCCATGATTGATAAGGATTTGTGCAGAGGCCGAGGTCATGGGCGGAGTGAAAGTCTGCCATGTTTGGGCACTGTAATTGCTTCATGTTTAATACTTTCCTTGGGTTTCTTGGGCTCGCCTATGCTTTGGGTGCACAAAGATTTCCCATTTCGGTGTTTTAGCTATCTGGCACAAATAAGTGAATGACTTAGGTAGGGCACAGATGGCTATCTGACACCTACACAGAATGAATTGTGTGGGGACACATGGATTTCCCATTGCTATGTAACTCACGGCACCTTGGGTCACACAAGATGGAGGCTGGTACGTCAATCTATCATCAATTCTCAACAGCATTGTGGGCTATCACCCACATTTTCAAAGAGGGTCTCTGCCTGGCCCTGCCAACCCTCTGCAGTGTGTGCCTCCGGTTCCTCCTCATCCAGTACGCACTTATAACTAGACATGAGGGTGGTGTGGCTATTAAGCGAGCATGTGGCATGGGGCAGCTGAACGCTGCGCTGGGAAAATTTTGTGTGCACTGTGGACGCAGGGTCGTGCGGGGGGCTGGACAGCAATGCCAGAATGTAACCCAGGAGAAGAGGCAGCGGGGTCACCCGCAAGCAGTGATTGTCCTTGGTTGCAGGTAGCGTGGTACTTTGGCTAAGATGTGCCATCGCGTGTGCCTTTGTCTGAAGTAAATTGTTAGGGGGTGACGCCAGACTCTTGCCCCCATTTTGGCTTAATAGTGGTACCTGGGTGCCTCAGATGCAGCTATGCATGGTGCCCCTCCCCTTCTCTATCCGTTTCTGTGGTGTTTCCATGACTTTCAGTTATCAGCTATGCGGAGCATTGGTCCCATACAAAAATGTTCGAGTCTTCCATTGACTTCACTGACGTTCGTTACTCGAAACGAGCTCTCGAGCATCGCGGAAAGTTCGACTCGAGTACCGAGCACCCGAGCATTTTGGTGCTCGCTCATCTCTAGTAATATACTCTGCAAACATCTAGCTTCTGCTTACTTCTTTACATTGTTGAACTCCACCTTGTTACATACAACTCCTAGTAATGCAACTCCTCAAAGTCTTACATATTCTGCATTACTACTGGCTAATATACTGAACTATGTTGGTTGGATTCCAACGTCACTGAGGCAGAAGCTGCTTATTTTAGTAAAACTATCAATTCACTGACTAGACGCCTAAAACAAATTGTCACTCTGAAAAATGTAAGAAAACTTATATTGACTGAAAATCCACCATCAGAGCTGTTGGCTATTTATCTTTGATTATTTTTGGCATTTCAAGATATCTTTTCTAACATTTTTGAGAGTGGCAATTTGCTGATGCTAAAATCCAGCGATTAAGCTACATTATTTTCTCTTGGGGAAACAAACTCACCAGCAGCTGTAAAGGGAAGGTGCGGGTTTCTCTGAGTATCAATCTCAGTCTTAAGAAGACCAGTGATAAAGGAGTCCATCGGGGTTAAGGGCCTGATTGGTCCACCCATATCCCCCCAAACCTTGTCTGGGGAAGCTCAGCATCTGAATATCACTAGGGTCTTGGCCTCCCACACTATGGTAACAGAAGGGTAGGGCCCCTATAAGTACCTATTATTAGGGAACAGGTTCTAAGCAACATCATTTATCCTGGTTTAGATGGACGATATCCATTTTTCTGTGGAGGACCACCACCAAGGTATCTTCCTAACACTGTATGACGGTATTTAGGTCCCTGAAGATCATAGACCAGCTAGAAAATTCCTCCAGGTTGCAGGACAAATCTATTCTAGCTCTCCATTGAGATATTGAGGGAGGTAGTTTTTGCATCCACAGAGGAGGAATAAGTGCCTTTGCTGCGTCAATTGTATGTGCCAACAATTTCTGCTTTAGAGGGTGAAAGCACCCAGAGGGTCTCCATAGAAAAATGATTTCCAGGGATAGTGTAAAATTACGAGCTAGCTTCCAGAGAGTCATCTCCACTTCGCGCCAGAAGGGGGTCAGGATCTGATATTCCCACCAAATGTGTAAATATGAGCCTGTACCCGTCCCACATCTCCAGCATTTATCACATACAGTTAGTTTGTGGTCAGAGAGCCACTGCGGTGTCCTATACCATCTAACATGTAGTTTGTAATGGGCCTCCTGTGAGAGAATGCATGGGGATAGGCCATAAGCCAACTTCAGGATTAATTGGATGTCAGATGGAGATAAAACAATATGTAGTTTCTTCTCCCAAGAGGAGTTGAATACGGGTTTCGAAGTTAAAGAGGGTGAGATAAAGTGCTTCCAAAGGAAGGCTATTTTCCTGTGGTTAGGTCTGTTCTCGTCCACCACTTTCTCAAATGAAGTGAGAGGCCTTGTGGAGGGATGTGACCTAAGGAAGTCCCCAATTACTTATCCCACGTGTGCTAAATGTAGAAATGACATAGGGTGGCCGGGCAGAAGGGAACGCGTGGCTTCGCCCGGGCCCAGATGGGCCAAGGCCTGTAGCTCTCTGATGGGTCTGTTCTTAAATTTAGACCAGATCTTACTCAGGCATGGATCTGGAGGAGTCCCCATGAGGCTGGGCAGCACGCGCAAAGGAAAGATCGGGGAGGGCGTCGGAGCCAAAGTCTCCCTTCACAGATCCCAAGTCTCGCACGGTCCCCGCACAAGGGGGTTGAAATGCTTATTTCTGTAGAAATTTTTCCTAGGGAGCCATAGATCCTCCACCAAGGTATCTCTGTATGTCTCACTGACTAAGTGAAGCAGTAGTGGGCCTCTCATAGGAGTGGTCAGCTCCAACCAATAGCTGAGGTGAGATGCTAAGTAGAAGTTGTGGATGCAAGGTAGGCCAATTCCCCCCTTCCTCTCTCCTTCTTATCATAAGGCTATATGCCAGCCTTGATCTTTTTAGCCTCCATATGAATTTAGTGAATAGTGAGTGAAGGATGTGGAAGAAAATAGGTGGGAGATAGATTGGAAGGGTTCGGATCTGATACAGGATTATTGGGAAAATATAGGATTTTAGTATGTTTTTCCTCCCGAACCACGAGATATATGGATGGTCATAGCTCTTTAAGAGGGTCTTCATTTTAGCAATGAGTGGTGGAAAGTTGGAGAGGTACATATCTCTGTTTTTCTTGGTGAGTTTCACCCCAAGAAAATCAATTGCTGAGTTGAACCAGGAGAACGGGGATCCCGTCATCAGGTTTTTACATCGTGTAGTGGGGATAGAGACGTTTAACACTGTTGATTTGTTGAAATAAATTTTAAAATTGGACAGGGTCCCAAATTGTTCCAAGCTGCAAGTGAGTTTGGGAAGGCCCTTCTCTGGGTTGGTAATAAGAAATATGATGTCATCCGCAAATGCCGCTGTCGACAGTTCATGTCTCCCAACTGAAAGGCCCCATATCTCCTGATCCAACCTAATACTCTGAAGCAGGGGTTCTAAGGCTAGAATAAAGTGGGTGGGAGAGAGAGGGCAGCCCTGGTGTGTGCCATTCTTTATATCGAAAGGCGGTGACAGGGTATTATTGATTTTCAGTCTGGCGCAGGGTTCCGAGTATAGTGAAAAGATAGCTGTGACAAATGGGGAAGGAAAGTTGTAGTGAAGGAATACAGAGTTCATGTATAGCCAGTCGACCCTGTCGAATGCCTTTTCAGCATCTGTGCTTACTAAGGCCATAGGTAATCCTTTCGATTGGGTTTGGTACATTAAGTGGAGGATGCGTATACAATTATCTCTTCCTTCTCTGCCTCTTACAAAGCCTGCCTGTTCCCTGTTAATCAAATTTGGAATTCAAGTTTTTATTCGTTTCGCGAGAGGTTTGGCCCAGAGTTTTATATCTAGATTAATTAGAGAGATGGGCCTATAGCTGCCACACAACTCCGGATCTTTATTATCCTTATGGATAAGGGTGATGTGCGCTTCTTGGGCCTGTTTTGGAAGTTCGCCACCCTGGAGGAGGGTATTAAAAACTTTGGTTAGGCGGGATACTAATGGAGACCGGAAGGTTTTATAATAGACTAGCTTACCCGTCGCGCGTTGCGGCGAAGACAGACATACATACATGCATTTGTTTTTATATATCTAGATAACAACCAATCACAGCGCAACTTTCAAGTTACCTCAGCGGTATAATATATAACAACCAAGCACAGCAGCTTTCATGTTACCTCAGCAGTATAATATATAGCAACCAATCACAGCACAGCTTTCATGTTACCTCAGCGGTATAATATATAGCAACCAATCACAGCACAGCTTTCATTTTACCTCAGCAGTATAAGAAATAGCAACCAATCACAGCACAGCTTTCATTTTACCTCAGCAGTATTTGAAATTGCAACCAATCACAGCACAGCTTTCATTTTACCTCAGCAGTATAAGAAATTGCAACCAATCACAGCATAGCTTTCATTTTAACTCAGCATTCTCAATATCCAGCAATTGTCTTGCGAAACGTTCGGAGGATGCATCATTTTGTAGTTGAACACGCATCCCGTTGCTCGCAATGCCTTTTGCTTTTGTGCTTGAGATAGAAATCAAACGATCTTTGTCTGGGGGGCATAACTATCGACGATGCTCGCTCGCACGCGCGCCACCTATCGTAGGATAGATGCACTATGCCAGTAATCTTCCCAGGAGTGTACTCAACAACTTTTCAAAGTTTCATGGCGATTAGATGAATAATGTAGTAGCGCAAAAAGGACAGACAGACATACATTCCTCTTTATATATATATAAATGACATCAGGAAGTGAGAGAATTAGATTCTGTACGTAAAATTTGGACGCTAATTCTTTTGCGCTTAGAATTGAAAAATCGAGTTGGGACCCATTAGCTTTTCCTATTTTTGACATAAGCAATGCTCGTGCCAAATTTCAAGTTTCTATGACATTGGGAAGTGAAAAAATTAGATTCAGTATATAAAATTTGGACGCTAATTCTTTTGCGCTTAGAAGTAAATAATCGAGTTGGGACCAATTAATTTTTCCTATTTTTGACATAATCAATGCTCGTGCCAAATTTCAAGTTTCTATGACATTGGGAAGTGAGAAAATTAGATTCCGTATGTAAAATTTGGACGCTAATTCTTTGGTGCTTAGAATTGAATAATTGAGTTGGGATCCATTAACTTATTCTATTTTTGACATAATCAATGCTCGTGCCAAATTTCAAGTTTCTATGACATTGGGAAGTGAGAAAATTAGATTCCGTTCGTAAAATTTGGACGCTCATTCTTTTGCTGACCAACCACCGCCCCCACGACCCAGTGTCCACAGCGCACACCAAACTGTCCCTGCCCAGCCTTCAGCTGCCCTCATGCCACGCCACCCTCATGTCTATTTATAAGTGCGTCTGCCATGAGGAGGAACCGCAGGCACACACTGCAGAGGCTTGGCACGGCTAGGCAGCGACCCTCTTTAAAAGGGGCGGGGCGATAGACCACAATGCTGTACAGAAGCAATGAGAAATCCAATCCTGTGCCACCTCCATCTGGAGCTGCACACGTGGGCATAGCAATGGGGAACCTATGTGCCACACACTATTCATTCTGTCAAGGTGTCTGCATGCCCCAGTCAGACCGCGTTTTTTTATAAATAGTCACAGGCAGGTACAACTGGGAATCCCCAACTCCGCAATGGGAATTCCGTGTGCACCCACAGCATGGGTGGCTCCCTGGAACCCACCCGCTGTACATAAATGTTTCCCATTGCAGTGCCCTGGTCAGCAGAGCTAATGTCAGATGAAATGCAGGTTGGCTTCGGCCCACACTGCATGCCCCAGTCAGACTGGGGTTCTTTAGAAGTGGACACATGTAGTTACAACTCCGTGTGGACCCACAGCATGGGTGGCTCCCTGGAACCCACCGGCGGTACATAAAAATATCCCATTGCATTGCCCATCACAGCTGAGGTAATAATGTCATGTTTAATGCAGGTGGGCTTCGGCCCACACTGCATGCCCCAGTCAGACTGGGGTTCTTTAGAAGTGGACACATGCAGTTACAACTCCCTGTGGACCCACAGCATGGGTGGGTGCCAGGAAGCCACCGGCAGTAAATAAATACATCCCATTGCAGTGCCCAACACAGCTGATGTAATGTCAGCTGTAATGCAGGTGGGCTAAAAATTAATTTGATTACACTGTAGGCGAGGGCCCACAAAAATTGGTGTATCAACAGTACTAATGTACCTCTGAAAAATTGCCCATGCCCAACCAAGAGGGCAGGTGAAACCCATTAATCGCTTTGGTTAATGTGGCTTAATTGGTAACTAGGCCAGGAGGCAGCCCAGTTGAAATAAAAATTGGTTGAGGTGAAAGTTTCAACGCTTTAATGAGCATTGAAACGTATAAAAATTGTTTAGAAAAATTATATGACTGAGCCTTGTGGGCCTAAGAAAAATTGCCCGTTCGGCGTGATTATGTGAGGTTTCAGGAGGAGGAGCAGGAGGAGGAGGATGAATATAATACACAGATTGATGAAGTGAAAAGGTCCCCGTTTTTGATGGGGATACAGAACGATGCTTCCATCCGCGGGTGCAGCCTACGTATTGCTTAGGTATCGCTGCTGTCCGCTGGTGAAGAAGAGAAGTCTGGGGAAATTCAGGCTTTGTTCATCTTGATGAGTGTTAGCCTGTCGGCACTGTCGGTTGACAGGTACGCTTATCTGTGATGATTCCCCCAGCCGCACTAAACACCCTCTCTGACAAGACGCTAGCCGCAGGACAAGCAAGCACCTCCAGGGCATACAGCGCGAGTTCAGGCCACGTGTCCAGCTTCGACACCCAGTAGTTGTAGGGGGCAGAGGCATCACGGAGGACGGTCGTGCGATCGGCTACGTACTCCCTCACCATCCTTTTACAGTGCTTCAGCCAACTCAGCCGTGACTGGGGAGCAGTGACACAGTCTTGCTGGGGAGCCATAAAGCAGTCAAGGGCCTTAAAGAGTGTTGCCCTGCCTGTGCTGTACATGCTGCCTGATCTCCGCGCCTCCCCTGCTACCTGGCCCTCGGAACTGCGCCTTCGGCCACTAGCACTGTCGTATGGGAATTTTACCATCAGTTTGTCCGCCAGGGTCCTGTGGTATAGCAACACTCTCGAACCCCTTTCCTCTTCGGGTATGAGAGTGGAAAGGTTCTCCTTATGCCGTGGGTCGAGCAGTGTGTACACCCAGTAATCTGTAGTGGCCAGAATGCGTGTAACGCGAGGGTCACGAGAAAGGCATCCTACCATGCAGTCAGCCATGTGTGCCAGGGTACCTGTACGCAAGACATGACTGTCCTCACTAGGAAGATCACTTTCAGGATCCTCCTCCTCCTCAGGCCATACACGCTGAAAGGATGACAGGCCAGCAGCATGTCTACCCTCACCAGTGGGCCAAGCTGTGTCTTCCCCCTCCTCCTTATCTTCCTCCTCCTCCTCCTCCTCATCGCGCTGAGATATAGACAGGACGGTGCTCTGACTATCCAGCGACATACTGTCTTCCCCCGGCTCTGTTTCCGAGCGCAAAGCGTCTGCCTTTATGCTTTGCAGGGAACTTCTCAAGAGGCATAGCAGAGGAATGGTGACGCTAATGATTGCAGCATCGCCGCTCAACACATTGGTAAACTCCTCAAACTTTCCAAGGACCTGGCAGATGTCTGCCATCCAGGCCCACTCTTCTGTAAATAATTGAGGAGGCTGACTCCCACTGCGCCGCCCATGTTGGAGTTGGTATTCCACTATAGCTCTACGCTGCTCATAGAGCCTGGCCAACATGTGGAGCGTAGAGTTCCACCGTGTGGGCACGTCGCACAGCAGTCGTTGCACTGGCAGATGAAACCGATGTTGCAGGGTGCGCAGGGTGGCAGCGTCCGTGTGGGACTTGTGGAAATGTGCGCAGAGCCGGCGCACCTTTCCGAGCAGGTCTGACAAGTGTGGGTAGCTTTTCAGAAAGCGCTGAACCACCAAATTAAAGACGTGGGCCAGGCATGGCACGTGCGTGAGGCTGCCGAGCTGCAGAGCCGCCACCAGGTTACGGCCGTTGTCACACACGACAATGCCCGGTTGGAGGCTCAGTGGCGCAAGCCAGTGGTCGGTCTGCTCTGTCAGACCCTGCAGCAGTTCGTGGGCCGTGTGCCTCTTATCTCCTAAGCTGAGTAGTTTCAGCACGGCCTGCTGACACTTGCCCACCGCTGTGCTGCCACGCTGCGCGACACCGACTGCTGGTGACGTGCTGCAGCTGCTGACACATCTTGATTGCGAGACAGAGGTTGCGTTGGAGGAGGAGGAGGAGGAGGAGGAGGGTGGTTTAGTGGAGGAAGCATACACCGCTGCAGATACCACCACCGAGCTTTGGCCCGCAATTCTGGGGGTGGATAGGACGTGAGCGGTTCCAGGCTCTGACTCTGTCCCAGCCTCCACTAAATTCAGCCAATGTGCCGTCAGGGAGATATAGTGGCCCTGCCCGCCTGTGCTTGTCCACGTGTCCGTTGTTAAATGGACCTTGGCAGTAACCGCGTTGGTGAGGGCGCGTACAATGTTGCGGGAGACGTGGTCGTGCAGGGCTGGGACGGCACATCGGGAAAAATAGTGGCAACAGGGAACTGAGTAGCGTGGGGCCGCCGCCGCCATCATACTTTTGAAGGACTCCGTTTCCACAACCCTATACGGCAGCATCTCCAGGCTGATAAATTTGGCTACGTGCACGTTTAACGCTTGAGCGTGCGGGTGCGTGGCGGCGTACTTGCGCTTGCGCTCAAACACTTGCGCTAGCGACGGCTGGACGGTGCGCTGAGAGACATTGGTGGATGGGGTCGAGGACAGTGGAGGTGATGGTGTGGGTTCAGGCCAGGAGACGGTAGTGCCTGTGTCCTTAGAGCGGGGTTGGATCTCAGTGGCAGGTTGGGGCACAGGGGGAGAGGCAGCGGTGCAAACCGGAGGCGGTGAACGGCCTTCGTCCCACCTTGTGGGGTACTTGGCCATCATATGTCTGCGCATGCTGGTGGTGGTGAGGCTGGTGGTGGTGGCTCCCCGGCTGATCTTGGCGCGACAAAGGTTGCACACCACTGTTCGTCGGTCGTCTGCACTCTCAGTGAAAAACTGCCAGACCTTTGAGCACCTCGGCCTCTGCAGGGTGGCATGGCGCGAGGGGGCGCTTTGGGAAACAGTTGGTGGATTATTCGGTCTGGCCCTGCCTCTACCCCTGGACACCGCACTGCCTCTTGCAACCTGCCCTGCTGCTGCCCTTGCCTCCCCCTCTGAAGACCTGTCCTCAGTAGGCGTAGCAAACCAGGTGGGGTCAGTCACCTCATTGTCCTGCTGCTCTTCCTCAGAATCCTCTGTGCGCTCCTCCCTCGGACTTAATGCCCTTACTACTACCTCGCTGATAGACAACTGTGTCTCATCGTCATCGGCCTCCTCACCCACTGAAAGGTCTTGAGACAGTTGCCGGAAGTCCCCAGCCTCATCCCCCGGACCCTGGGAACTTTGCAATGGTTGGGCATCAGTCACGATAAACTCCTCTGGTGAAAGAGGAACCACTGCTGCCCAATCTGATCAGGGGCCCGAGAACAGTTCCTGGGAGTCTGCCCGCTCCTCAGAATGTCTCATTTTCATGGAGTGAGGAGGCTGGGAGGAAGGAGGAGCAGCAGCCAGAGGATTCTGAGTTGCAGCAGTGGACGGCGCAGAACTGTGGGTGGACGATAGGTTGCTGGAAGCACTTTCTGCCATCCACGACAGGACCTGCTCACACTGCTCATTTTCTAATAAAGGTCTACCGCGTGGACCCATTAAATGTGCTATGAATGTGGGGACGCCAGAAACGTGCCTCTCTCCTAATCCCGCAGCAGTCGGCTGCGATACACCTGGATCAGGAGCTCGGCCTGTGCCCACACCCGGACTAGGGCCTCCGCGTCCTCGGCCGCGCGCACGTCCTCTAGGCCTACCCCTACCCCTCAGCATGCTGTATTACCAGTAATGCAGAAACAGAACGCTGTAATTAAATGTGCCGCTTATTGGCCTGTGGTTGGAGGCTGAGTTCGCTTACGGAACGCCAGGAAATAATTTGGCGCAAGCCTGCTGTAACACTTAGCTGGCTGCGTATGATTTTGTAGAACTACTACACCCAGCACACACGGACCCAGAACACTGAGCACAGTGACAGGCAGGCCAAATAGATTTTTTGCCCAATATTTTTTAGAAAAGGCCCACTGCGTATATTCAATCAATAATATATGTCTTCTGTCCCTGCCTCCACAATTCTGTCCCTGGAGTGTGTCACAGAACTGCAGAGTGTTGCACTGTTATTAACTGCAACAGAGCGGTGATTTCAGAGCCAGGAAATAATTTGGCGCAAGCCTGCTGTAACACTTAGCTGGCTGCGTATGATTTTGTAGAACTACTACACCCAGCACACACGGACCCAGAACACTGAGCACAGTGACAGGCAGGCCAAATAGATTTTTTGCCCAATATTATTTAGAAAAGGCCCACTGCGTATATTCAATCAATAATATGTCTTCTGTCCCTGGAGTCTGTCACAGAACTGCAGAGTGTTGCACTGTTATTAACTGCAACAGAGCGGTGATTTCAGAGCCAGGAAATAATTTGGCGCAAGCCTGCTGTAACACTTAGCTGGCTGCGTGTGATTTTGTAGAACTACTACACCCAGCACACACGGACCCAGAACACTGAGCACAGTGACAGGCAGGCCAAATAGATTTTTTGCCCAATATTTTTTAGAAAAGGCCCACTGCGTATATTCAATCAATAATATATGTCTTCTGTCCCTGCCTCCACACTTCTGTCCCTGGAGTATTACTGCAGAGCGCAATGCTCTGCACGGCCGATATACCAAAAAAAAAAAAAGTGCAACACTGCAAAAAGCAGCCTCCACACTACTGCACACGGTTAGATGTGGCCCTAAGAAGGACCGTTGGGGTTCTTGAAGCCTACAATAACTCCTAACGCTCTCCCTGCCTAAGCACTTCTGTCCCTGGAGTATTACTGCAGGGCGCAATGCTCTGCATGGCCGATATACCAAAAAAAAAAAAAGTGCAACACTGCAAAAAGCAGCCTCCACACTACTGCACACGGTTAGATGTGGCCCTAAGAAGGACCGTTGGGGTTCTTGAAGCCTACAGTAACTCCTAACACTCTCCCTACAGCAGCTCCAACATGATAGCACTTTCCCTCAGCTATGTCACAACGCATCTGTGGCGAGCCGCCGGAGGGGCCGATTTTTATACTCGGGTGACACCTGATCTCGCCAGCCACTCACTGCAGGGGGGTGGTATAGGGCTTGAACGTCGCAGGGGGAAGTTGTAATGCCTTCCCTGTCTTTCAATTGGCCAGAAAAGCGCGCTAACGTCTCAGAGATGAAAGTGAAAGTAACCCGAACATCGCGTGGTGCTCGTTACGAGTAACGAGCATCTCGAACACGCTAATACTTTAAGTGAGAGAATTAGATTCCGTATGTAAAATCTGGACGCTAATTCTTTAGTGCTTAGAATTGAATAATCGAGTTGGGACCCATTAGCTTTTCCTATTGATGACATATTTAATGCTCATGCCAGATTTTATGTTTCTACGACATCGGGAAGTGAGAGAATTAGATTTTGTACCTAAAATTTGGACGCTAATTCTTTTGCGCTTAGAATTGAATAATCGAGTTGGGACCCCTTTAAATTTCCTATTTATGACATAATCAATGCTTCTGCCAATTTTCAAATTTCTATGACATTGGGAAGTGAGAGAATTAGATTATGTACGTAAAATTTGGATGCTAAGTCTTTTGCGCTAAAATTGAATAATCGAGTTGAGACCCATGAACTTTTCTTATTTATGACATAATCAATGCTCATGCCAAATTTTCAATTTCTATGACATCGGGAAGTGAGAGAATTAGATTACGTACGTATAATTTGGATGCTAATTCTTTTGTGCTAGAATTGAATAATTGAGTTGGGACCCATTTACTTTTCCTATTTCGGACATAATCTATGCTTGTGCCAAATTCATGTTTCTACGACAGCGGAAAGTTGGAGAATTAGTGGCGAGTCAGTGAGTCAGTCAGTGAATCAGTGAGTGAGTGAGTCAGTGAGGGCTTTCGTCTTTATATATATAGATAAGTGGGAGGCCATCTGGGCTCTGGCTTTTTCCAGGGGGGGAGGAGTATAATGTTTTCTCAACCTTCGATTCCGTTAACGGAACCAGTAGTGAGTTTGCCGCCTTCTCGTCCTGCCCGGGTAACTGTAGATTTTCTAGAAAGTTGTTAATTTGCTTTCTGGTGTTGCTAATATCGTCTTGGGGCGGCCACGGGCGAAGATTATACAGCTGGGAGTAAAATTTCTGAAATTCGATAGCTATGCCTGGGGTGGACGAGACCTGCAAACCTGACTGGGTTTTAATTGAGTTGATATGGTTCTTAGAATGGGCCTTCTTGATCATTGCAGACATGTATTTACTGCCATGGTTCCCCTGGGCAAAGACCATGTGTTTAAGGTGGAGGCATTTGTTATTAAATCTCGACTCAAGGCAGAGTTTTAGTTCTTGTCTAAGAGCGGTCAGTTTGGAAAGGTTTTCTTTGGTAGTGGAAAGCTTGGTGACATATTCTAGTTTGGCAATTTGTTTCAGGCGATCCTCTATATCCTTTTGTTGTATTTTTTTCTTCCTAGAGCCGAGCGCAATCAAAATGCCTCTTATGAAGGCCTTATGTGCCTCCCAGACTAGGGGCACTGTTTGGTCTCTATTCATGTTAAGAATAAAGAATTCTTCTAGAAGTTTGGAGAGGGAGGACTTGTCCTCTGCAGAGTCTAGGAGTGAGGCACTGAGCCGCCATCTCCATTCTCGGTGGACGTTACATAAAGGAAGTAGGTCTACGTGTAGTGTAGTGTGATCCGATACGGTAGTGGCAGCAATGTTTGAGTTTGGATAAGGAGGATAGGGAGTAGAAAAAATGAAAATATAGTCTAGCCTCTGAAGCGATGTGTGGACCTGGGAGAAGTATGTGTAATCTTTAACTGTGGGGGAAAGTTGGCATCCACCAATCCCAACTCTGATAAGCTGTGAATAAGTTTCCTCAGTTTAGTCTGGGAGACCTGGGAGCGTCCTACTGACGAGTCCAACAGGGGAGTCATTGTGAGATTAAAATCGCCCCCTATAATGATGGGGCCGTCCGCAAACTCTTTAAAGGGGTTGCCCCACGAAAGCAAGTGGGTCTATACACTTCTGTATGGCCATATTAATGCACTTTGTAATGTACATTGTGCATTAATTATGAGCCATACAGAAGTTATCAAAAGTTATTCACTTACCTGTTCCGTTGCTGGCGTCCTCGTCTCCATGGTTGCCGTCTAATTTTCGCGGTCTAATGGCCAAATTAGACGCGCTTGCGCAGTCCGGGTCTTCTTATCTTCTCAATGGGGCTCCGTGTAGCTCCGTGTAGCTCCGCCCCGTCACGTGCCGATTCCAGCCAATCAGGAGGCTGGAATCGGCAATGGACCGCACTGAAGCCCTGCGGTCCACCGAGAGAGAAGATCCCGGCGGCCATCTTCAGCAGGTAAGTAAGAAGTCACCGGAGCGCGGGGATTCAGGTAAGCGCTGTCCGGTGTTCTTTTTTAACCCCTGCATCGGGGTTGTCTCGCGCCGAACGGAGGGGGTTGGAAAAAAAAACAGTTTCGGCGCGGGACAACCCCTTTAAGTGTCTCCAACTGCCCGACCAGCCAGGCCACTTGGTTAGAATTGGGGGAGTACAAATTAGCTAGCGTGATCTTAAAGTTATTGATATGACGCCTTAAAAAGAGGGCTCTACCTTCCCCATCAGAAATCTGGGCCTCACAGTTAAATGTAATGGAACTATGAAAGAGGATTGAGACCCCTTTAGAAGCCGATGTCAAGTGGGGGTTGTGGAATCCCTGAGAATACTGTTTGCCCGGCAGAGAAAGACACTTACCCCTCTTGAAATGCGTTTCATGTAGGATAACAATTTCGGATCGATATTTTCTTAGAAGTTGCGCCACATTGTGTCTCTTGAAGGGTGAATTTAAGCCCCTTACGTTGAAGGAAGTGAGGCGGAGGCGGTCCCCCATGTTAGGTCGTATCGAAAAAGGTGGACCAAATCACAAGGTTAACCTGAGGAGAGAGAAGTCTAAAGCTTTAGATGAGGCGTTCTGGCTCCAAGTAGCAGTAGGGATTGCTTTCAGGGGGGAGTGGGAAAAAACACACGAGTTGAAGGTGGGATACACGAGGGTAGGGGTAGACGGCTATAGATAAAAACTTGGTTATAAAAAGACCAAAAAGTCCTAAGACAGTCAGTGGGGGGTGTCGTGTAGAAGGGGTAAACCCACTCAGGTGGGGCAGCTGGAGCACAAAAGCGAACCAGGCAGAGAACCCAAAATACACAAAAGCCTGCCCTGAAAGACACCATTAGGACCTAAATAAAACAGAGTAAGGCAATGTTATAAAGTTGGTTTAGGGAGAGAGAGAGAACACAAAAACGATAAAGTAGTGCAAGAAACTGTGGCCCAGGTGGGTGGGGCCGAGGCCATAGTCATCTCGGGGTTAGTGCCAGAATCCCGTTTGGCGAGCGCACAGTCCAGGAAACAGTCACCCGATCTTAGCTTGGATGGGCGGTGGCCCTCGCACAACACAACGCAATTTCTGCGGAGGGTCCTCAGAGGAGATAATAAGGGTCCGGCTCTGATTTCTTCATTCGACCCCTGTGGTAGTTTCTCTGCTCTTTTTCTTCTTACCCTAGGCGATTTTGAATTTCCTGCTGTGCTCCATTCAGTTGGGGGTAGCAGCTTGGGAAATTTCAGTAATTGTGGGAGTGGGAGCCAGCAAGGCAAATCTATAGGCTCTAGTTCCAGGAACTGCCAGCATGCCTGCAGGTCCTCAGGGGCCCGGATGTTCATTCTTTGGCCCTTGTGCAAGATACCCAGGCCAAGCGGAAACAGCCAGGCATATTTAATTCCTCTCTCCCTTAAGGCATCCAGAAGAGGACGGAGAAGCTGGTGTTTGTTTAGGGTAGTCGGGGCAAGGTCCTGGAAGATCTGGAGAGGGGCGTCTGCGTATTGTAGGTCTCTGCGGTTCCTGGCGGCTCTTAACACGGTGAATGCGTCTTGGAAAGAGAGTAACTTGCAAATCACATCTCTAGGTGATTCTGAGTTCGCCAGAGGAGGCCTAAGGGCCCTATGTATCCGCTCGATGGTAATGGAGGAGGCTCTTTCGGAGCCCAATATAAGTGAGAATATTTCCCTGGCTACCTTTGGTGAACAGTCCACAGCCCATGATTCTGGCAGTCCTTTGATACGGACATTGCACTGCCTGTTTCTGTTCTCCAGATCCTCCTGCATTATCAGGGCTCTATAGTTAAGTGGTTGTGTTGCTCCTGCAAGACCTGCACCATTTCTGTAGCATGGGTCGTTAAGGATGCTGCAGAGGATTCCAGATCTTCTACCCGCATCCCCATATGCCTGATATCTTCCTTATTTTCTGCTAATTCAGACAATATGGGGTGGAGGGCTTTCATTATTGGGTCATTCATAAACCCCCTGGATACTGTCTCGCTGTCTTCACCATCAGACAGAGCCTCCTCCTCCCCCTCCTTACTGTGATATGCAGCAGAGGACTGAGCCGGCGCCATCTTGGAGGGGAACAGCGGCGCGTGGGAGCTCTTTTCCTTCAGGTCCCGCTGCATGTCAGCCTGTCCCCTGTTCGTCCTCGGGATCCCTGCAGGTTCCGATCCTCTCTCCCTCCCGATTCTCTTCATTTTAGAGCCTTAAGAAGCAGCTGAAGGTCCGCTGTGGGTGTCGTGCCAACGGAGCTCTGCACTCAGGTGGCTATTCATAACAGCGGTCAGGCTCCGCCCCTCCTCTCGGGGTTTTTTGCCTTCCTCTGGATCAACAACATAGGAGGATAAACAGGCTGAACTAGATGAACATTGTCTTCATTCGGCCTTACATATTATGTTACTATGTTATTGGCTTTATCACTATATTGTGATTAGGGGTCAGTGTAATTGACACTAGTTCCTTCCTCTTTTGTGTATTTGTATGTCCAAAGATGGGAGGTTCTGTTGGATTCAACATCCAAGAACCAACATTGGGAACCTGGTGCCTTTCTTCATAGGGGTTGTTTTAGGGATAATAAATATTTGTCTGTTCCCAACCATGCTATGAATAAGTCACTTGCATTCGATAATAATGTCTCCACATTGTGTTGTAGTTTACTGACAAATGACACCAGACTCTGAAGCTAGAATTTATTTATTTTTTTAATTAGCTCACAACACTATTATAAAACTGTGGGCAAAATTAGACAATTTGTTCATAACACTAAATTTATACCAGTACAAAGTTCCAAAGTCCTTCATTACATTCTGATATTACAGGGATATTACAGGGAACTCAAAGATACCTACTGGTATTCCAAAAATAAGAAAAAAAAATGGGTGTGGGGTTGGAGTATTTTTTATATACAGCACAACATTATGTAGGTATTGCTTGATCTTAAACAGTTCAATGACTTTTGGTTTATCATTCTTTAGGTCACAAAGAATACCGATTAGTTAACGGGCCTCATCAATGTTCCGGCTATTTAGTAGCAAGACATGGTAATACTTGGGGATCTGTTTGTGAGATTGATGAAGAGCTAAAAGCAGCCACCGTCTTCTGTAGGCAGCTCAGATGTGGAGAAGCAGTGCCAACATTACTGAACGGCACAAGAATACCTGGACTAATATGGAGAGAACAAATCAATTGTGTTGGTAATGAGTCCAGCCTATATGACTGTATAAGACGGGACATAGGAGGAAACTGCACCAAACAAAGGCCTCCTGCTATTGAATGTAAAGGATACTTATGTAAGATTTTCATTCAGATAGCATCATCAATGTTGTAGATTTTATGAATCAACTGTAGGGAACACTGGAGCGTCTGTGCAGGATATCCAGGCTATTTTAGAGGCGAATACTTTTTAAAAATATTATATCATTTGTGCTGCTTTTTCTTTCAAACTACCAGACAAGTTCTTTAACTGCCCCAAAGTGCACCCTGAATGGAGCGTGTTCCACAGGTTAACAACATTACAGTTTGGATAAACAACTGAGCTTATTCTAATTCAAATGGCTGTGACCTTTGCACCCTTGTCCCAGGAGAGGCGTAACATAGACTTTTTTATTTATGTTACCCGCATACACACACCTTTTCAATTAGAGAGCATATTTGCTCTCTGATGGTTGAAGGGTCTTTTTTCACCGAAAAGAGTGAAAGGATGAGCACTTGCTCAGCTAATCATTTCTTTATATCGTTTAACCCCATAAATGACAGTAATTTCTGACTGTGGTAGCTAATAGAGATGAGCGAGCCTACTCGGCCACGCCCCTTTTTCGCCCGAGTACCGTGATTTTCGAGTACTTCCGTACTCGGGCGAAAAGATTCGGGGGGCCCCGTGGGTGAGTGGGGGGTTGCAGCGGGTAGTGGGGGGGGGGGAGAAGGAGAGAGAAAGGGCTCCCCCCTGTTCCCCGCTGCTACCCCCTGCTCCGTCACGCCTCCCCCCCCCCCCCGGTGCCCCCCGAATCTTTGCACCCGAGTACTGAAGTACTCGAAAATCGCGGTGCTCGATCGAGTAATTACTCGAAACGAGTAGGTTCGCTCATCTCTAGTAGCTAAATTTTTTTAAAATACTGTATTTGTTCCCCTTAGATAACGCTTTGAATATTTGAAAACAAATTGATAAAAACTACAAGTAATTTGCATTGCCGCATCAATAAAAAACGATGCTAAAATATTAGATAATTTATCCAGCACAGTAAATTCCATTCATAAATAAATAAAAGTGTTTTATATTCATCTCATTTCCTTTAAAATAGGAATGAAAGTCAATCCAAAAGTTTTTTATACCTCAATGTTATTAGTAAAAACTATAAATCACCTGACAAAAAATGAGACCTCATTAAGTTTTGTTGATAGAGAATTAAAAATGCTCTCTTCTTGTGGCGTGGGGCTACACAAACAAAAAAAGGCCTTATATGGTTAAAAAGATAATTAGCCAAAATAAAACCTGTATAAATCTAGGCTTGTCATAATTGGCCAGGCAGTAAAATTGACCCAGTTTTTGCCAAACTGGATAGGATATGTCTAACCCATTTTTTGTCATAAAAAAAAAATCTAAACTTACCTATCCCTTCCCTGCCTGTCTCCTTATCACATCTTCTCCTGGTTGAGCTTCTCCAGTGCCCCAGGTCAGCTCACTGCAGGCTGGGCCCAGCTTGTTATGAGGGCTGCTTATCACAAATTCCTTCCGGCTGGGTCAGTGAAGGTCACATCCCTGTGCTGTAGCTTCACTGCCTAAGAAGGATTTGTAATCTATTTCAATGACAGCTGGCATGAGCAATCTCTGAAGAAGATAGGCAGTCCTCCTGCTGACCTGTGAGCTGTGACGTAACGTTCATTGGAAGACTGGCAACCAATTGTACGTAACCTCACAGGAAGGAGAAGAATCAGAAAGCTGGAGGTGAAGTGACCCCCTGGACTGCAGGAGACAGGAGAAGATAAGGGAAGTGAAGATTTGGTAAGTAGACTGATGGGGGAGGAATAGATAAGTATAGCATTTTTCTTTTTTAGTGACAGAACCCCTTTAATGATGTCACTAAATGTGTCTTCCATTTTGCATATTGGCAGCAGTTTTATTAGACAACTGCATCACAACCATATGTAACATAGGCACAGTATAACCAGCAGCCATTTTACAGATGAGCACAGAATCGAGAAGCTGGTGCTGTATGGAGATCGCTCACTTGATGCATGTGGTGTGGCTGCAGATCAAAATGTTTGTGCTGTAAAAGCTGGTTTTGGGGAAGCAACCAAAATGGTTACTGTGATCACAATGACCACCCATGTTATCTGCCTGATGAAAGACAGGCTACAGTGCCTCAGAGACAATCATGTGTTATCATCACTGGAGGAGGAAGGGATACCAATCTCCCAAATGCCTGGCCAACGCGCCTTTACTCAACACTGCAGGAAGGTTTGTTCTGGACAAGAAAGGGAGGTGTCTCCTATAACACATTTCTACTCTTATGGCAGAAGTATAAAGGAAGATCAGAGGGAAGAAAAAGAAGAGGATGAGGATAATAGAGATCCAGATGCAAGGGAGCAGGCTACATAGTGTTAATTCTTGCTATTCTACATAGCTGGTGGGACCAGCTGGAGAACAGTCTTAGGCCAGACCCCAAGCAATGTGGGCCATTGCCCTTAGGCAAATGAAAATTTTCTAAAGCACATAAAACAGGTGTAGCTATACAGCTTTTCTTTAGAGAAGGACGTGCTTGGGTTATCTGTTCACCTGGCAGAATTTGTCCTTTGAAAATTGATCATATTGCATTTAAATTACGTAGCAAACATGCCGTCTCCTTTGGTATAATTTTTGATCTAAGTGACCCTGTGTGGGCCTTCTTTTGTTTTCAGTGCCACCCCTGTGCTATAAGTGACCCCTACACCATTGTACACTACTTTTACCCCTTTTTGGAAGGAACACAGTGTTTCACAGATGTGTGGCTGTATTCCTATGCAACATGACTGCGTTGGGAACCTTCTGGAGGACAAATTAATGAACCCAATTTTTACTACCAATTGCTTTAATGAGAGTCGTAATTGGCCGCCCTGATTCACATTGCTTTTGGTAAAGTTGTTCTGATACAAACAGATCATTTCACTAATTGCTCATCACTAGGCATAATCACAGTGAGCCACAAAGTTACGATAATAATTATACCACATGGTGAACACTGTTATAATAAAGCCCACATAACAATGGTGAAATAGCTTTGCTACCCATTGCCCCTCCCCCCAGTGAAAAAATTACTAAAAGTTATGCCATACATTATAATTCACAGAAAACCCCCTAAAGAATAACCTAAAAACAACCATTTTATTGATAAATAAACAAACCCACGAGGTGTAAAGAGACAAACACATATACAGCCAGATTCTATGGCAAAAAAAAAACAACATAGTACAAAGTTGAACAAATCCCAAAGATGTGAAAAGGGGGTGACAAAGCCCTAATGTATGGTAATGCCTAATAAAGGGAGAATTGTAAGCTGGATAGACACCCCCCCCCCCCCCCCCCCCGCATAAATATCACTAGGCTAGCTAGTACTTTGTTGTGGTATTTGACACCAGGCCTCCGAACGGTGGTTGAGGACTGTGGCCAAAGATCAGCAACTGAGGAGCCAAAGATGTAAAAAACACTTGATGATAAACGCTAAAACGGCAGTCAATATGTTTCGTAGCCATGCAGCACCCTTAGAGGTGTCCAGCAAAGGCCCTCATTGGGATACAGAGGACAGATAAACCAGACCCTCAGAGGGGTACAGACAGATACAATGCACAGGAAAAGCAGGACATTTAAACTTTGACAGTAAAGAAAGGGGGCAGGAGATCAAAGGTTAGCCGCGCCATCCACTGCCTCCATATATTACCAAAGTATAATGTATGCAAATATTCTTTACTTTTAGTATAATTACATTAATACTAGAGATGAGCGAGCACCAAAATGCTCGGGTGCTCGTTACTCGGGACGAAATTATCGCGATGCTCGAGGGTTCGTTTCGAGTAACGAACCCCATTGAAGTCAATGGGCGACCCGAGCATTTTTGTATATCGCCAATGCTCGCTAAGGTTTTCATTTGTGAAAATCGGGGCAATTCAAGAAAGTGATGGGAACGACACAGCAACGGATAGGGCAGGCGAGGGGCTACATGTTGGGCTGCATCTCAAGTTCACAGGTCCCACTATTAAGCCACAATAGCGGCAAGAGTGCCCCCCCCCCCCCAACAACTTTGACTTCTGAAAAGCCCTCATTAGCAATGGATACCTTAGCTAAGCACCACACTACCTCCAACAAAGCACAATCACTGCCTGCATGACACTCCGCTGCCACTTCTCCTGGGTTACATGCTGCCCAACCCCCGCCCCCCCACGACCCAGTGTCCACAGCGCACACCAAACTGTCCCTGCGCAGCCTTCAGCTGCCCTCATGCCACGCCACACTCATGTCTATTTATAAGTGCGTCTGCCATGAGGAGGAACCGCAGGCACACACTGCAGAGGGTTGGCACGGCTAGGCAGCGACCCTCTTTAAAAGGGGCGGGGCGATAGTCCACAATGCTGTACAGAAGCAATGAGAAATGCAATCCTGTGCCACCTCCATCTGGAGCTGCACACGTGGGCATAGCAATGGGGAACCTATGTGCCACACACTATTCATTCTGTCAAGGTGTCTGCATGCCCCAGTCAGACCGCGTTTTTTTATAAATAGTCACAGGCAGGTACAACTCCGCAATGGGAATTCCATGTGCACCCACAGCATGGGTGGCTCCCTGGAACCCACCCGCTGTACATAAATGTATCCCATTGCAGTGCCCTGGACAGCAGAGCTAACGTCAGATGAAATGCAGGTGGGCTTCGGCCCACACTGCATGCCCCAGTCAGACAGGGGTTCTTTAGAAGTGGACACAGATGCATTTACAACTCCCTGTGGACCCACAGCCTGGGTGGGTGCCAGGAAGCCACCGGCGGTACATAAAAATATCCCATTGCATTGCCCATCACAGCTGAGGTAGTAATGTCATGTTTAATGCAGGTGGGCTTCGGCCCACACTGCATGCCCCAGTCAGACTGGGGTTCTTTAGAAGTGGAAACAGATGCATTTACAACTCCCTGTGGACCCACAGCATGGGTGGCTCCCTGGAACCCACCGGCGGTACATAAAAATATCCCATTGCATTGCCCATCACAGCTGAGGTAGTAATGTCATGTTTAATGCAGGTGGGCTTCGGCCCACACTGCATGCCCCAGATAGACTGGGGTTCTTTAGAAGTGGAAACAGATGCATTTACAACTCCCTGTGGACCCACAGCATGGGTGGGTGCCAGGAAGCCACTGGCGGTACATAAATATATTCCATTGCATTGCCCATCACAGCTGAGGTAGTAATGTCATGTTTAATGCAGGTGGGCTTCGGCCCACACTGCATGCCCCAGTCAGACTGGGGTTCGTTAGAAGTGGACACAGATGCATTTACAACTCCCTGTGGACCCACAGCATGGGTGGGTGCCAGGACGCCACCGGCGGTACATAACAATATCCCATTGCATTGCCCATCACAGCTGAGGTAGTAATGTCATGTTTAATGCAGGAGGGCTTCGGCCCACACTGCATGCCCAGTCAGACTGGGGTTCTTTAGAAGTGGAAACAGATGCAATTACAACTCCCTGTGGACCCACAGCATGGGTGGCTCCCTGGAACCCACCGGCGGTACATAAAAATATCCCATTGCATTGCCCATCACAGCTGAGGTAGTAATGTCATGTTTAATGCAGGAGGGCTTCGGCCCACACTGCATGCCCAGTCAGACTGGGGTTCTTTAGAAGTGGACACAGATGCATTTACAAGTCCCTGTGGACCCACAGCATGGGTGGGTGCCAGGAAGCCACCGGCGGTACATAAAAATATCCCATTGCAGTGCCCAACACAGCTGATGTAACGTCAGCTGTAATGCAGGTGGGCTAAAAATTAATTTGATCACACTGTAGGCGAGGGCCCACAAAAATTGCTGTATCAACAGTACTAATGTACATCAGAAAAATTGCCCATGCCCAACCAAGAGGGCAGGTGAAACCCATTAATCGCTTTGGTTAATGTGGCTTAACTGGTAACTAGGCCAGGAGGCAGCCCAGTTAAAATAAAAATTGGTTGAGGTGAAAGTTTCAACGCTTTAATGAGTATTGAAACGTACAAAAATTGTTTAGAAAAATTATGTGACTGAGCCTTGTGGGCCTAAGAAAAATTGCCCGTTCGGCGTGATTATGTGACGTTTCAGGAGGAGGAGCAGGAGGAGGAGGAGGAATATTATACACAGATTAATTAAGCTAAAAGGTCCCCGTTTTTGATGGGGATACAGAACGATGCTTCCATCCGGGGGTGCAGCCTACGTATTGTTTAGGTATCGCTGCTGTCCGCTGGTGGAGAAGAGAAGTCTGGGGAAATCCAGGCTTTGTTCATCTTGATGAGTGTTAGCCTGTCGGCACTGTCGGTTGACAGGCGGGTACGCTTATCTGTGATGATTCCCCCAGCCGCACTAAACACCCTCTCTGACAAGACGCTAGCCGCAGGACAAGCAAGCACCTCCAGGGCATACAGCGCGAGTTCAGGCCACGTGTCCAGCTTCGACACCCAGTAGTTGTAGGGGGCAGAGGCGTCACGGAGGACGGTCGTGCGATCGGCTACGTACTCCCTCACCATCCTTTTACAGTGCTCCCACCGACTCAGCCGTGACTGGGGAGCGGTGACACAGTCTTGCTGGGGAGCCATAAAGCAGTCAAGGGCCTTAAAGAGTGTTGCCCTGCCTGTGCTGTACATGCTGCCTGATCTCCGCGCCTCCCCTGCTACCTGGCCCTCGGAACTGCGCCTTCGGCCACTAGCGCTGTCGGATGGGAATTTTACCATCAGTTTGTCCGCCAGGGTCCTGTGGTATAGCAACACTCTCGAACCCCTTTCCTCTTCGGGTATGAGAGTGGAAAGGTTCTCCTTATACCGTGGGTCGAGCAGTGTGTACACCCAGTAATCCGTTGTGGCCAGAATGCGTGTAACGCGAGGGTCACGAGAAAGGCATCCTAACATGAAGTCAGCCATGTGTGCCAGGGTACCTGTACGCAACACATGGCTGTCCTCACTAGGAAGATCACTTTCAGGATCCTCCTCCTCCTCCTCAGGCCATACACGCTGAAAGGATGACAGGCCAGCAGCATGTGTACCCTCACCAGTGGGCCAAGCTGGCTCTTCCCCCTCCTCCTCATCTTCCTCCTCCTCCTCCTCCTCCTCCTCACCGCGCTGAGATATAGACAGGAGGGTGCTCTGACTATCCAGCGACATACTGTCTTCCCCCGGCTCTGTTTCCGAGTGCAAAGCGTCTGCCTTTATGCTTTGCAGGGAACTTCTCAAGAGGCATAGCAGAGGAATGGTGACGCTAATGATTGCAGCATCGCCGCTCACCACCTGGGTAGACTCCTCAAACTTTCCAAGGACCTGGCAGATGTCTGCCAACCAGGCCCACTCTTCTGAAAATAATTGAGGAGGCTGACTCCCACTGCGCCGCCCATGTTGGAGTTGGTATTCCACTATAGCTCTACGCTGCTCATAGAGCCTGGCCAACATGTGGAGCGTTGCGTTCCACCGTGTGGGCACGTCGCACAGCAGTCGGTGTACTGGCAGATGAAACCGATGCTGCAGGGTGCGCAGGGTGGCAGCGTCCGTGTGGGACTTGCGGAAATGTGCGCAGAGCCGGCGCACCTTTCCGAGCAGGTCTGACAAGCGTGGGTAGCTTTTCAAAAAGCGCTGAACCACCAAATTAAAGACGTGGGCCAGGCATGGCACGTACATGAGGCTGCCGAGCTGCAGAGCCGCCACCAGGTTACGGCCGTTGTCACACACGACCATGCCCGGTTGGAGGCTCAGCGGCGCATGCCAGCGGTCGGTCTGCTCTGTCAGACCCTGCAGCAGTTCGTGGGCCGTGTGCCTCTTATCTCCTAAGCTGAGTAGTTTCACCACGGCCTGCTGACGCTTGCCCACCGCTGTGCTGCCACGCCGCGCGACACCGACTGCTGCCGACGTGCTGCTGCTGACACATCTTGATTGCGAGACAGAGGTTGCGTAGGAGGAGGAGGGTGGTTTAGTGGAGGAAGCATACACCGCCGCAGATACCACCACCGAGCTGGGGCCCGCAATTCTGGGGGTGGGTAGGACGTGAGCGGTCCCAGGCTCTGACTCTGTCCCAGCCTCCACTAAATTCACCCAATGTGCCGTCAGGGAGATATAGTGGCCCTGCCCGCCTGTGCTTGTCCATGTGTCTGTTGTTAAGTGGACCTTGGCAGTAACCGCGATGGTGAGGACGCGTACAATGTTGCGGAAGACGTGGTCGTGCAGGGCTGGGACGGCACATCGGGAAATGTAGTGGCGACTGGGAACCGAGTAGCGCGGGGCCGCCGCCGTCATCATACTTTTGAAAGCCTCCGTTTCCACAACCCTATACGGCAGCATCTCCAGGCTTATAAATTTGGCTATGTGCACGTTTAACGCTTGAGCGTGCGGGTGCGTGGCGGCCTATTTGCACTTGCGCTCCGACACTTGCGCTAGCGACGGCTGGACGGTGCTCTGACAGACATTGGTGGATGGGGCCGAGGACATCGGAGGTGAGGGTGTGGGTGCAGGCCAGGAGACGTTAGTGCCTGTGTCCTGAGAGGGGGGTTGGATCTCAGTGGCAGGTTGGGGCACAGGGGGAGAGGCAGCGGTGCAAACCGGAGGCGGTGAGTGGCCTTCGTCCCACCTTGTGGGGTGCTTGGCCATCATATGTCTGCGCATGCTGGTGGTGGTGAGGCTGGTGGTGGTGGCTCCCCGACTGATCTTGGCGCAACAAAGGTTGCACACCACTGTTCGTCGGTCGTCTGCACTCTCAGTGAAAAACTGCCAGACCTTTGAGCACCTCGGCCTCTACAGGGTGGCATGGCGCGAGGGGGCGCTTTGGGAAACAGTTGGTGGATTATTCGGTCTGGCCCTGCCTCTACCCCTGGACACCGCACTGCCTCTTGCAACCTGCCCTGCTGCTGCCCTTGACTCCCCCTCTGAAGACCTGTCCTCAGTAGGCTTAGCAAACCAGGTGGGGTCAGTCACCTCATCGTCCTGCTGCTCTTCCTCCGAATCCTCTGTGCGCTCCTCCCTCGGACTTACTGCCCTTACTACTTCCTCACTGATAGACAACTGTGTCTCATCGTCATCGTCCTCCTCACCAACTGAAAGGTCTTGAGACAGTTGCCGGAAGTCCCCAGCCTCATCCCCCGGACCCCGGGAACTTTCAAAAGGTTGGGCATCGGTCACGACAAACTCCTCCATGCTGTTGCACTGTGGACTGGAATACAGCGGTGATGTAACAGCCAACACAGAGCCAGGAAATAATTTTGCGCAAGCCTGCTGTAACACTTAGCTGGCTGCGTATGAGTTAGGACAATTACCCCCAGCACAGACCCAGTAACACTGAGGACAGTCACAGGCAGCCCAAATAGATTTTTTTTCCCAAATGTTTTTGGAAAGGCCCACTGCCTATATTCAATAAATATGTCTTCTGTCCCTGCCTCACCACCACTACTGGCCCTGGACTATGTATAATTACTGCAGGGCGCAATGCTCTGCACGGCCGATATACAAAAAAAAAAAAGTGCAACACTACAAAAAGCAGCCTCCACAGTACTGCACACGGTTAGATGTGGCCCTAAGAAGGACCGTTGGGGTTCTTGAAGCCTACAATAACTCCTAACACTCTTCCTATAGCAGCTCCACCATCAGCAGCACTTTCCGTGAGCTATGTCTGAATGCATCTGTGGCGAGCCGCGGGAGGGGCCGATTTTTATACTCGGGTGACACCTGATCTCGCCAGCCACTTACTGCAGGGGGGTGGTATAGGGCTTGAACGTCGCAGGGGGAAGTTGTAATGCCTTTCCTGTCTTTCTATTGGCCAGAAAAGCGCGCTAACGTCTCAGAGATGAAAGTGAAAGTAACTCGAACATCGCGTGGTACTCGTCACGAGTAACGAGCATCTCGAACACGCTAATACTCGAACGAGTATCAAGCTCGGACAAGTACGTTCGCTCATCTCTAATAAGGATATACCATAAATACAGAGAAAAATACACACAAAAAATGCTGCGTTTTAACAAAATAGTGAGTCCCCTCATCATGGATCTAATATGGAGCATAAACGCACTCGTCTGAAAGTAGCCTAATTGAATTTTCAACAATATAAAATAAATAAGTTACATAAACGGAGCCTGAACTCCGTTACAGTGGCACTTGTTCAGGACTACAGCAGCGGAAGATTGGGAGAACTAACAGAGAGAAGAGGGGAAAGCATCTGGGAACCCCACACCCACCTAGAGGTCAGCTAGATATGCAAAACTACCTCAAAGAGTGAAGTGTCTGCTCTCCCCATGCGTCCGGCAAGAGGGCGCTGAGCCAAGAAGCTGCAGCAGCTCACAGCACAAGGGTTGATTCAGAAGCAGTAATAGTCTATAATATAATCAATTGGCCATTCACAGAATAGACTTGCTAAAAGATACTCTTTATTAATTCAACTTAAAACCGTATAGACGTGGGGCCCATGTGATGCCAGAGGGGGAGGTATACGTCAGGTGTGAGTATACAAACACCTGATGTATACCTTCCCCTCTGGCATTACATGGGCCCCACGTCTATACAGTTTTAAGTTCAATTAATAAAGAGTATCTTTTAGCAAGTCTATTCTGTGAAGGGGCAGCAGCTCACAGCACAGAGCAGGAAGAAGAGGCTTCCACAGACCAGTCACCCCTCTGAGATGTGCATTATGTTAAAGGCCATATGGAGAGGGGATGTCATGCTGAGAAAAGCGATGTTATATTATTACCTTATATTCATGCATTTGTATATTCCTTTCTGTTTCTTTTCACAGCTCCAGTGAGACTTTCTGGAGGAAACACTGAATGTGAAGGATTAGTGGAAGTGAGATATAAAGAAGAATGGTGGGGAGTGGATTATTACATAATCAGCAGAGAAAAGATTGCTGATGTGGTTTGTAGAGAACTGGGATGTAATACTACAAATGTACAACCTCGTGTGACCAGAGGGGAAATATTTGTGGATGATAGGAGGAGGATATTGGATCTACGTTGTACTGGAGAAGAGTCAATCTTATCACACTGTGAATATAAGACATATAATAATCTACATCATTCTTTATTTATGATTGGAGTGAAATGTTCAGGTAAGAAATGTCTCTTTTTTCTCCACACATCACACAAAAATATTTATGGATGATGAGAGGATGATGTTGTCTCTACAATGTACTGGAGAAGAGTCGTCCTTGTCATAGTGTGATTATATTCCATTTGGTCGTCTAAAGCCTTCTGCAATTCTGATGGGAGTGAAATGTTCAGGTAAGATACATCTCCCCACACATCACACACCAGACTGGATACAGCATTATACCTGACAACATGTACAATAACTGCAGAATGACTCTAAATATTAGCCGGGCAGCAGCTTCATCCAAAGACGTTTTCTGTCACCAATCAGTCCCATTATAAAGGGTTATTATACTGGTGTAATGATGCCTCTGTGTACATGTCTATGGTAGGGCGATGATGGGACTTATAGTTTTGGGTATGAGATGTGTTAGAGCTGGTGAGATCTGCCGGGGGAAGACGCTGATTGCTCCGTTATAAGCGCTATAAAAGGTAGTTCATTACTGTTGTCCATCTCCCACATACATTGTGATAAGTCACAATTATCAGCTGTACATATTGGTTAGCTGCAGAGCTGGACTGCCCATATGGTAATTCTGATAAATACCACATGGCCTCATGTCCGCTGTGGATCGCCTACTGTCAGTAACATGGTGGTGAAGGACACTTGATGATATATTCATGTGACCAGTACATGAGGACAGAGCTCAGCAGTACTGATGATAGGTGGTTGTAAAGGACCTGTGATGATATAATCAGATGGCCAGTACATGAGGGCAGAGCTCAGCAGTACTGAGGATGGGTGGTGGTAATGGACCTGCGTTGATCATATAATCATGTGACCAGTAGATGACAACAAAGCTCAGCAGTACTGAAGATAAACGTGGAGAAGGACCTGTGGTGATATAATCATGTAACCAGTACATAAGGGCAGAGCTCAGCAGTACTGAGGACAAGTGGTGGTGAAGGACCTGTGATGATATATTCATGTGACCAGTACATGAGGACAGAGCTCAGCAGTAATGAATATAGGTGGTTGTGAAGAACCTGTGATGATATAATCATGTAACCAGTACATGAGGACAGAGCTCAGCAGTACTTAGGATGGGTGGTGGTGAAGGACCTGCGTTGATGATATAATCATATGACCAGTACATGACAACAAAGCTCAGCAGTACTGAGGATAGGTGCGGTGATATAATCACGTGACTAGTACATGAGCACAACAAAGCTCAGCAGTGCTGAGGATAGGTGGTAGTGAAGGACCTGTGATGATATAATTACATGACCAGTACATGACGGCAGAGCTCAGCAGTTATAACGATACGTGGTGGTGAATGACCTGTGATGATATAATCATGTGACCAGTACATGAGGGCAGAGCTCAGCAGTACTGAGGATAGGTGGTGGTGAAGGACCTGTGGTGATATGATCACGTGAGCAGTACATGAGAACAGAACGCATTAGTAATGAGGATAGGTGGTTGTAAAGGACCTGTGATGATATAATCATGTGAGCAATACATAAGAAGAGAGCTCAGCAGTACTGAGGATAGGTGTTGGTGAAGGACCTGTAATTATGTAATCATGTGAACAGTACATGAGAAGAGAGCTCAGCAGTAATGAGTATAGGTGGTGGTGAAGGACCTGTGATGATATAATGAAGTGACCAGTATATGAGGGCAGAGCTCAGCAGTACTGAGGATAGGTGGTGGTGAAGGACCTGTGGTGATATAATAATGTGACCAGTACATGAGAACAGAGCTCAGTGGTACTGAGGATATGTAGTGGTAAGGAGCTGTGATAACGTAATCATGTGAGCAGTACATGAGAACAGAGCTCAGCAGTACTGGTGATAGGTGGCGGTGAAGGACCTGTGTTGATATAATCATGTGAGCAGTACATGAGAACAGAGCTTAGCAGTACTGAGGATAGGTGGTGGTGAAGGACCTGTGATGATGTAATCATGTGATTAGTACATGAGAAGAGAGCTCAGCAATACTGAGGATAGGTGGTGGTGAAGGATCTGTGATGATATAATCATGTGACTAGTACATGAGGACAGAGGTCAGCAATACTGAGGATAGGTGTTGGTGAAGGACCTGTGGTGATATTATCACGTGAGCAGTACATGAGAACAGAACACATTAGTAATGAGGATAGGTGTTGGTGAAGCACCTGTAATGATGTAATCATGTGAACAGTACTTGAGAAGAGAGCTCAGCAGTACTGAGGATAGGTGGTGGTGAAGGAGCTGTGGTGATATAATAATGTGACCAGTACATGAGAAGAGAGCTCAGCAGTACTGAGTATAGGTGGTGGTGAAGGACCTGTGATGATATAATGAAGTGACCAGTATATGAGGGCAGAGCTCAGCAGTACTGAGGATAGGTGGTGGTGAAGGACCTGTGGTGATATAATAATGTGACCAGTACGTGAGAACAGAGCTCAGTGGTACTTAGGATATGTAGTGGTAAGGACCTGTGATAACGTAATCATGTGAGCAGCACATGAGAACAGAGCTCAGCAGTACTGGTGATAGGTGGTGGTGAAGGACCTGTGATGATATAATCATGTGAGCAGTACATGAGAACAGAGCTTAGCAGTACTGAGGATAGGTGGTGGTGAAGGACCTGTGATGATGTAATCATGTGATTAGTACATGAGAAGAGAGCTCAGCAATACTGAGGATAGGTGGTGGTGAAGGATCTGTGATGATATAATCATGTGACTAGTACATGAAGACAGAGCTCAGCAATACTGAGGATAGGTGTTGGTGAAGGACCTGTGGTGATATTCTCACGTGAGCAGTACATGAGAACAGAACACATTAGTAATGAGGATAGGTGGTTGTGAAGGACCTGTGATGATATAATCATGTGAGCAATACATAAGAAGAAAGCTCAGCAGTACTGAGGATAGGTGTTGGTGAAGGACATGTAATGATGTAATCATGTGAACAGTACATGAGAAGAGAGCTCAGCAGTACTGAGTATAGGTGGTGGTGAAGGACCTGTGATGATATAATGAAGTGACCAGTATATGAGGGCAGAGCTCAGCAGTACTGAGGATAGGTGGTGGTGAAGGACCTGTGGTGATATAATAATGTGACCAGTACATGAGAACAAAGCTCAGTGCTACTGAGGATATGTAGTGGTAAGGACCTGTGATAACGTAATCATGTGAGCAGCACATGAGAACAGAGCTCAGCAGTACTGAGGATAGGTGGTGGTGAAGGACCTGTGATGATATAATCATGTGAGCAGTACATGAGAACAGAGCTTAGCAGTACTGAGGATAGGTGGTGGTGAAGGACCTGTGATGATGTAATCATGTGATTAGTACATGAGAAGAGAGCTCAGCAATACTGAAGATAGGTGGTGGTGAAGGATCTGTGATGATATAATCATGTGAGCAGTACATGAGAAGAGAGCTCAGCAGTACTGAGGATAGGTGTTGGTTAAGCACCTGTAATGATGTAATCATGTGAACAGTACTTGAGAAGAGAGCTCAGCAGTACTGAGGATAGGTGGTGGTGAAGGACCTGTGGTGATATAATAATGTGACCAGTACATGAGAAGAGAGCTCAGCAGTACTGAGTATAGGTGGTGGTGAAGGACCTGTGATGATATAATGAAGTGACCAGTATATGAGGGCAGAGCTCAGCAGTACTGAGGATAGGTGGTGGTGAAGGACCTGTGGTGATATAATAATGTGACCAGTATGTGAGAACAGAGCTCAGTGGTACTTAGGATATGTAGTGGTAAGGACCTGTGATAACGTAATCATGTGAGCAGCACATGAGAACAGAGCTCAGCAGTACTGGTGATAGGTGGTGGTGAAGGACCTGTGATGATATAATCATGTGAGCAGTACATGAGAACAGAGCTTAGCAGTACTGAGAATAGGTGGTGTTGAAGGACCTGTGATGATGTAATCATGTGATTAGTACATGAGAACAGAGCTCAGCAATACTGAGGATAGGTGGTGGTGAAGGATCTGTGATGATATAATCATGTGACTAGTACATGAGGACAGAGCTCAGCAATACTGAAGATAGGTGTTGGTGAAGGACCTGTGGTGATATAATCACGTGAGCAGTACATGAGAACAGAACACATTAGTAATGAGGATAGGTGGTTGTGAAGGACCTGTGATTATATAATCATGTGAGCAATACATAAGAAGAAAGCTCAGCAGTACTGAGGATAAGTGTTGGTGAAGGACCGGTAATGATGTAATCATGTGAACAGTATATGAGAAGAGAGCTCAGCAGTACTGAGTATAGGAGGTGGTGAAGGACCTGTGATGATATAATGAAGTGACCAGTATATCAGGGCAGAGCTCAGCAATACTGAGGATAGGGGTTGGTTAAGCACCTGTAATGATGTAATCATGTGAACAGTACTTGAGAAGAGAGCTCAGCAGTACTGAGGATAGGTGGTGGTGAAGGACCTGTGGTGATATAATAATGTGACCAGTACATGAGAACAGAGTTCAGTGGTACTGAGGATAGGTAGTGGTAGGGACCTGTGATAATGTAATCATGTGACCAGTACATGAGAACAGAGCTCAGCAGTACTGGTGATAGGTGGTGGTGAAGGACCTGTGATGATATAATCATGTGAGCAGTACATGAGAACAGAGCATAGCAGTACTGAGAATAGGTGGTGTTGAAGGACCTGTGATGATGTAATCATGTGATTAGTACATGAGAAGAGAGCTCAGCAATACTGAGGATAGGTGGTGGTGAAGGACCTGTGATGATATAATCATGTGACTAGTACATGAGAAGAGAGCTCAGCAACACTGAGGATAGGTGGTAGTTGGACCTGTGATGATATAATCATGTGAGCAATACATAAGAAGAAAGCTCAGCAGTACTGAGGATAGGTGTTGGTGAAGGACCTGTAATGATGTAATCATGTGAACAGTACATGAGAAGAGAGCTCAGCAGTACTGAGGATAGGTGGTGGTGAAGGGACTGTGATGATATAATGAAGTGACCAGTACATGAGAACAAAGCTCAGTGGTACTGAGGATATGTAGTGGTAAGGACCTGTGATCACGTAATCATGTGAGCAGCACATGAGAACAGAGCTCAGCAGTACTGGTGATAGGTGGTGGTGAAGGACCTCTGATGATTTAATCATGTGAGCAGTACATGAGAACAGAGCTTAGCAGTACTGAGGATAGGTGGTGGTGAAGGACCTGTGATGATGTAATCATGTGATTAGTACATGAGAAGAGAGCTCAGCAATACTGAGGATAGGTGTTGGTGAAGGACCTGTGATGATATAATCATGTGAGCAGTACATGAGAACAGAGCTCAGCAATACTGAGGATAGGTGTTGGTGAAGCACCTGTAATGATGTAATCATGTGAACAGTACTTGAGAAGAGAGCTCAGCAGTACTGAGGATAGGTGGTGGTGAAGGACCTGTGTTGATATAATAATGTGACCAGTACATGAGAAGAGAGCTCAGCAGTACTGAGGATAGGTGGTGGTGAAGGACCTGTGGTGATATAATAATGTGACCAGTACATGAGAACAGAGCTCAGTGGTACTTAGGATATGTAGTGGTAAGGAACTGTGATAACGTAATCATGTGAGCAGTACATGAGAAAGAGCTCAGCAGTACTGGTGATAGGTGGTGGTGAAGGACCTGTGATGATGTAATCATGTGATTAGTACATGAGAAGAGAGCTCAGCAATACTGAGGATAGGTGGTGGTGAAGGATCTGTGATGATATAATCATGTGACTAGTACATGAGGACAGAGCTCAGCAATACTGAGGATAGGTGTTGGTGAAGGACCTGTGGTGATATGATCACGTGAGCAGTATATGAGAACAGAACACATTAGTAATAAGGATAGGTGGTTATGAAGGACCTGTGATGATATAATCATGTGAGCAATACATAAGAAGAAAGCTCAGCAGTACTGAGGATAGGTGTTGGTGAAGGACCTGTAATTATGTAATCATGTGAACAGTACATGAGAAGAGAGCTCAGCAGTACTGAGTATAGGTGGTGGTGAAAGACCTGTGATGATATAATCATGTGAGCAGTACTTGAGAACAGAGCTCAGCTGTACTGAATATAGGTGGTGGTGAAGGACCTGTGATGATATAATGAAGTGACCAGTATATGAAGGCAGAGCTCAGCAGTACTGAGGATAGGTGGTGGTGAAGGACCTGTGGTGATATAATAATGTGACCAGTACATGAGAACAAAGCTCAGTGGTACTTAGGATATGTAGTGGTAAGGACCTGTGATAACGTAATCATGTGAGCAGTACATGAGAACAGAGCTCAGCAGTACTGGTGATAGGTGGTGGTGAAGGACCTGTGATGATATAATCATGTGAGCAGTACATGAGAACAGAGCTTAGCAGTACTGAGGATAGGTGGTGGTGAAGGACCTGTGATGATGTAATCATGTGATTAGTACATGAGAAGAGAGCTCAGCAATACTGAGGATAGGTGGTGGTGAAGGACCTGTGATGATATAATCATGTGACTAGTACACGAGGACAGAGCTCAGCAATACTGAGGATAGGTGTTGGTGAAGGACCTGTGATGATATAATCATGTGAGCAGTACATGAGATCAGAGCTCAGCAGTACTGAGGATAGGTGTTGGTTAAGCACCTGTAATGATGTAATCATGTGAACAGTACTTGAGAAGAGAGCTCAGCAGTACTGAGGATAGGTGGTGGTGAAGGACCTGTGGTGATATAATAATGTGACCAGTACATGAGAACAGAGTTCAGTGGTACTGAGGATAGGTAGTGGTATGGACCTGTGATAATGTAATCATGTGACCAGTACCTGAGAACAGAGCTCAGCAGTACTGGTGATAGGTGTTGGTGAAGGACCTGTGATGATATAATCATGTGAGCAGTACATGAGAACAGAGCTTAGCAGTACTGAGTATAGGTGGTGTTGAAGGACCTGTGATGATGTAATCATGTGAGCAGTACATGAGAACAGAGCTCAGCAATACTTAGGATAGGTGGTGGTGAAGGATCTGTGATGATATAATCATGTGACTAGTACATGAGGACAGAGCTCAGCAATACTGAAGATAGGTGTTGGTGAAGGACCTGTGGTGATATGATCACGTGAGCAGTACATGAGAACAGAACGCATTAGTAATGAGGATAGGTGGTTGTGAAGGTCCTGTGATGATATAATCATGTGAGCAATACATAAGAAGAAAGCTCATCAGTACTGAGGATAGGTGTTGGTGAAGGACCTGTAATGATGTAATCATGTGAACAGTATATGAGAAGAAAGCTCAGCAGTACTGAGTATAGGTGGTGGTGAAGGACCTGTGATGATATAATGAAGTGACCAGTATATGAGGGCAGAGCTCAGCAATACTGAGGATAGGTGTTGGTGAAGGACCTGTGATGATATAATCATGTGAGCAGTACATGAGATCAGAGCTCAGCAGTACTGAGGGTAGGTGTTGGTTAAGCACCTGTAATGATGTAATCATGTGAACAGTACTTGAGAAGAGAGCTCAGCAGTACTGAGTATAAGTGGTGGTGAAGGACCTGTGGTGATATAATAATGTGACCAGTACATGAGAACAGATTTCAGTGGTAATGAGGATAGGTAGTGGTAGGGACCAGTGATAATGTAATCATGTGAGCAGTACATGAGATCAGAGCTCAGCAGTACTGAGGGTAGGTGTTGGTTAAGCACCTGTAATTATGTAATCATGTGAACAGTACATGAGAAGAGAGCTTAGCAGTACTGTTGATAGGTGGTGGTGAAGGACCTGTGATGATATAATCATGTGAGCAGTACATGAGAACAGAGCTTAGCAGTACTGAGAATAGGTGGTTTTGAAGGACCTGTGATGATGTAATCATGTGATTAGTACATGAGAAGAGAGCTCAGCAATACAGAGGATAGGTGGTGGTGAAGGACCTGTGATGATATAATCATGTGAGCAATACATAAGAAGAAAGCTCAGCAGTACTGAGGATAGGTGTTGGTGAAGGACCTGTAATGATGTAATCATGTGAACAGTACATGAGAAGAGAGCTTAGCAGTACTGTTGATAGGTGGTGGTGAAGGACCTGTGATGATATAATCATGTGAGCAGTACATGAGAACAGAGCTTAGCAGTACTGAGAATAGGTGGTTTTGAAGGACCTGTGATGATGTAATCATGTGATTAGTACATGAGAAGAGAGCTCAGCAATACAGAGGATAGGTGGTGGTGAAGGACCTGTGATGATATAATCATGTGAGCAATACATAAGAAGAAAGCTCAGCAGTACTGAGGATAGGTGTTGGTGAAGGACCTGTAATGATGTAATCATGTGAACAGTACATGAGAAGAGAGCTCAGCAGTACTGAGTATAGGTGGTGGTGAAGGACCTGTGATGATATAATGAAGTGACCAGTATATGAGGGCAGAGCTCAGCAGTACTGAGGATAGGTGGTGGTGAAGGACCTGTGGTGATATAATAATGTGACCAGTACATGAGAACAAAGCTCAGTGGTACTGAGGATATGTAGTGGTAAGGACCTGTGATAACGTAATCATGTGAGCAGCACATGAGAACAGAGCTCAGCAGTACTGGGGATAGATGGTGGTGAAGGACCTGTGATGATATAATCATGTGAGCAGTACATGAGAACAGAGCTCAGCAGTACTGAGGATAGGTGTTGGTGAAGCACCTGTAATGATGTAATCATGTGAACAGTACTTGAGAAGAGAGATCAGCAGTGCAGAGGATTGGTGGTGGTAAAGAACCTGTGGTGATATAATAATGTGACCAGTACATGAGAACAGAGTTCAGTGGTACTGAGGATAGGTAGTGGTAGGGACCTGTGATAATGTAATCATGTGACCAGTACATGAGAGCAGAGCTCAGCAGTACTGGTGATAGGTGGTGGTGAAGGACCTGTGATGATATAATCATGTGAGCAGTACATGAGAACAGAGCTTAGCAGTACTGAGAATAGGTGGTGTTGAAGGACCTGTGATGATGTAATCATGTGATTAGTACATGAGAAGAGAGCTCAGCAATACTGAGGATAGGTGGTGGTGAAGGACCTGTGATGATATAATCATGTGACTAGTACATGAGAAGTGAGCTCAGCAACACTGAGGATAGGTGGTGGTGAAGGACCTGTGGTGATATGATCTCGTGAGCAGTACATGAGAACAGAACGCATTAGTAATAAGGATATGTGGTTGTGAAGGACCTGTGATGATATAATCATGTGAGCAATACATAAGAAGAAAGCTCAGCAGTACTGAGGATAGGTGTTGGTGAAGGACCTGTAGTGATGTAATCATGTGAACAGTATATGAGAAGAGAGCTCAGCAGTACTGAGGATAGGTGGTGGTGAAGGACCTGTGATGATATAATGAAGTGACCAGTATATGAGGGCAGAGCTCAGCAATACTGAGGATAGGTGTTGGTGAAGGACCTGTGATAATATAATCATGTGAGCAGTACATGAGATCAGAGCTCAGCAGTACTGAGGGTAGGTGTTGGTTAAGCACCTGTAATGATGTAATCATGTGAACAGTACTTGAGAAGAGAGCTCAGCAGTACTGAGGATAGGTGGTGGTGAAGGACCTGTGGTGATATAATAATGTTACCAGTACATGAGAACAGAGTTCAGTGGTACTGAGGATAGGTAGTGGTAGGGACCTGTGATAATGTAATCATGTGACCACTACATGAGAACAGAGCTGAGCAGTACTGGTGATAGGTGGTGGTGAAGGACCTGTGATGATATAATCATGTGAGCAGTACATGAGAACAGAGCTTAGCAGTACTGAGAATAGGTGGTGTTGAAGGACCTGTGATGTTGTAATCATGTGATTAGTACATGAGAAGAGAGCTCAGCAATACTGAGGATAGGTGGTGGTGAAGGACCTGTGATGAGATAATGATGTGAGCAGTACATGAGAAGAGAGCTCAGCAACACTGAGGATAGGTGGTAATGAAGGACCTGTGATGATATAATCATGTGAGCAATACATAAGAAGAAAGCTCAGCAGTACTGAGGATAGGTGTTGGTGAAGGACCTGTAATGATGTAATCATGTGAACAGTACATGAGAAGAGAGCTCAGCAGTACTGAGTATAGGTGGTGGTGAAGGACCTGTGATGATATAATGAAGTGACCAGTATATGAGGGCAGAGCTCAGCAGTACTGAGGATAGGTGGTGGTGAAGGACCTGTGGTGATATAATAATGTGATCAGTACATGAGAACAAAGCTCAGTGGTACTGAGGATATGTAGTGGTAAGGACCGGTGATAACGTAATCATGTGAGCAGTACATGAGAACAGAGCTTAGCAGTACTGAGAATAGGTGGTGTTGAAGGACCTGTGATGATGTAATCATGTGATTAGTACATGAGAAGAGAGCTCAGCAATACTGAGGATAGGTGGTGGTGAAGGACCTGTGATGAGATAATGATGTGACTAGTACATGAGAAGAGAGCTCAGCAACACTGAGGATAGGTGGTAATGAAGGACCTGTGATGATATAATCATGTGAGCAATACATAAGAAGAAAGCTCAGCAGTACTGAGGATAGGTGTTGGTGAAGGACCTGTAATGATGTAATCATGTGAACAGTACATGAGAAGAGAGCTCAGCAGTACTGAGTATAGGTGGTGGTGAAGGACCTGTGATGATATAATGAAGTGACCAGTATATGAGGGCAGAGCTCAGCAGTACTGAGGATAGGTGGTGGTGAAGGATCTGTGATGATATAATCATGTGATTAGTACATGAGGACAGAGCTCAGCAATACTGAGGATAGGTGTTGGTGAAGGACCTGTGGTGATATGATCACGTGAGCAGTATATGAGAACAGAACACATTAGTAATGAGGATAGGTGGTTGTGAAGGACCTGTGATGATATAATCATGTGAGCAATGCATAAGAAGAAAGCTCAGCAGTACTGAGGATAGGTGTTGGTGAAAGACCTGTAATTATGTAATCATGTGAACAGTACATGAGAAGAGAGCTCAGCAGTACTGAGTATAGGTGGTGGTGAAGGACCTGTGATGATATAATCATGTGAGCAGTACATGAGATCAGAGCTCAGCAGTACTGAGGGTAGGTGTTGGTTAAGCACCTGTAATGATGTAATCATGTGAACAGTACTTGAGAAGAGAGCTCAGCAGTACTGAGGATAGGTGGTGGTGAAGGACCTGTGGTGATATAATAATGTGACCAGTACATGAGAACAGAGTTCAGTGGTACTGAGGATAGGTAATGGTAGGGACCTGTGATAATGTAATCATGTGAGCAGTACATGAGAACAGAGCTTAGCAGTACTGAGAATAGGTGGTGTTGAAGGACCTGTGATGATGTAATCATGCGATTAGTACATGAGAAGAGAGCTCAGCAATACTGAGGATAGGTGGTGGTGAAGGACCTGTGATGATATAATCATGTGACTAGTACATGAGAAGAGAGCTCAGCAACACTGAGGATAGGTGGTGGTGAAGGACCTGTGGTGATATGATCACGTGAGCAGTACATGAGAACAGAACGCATTAGTAATGAGGATAGGTGGTTGGGAAGGACCTGTAATGATATAATCATGTGAGCAATACATAAGAAGAAAGCTCAGCAGTACTGAGGATAGGTGGTGGTGAAGGACCTGTGATGATAAGATCACGTGAGCAGTACATGAGAACAGAACACATTAGTAATAAGGATAGGTGGTTGTGAAGGACCTGTGATGATATAATCATGTGAGCAATACATAAGAAGAAAGCTCAGCAGTAGTGGAGATAGGTGTTGGTGAAGGACCTGTAATGATGTAATCATGTGAACAGTACATGAGAAGAGAGCACAGCAGTACTGAGTATAGGTGGTGGTGAAGGACCTGTGATGATATAATGAAGTGACCAGTATATGAGGGCAGAGCTCAGCAGTACTGAGGATAGGTGGTGGTGAAGGACCTGTGGTGATATAATAATGTGACCAGTACATGAGAACAGAGCTCAGTGGTACTGACGATATGTAGTGGTAAGGACCTGTGATAACGTAATCATGTGAGCAGTACATGAGAACAGAGCTCAGCAGTACTGGTGATAGGTGGTGGTGAAGGACCTGTGATGATATAATATGGTGAGCAGTACATGAGATCAGAGCTTAGCAGTACTGAGGATAGGTGGTGGTGAAGGACCTGTAATGATGTAATCATGTGATTAGTACATGAGAAGAGAGCTCAGCAATACTGAGGATAGGTGTTGGTGAAGGACCTGTGATGTAATCATGTGAGCAGTACATGAGAACAGAGCTCAGCAGTACTGAGGATAGGTGTTGGTGAAGCACCTGTAATGATGTAATCATGTGAACAGTACTTGAGAAGAGAGATCAGCAGTACTGAGGATTGGTGGTGGTAAAGGACCTGTGGTGATATAATAATGTGACCAGTACATGAGAAGAGAGCTCAGCAGTACTGAGTATAGGTGGTGGTGAAGGACCTGTGATGATATAATGAAGTGACCAATATATGAGGGCAGAGCTCAGCAGTACTGAGGATAGGTGGTGGTGAAGGACCTGTGGTGATATTATAATGTGACCAGTACATGAGAACAGAGCTCAGTGGTACTGAGGATATGTAGTGGTAAGGACCTGTGATAACATAATCATGTGAAGAGCAGTACATGAGAACAGAGCTCAGCAGTACTGGTGATAGGTGGTGGTGAAGGACCTGTGATGATATAATCATGTGAGCAGTACATGAGATCAGAGCTTAGCAGTACTGAGGATAGGTGGTGGTGAAGGACCTGTGATCATGTAATCATGTGATTAGTACATGAGAAGAGAGCTCAGCAATACTGAGGATAGGTGGTGGTGAAGGACCTGTGATGATATAATCATGTGACTAGTACATGAGGACATAGCTCAGCAATACTGAGGATAGGTGTTGGTGAAGGACCTGTGATGATATAATCATGTGAGCAGTACATGAGATCAGAGCTCAGCAGTACTGAGGATAGGTGTTGGTTAAGCACCTGTAATGATGTAATCATGTGAACAGTACTTGAGAAGAGAGCTCAGCAGTACTGAGGATAGGTGGTGGTGAAGGTCCTGTGGTGATATATTAATGTGACCAGTACATGAGAACAGAGCTCAGTGGTACTGAGGATATGAAGTGGTAAGGACCTGTGATAACGTAATCATGTGAGCAGTACATGAGAACAGAGCTCAGCAGTACTGGTGATAGGTGGTGGTGAAGGACCTGTGATGATATAATCATGTGAGCAGTACATGAGAAGAGAGCTCAACAATACTGAGGATAGGTGGTGGTGAAGGACCTGTGATGATATAATCATGTGACTAGTACATGAGAAGAGAGCTCAGCAACACTGAGGATAGGTGGTGGTGAAGGACCTGTGGTGATATGATCACGTGAGCAGTACATGAGAACAGAACGCATTAGTATTGAGGATAGGTGGTTGTGAAGGACCTGTAATGCTATGTTCATGTGAGCAATACATAAGAAGAAAGCTCAGCAGTACTGAGAATGGGTGTTGGTGAAGGACCTGTGGTGATATGATCACGTGAGCAATACATGAGAACAGAACACATTAGTATTGAGGATAGGTGGTTGTGAAGGACCTGTGATGATATAATCATGTGAGCAATACATAAGAAGAAAGCTCAGCAGTACTGAAGATAGGTGTTGGTGAAGGACCTGTGATGATATAATCATGTGACTAGTACATGAGGACATAACTCAGCAATACTGAGGATGGGTGTTGGTGAAGGACCTGTGATGATATAATCATGTGACTAGTACATGAGGACATAGCTCACCAATACTGAGGATAGGTGTTGGTGAAGTACCTGTGATGATATAATCATGTGAGCAGTACATGAGATCAGAGCTCAGCAGTACTGAGGATAGGTGTTGGTTAAGCACCTGTAATGATGTAATCATGTGAACAGTACTTGAGAAGAGAGCTCAGCAGTACTGAGGATAGGTGGTGGTGAAGGTCCTGTGGTGATATATTAATGTGACCAGTACATGAGAACAGAGCTCAGTGGTACTGAGGATATGAAGTGGTAAGGACCTGTGATAACGTAATCATGTGAGCAGTACATGAGAACAGAGCTCAGCAGTACTGGTGATAGGTGGTGGTGACGGACCTGTGATGATATAATCATGTGAGCAGTACATGAGAACAGAGCTTAGCAGTACTGAGAATAGGTGGTGTTGAAGGACCTGTGATGATGTAATCATGTGATTAGTACATGAGAAGAGAGCTCAGCAATACTGAGGATAGGTGGTGGTGAAGGACCTGTGATGATATAATCATGTGACTAGTACATGAGAAGAGAGCTCAGCAACACTGAGGATAGGTGGTGGTTAAGGACCTGTGGTGATATGATCACGTGAGCAGTACAAGAAAACAGAACGCATTAGTAATGAGGATAGGTGGTTGGGAAGGACCTGTAATGATATAATCATGTGAGCAATACATAAGAAGAAAGCTCAGCAGTACTGAGGATAGGTGTTGGTGAAGGACCTGTGGTGATATGATAACGTGAGCAGTACATGAGAACAGAACACATTAGTAATGAGGATAGGTGGTTGTGAAGGACCTGTGATGATATAATCATGTGAGCAATACATAAGAAGAAAGCTCAGCAGTACTGAAGATAGGTGTTGGTGAAGGACCTGTAATGATGTAATCATGTGAACAGTACATGAGAAGAGAGCTCAGCAGTACTGAGTATAGGTGGTGGTGAAGGACCTGTGATGATATAATGAAGTGACCAGTATATGAGGGCAGAGCTCAGCAGTACTGAGGATAGGTGGTGGTGAAGGACCTGTGGTGATATAATAATGTGACCAGTACATGAGAACAGAGTTCAGTGGTACTGAGGATAGGTAGTGGTAGGGACCTGTGATAATGTAATCATGTGACCAGTACATGAGAACACAGCTCAGCAGTACTGGTGATAGGTGGTGGTGAAGGACCTGTGATGATATAATCATGTGAGCAGTACATGAGAAAAGAGCTTAGCAGTACTGAGAATAGGTGGTGTGGAAGGACCTGTGATGATATAATCATGTGATTAGTACATGAGAAGAGAGCTCAGCAACATTGAGGATAGGTGGTAGTGAAGGACCTGTGATGATATAATCATGTGAGCAATACATAAGAAGAAAGCTCAGCAGTACTGAGGATAGGTGTTGGTGAAGGACCTGTAATGATGTAATCATGTGAACAGTACATGAGAAGAGAGCTCAGCAGTACTGAGTATAGGTGGTGGTGAAGGACCTGTGGTGATATAATGAAGTGACCAGTATATGAGGGCAGAGCTCAGCAGTACTGAGGATAGGTGGTGGTGAAGGACCTGTGGTGATATAATAATGTGACCAGTACATGAGAACAAAGCTCAGTGGTACTGAGGATATGTAGTGGTAAGGACCTGTGATAACGTGATCATGTGAGCAGTACATAAGAACAGAGCTCAGCAGTACTGGTGATAGGTGGTGGTGAAGGACCTGTGATGATATAATCATGTGAGCAGTACATGAGAACAGAGCTTAGCAGTACTGAGGATAGGTGGTGGTGAAGGACCTGTGATGATGTAATCATGTGATTAGTACATGAGAAGAGAGCTCAGCAATACTGAGGATAGGTGGTGGTGAAGGATCTGTGATGATATAATCATGTGACTAGTACATGAGAAGAGAGCTCAGCAATACTGAGGATAGGAGTTGGTGAAGGACCTGTGGTTATATGATCACGTGAGCAGTACATGAGAACAGAACACATTAGTAATAAGGATAGGTGGTTGTGAAGGACCTGTGATGATATAATCATGTGACTAGTACATGAGGACATAGCTCAGCAATACTGAGGATAGGTGGTGGTGAAGGACCTGTGATGATATAATCATGTGACTAGTACATGAGGACATAGCTCAGCAATACTGAGGATAGGTGTTGGTGAAGGACCTGTGATGATATAATCATGTGAGCAGTACATGAGATCAGAGCTTAGCAGTACTGAGGATAGGTGTTGGTTAAGCACCTGTAATGATGTAATCATGTGAACAGTACTTGAGAAGAGAGCACAGGAGTACTGAGGATAGGTGGTGGTGAAGGACCTGTGGTGATATAATAATGTGACCAGTACATGAGAACAGAGTTCAGTGGTACTGAGGATAGGTAGTGGTAGGGACCTGTGATAATGTAATCATGTGACCAGTACATGAGAACAGAGCTCAGCGGTTCTGGTGATAGCTGGTTGTGAAGGACCTGTGATGATATAATCATGTGAGCAGTACATGAGAACAGAGCTTAGCAGTACTGAGAATAGGTGGTGTTGAAGGACCTGTGATGATGTAATCATGTGATTAGTACATGAGAAGAGAGCTCAGCAATACTGAGGATATGTGGTGGTGAAGGACCTGTGATGATATAATCATGTGACTAGTACATGAGAAGAGAGCTCAGCAACACTGAGGATAGGTGGTGGTGAAGGACCTGTGATGATATATTGAAGTGACCTGTACATGAGAGCAGAGCTCAGCAGTACTGAGGATAGGTGGTGATGAAGAACCTGCAGTGATATAATAATGTGAACAGTACATGAGAACAGAGCTCAGTAGTACTGAGGATAGGTAGTGGTGAAGGACCTGTGATGATGTAATTATGTGATCAGTACTAGAGATGAGCGAACGTACTCGTCCGAGCTTGATACTCGTTCGAGTATTAGCGTGTTCGAGATGCTCGTTACTCGTAACGAGTACCACGCGATGTTCGGGTTACTTTCACTTTCATCTCTGAGACAGCGCTCTTTTCTGGCCAATAGAAAGACAGGGAAGGCATTACAACTTCCCCCTGTGACGTTCAAGCCCTATACCACCCCCCTGCAGTGAATGGCTGGCGAGATCAGGTGTCACCCGAGTATGAAAATCGGCCCCTCCCACGGCTCGCCACAGATGCGTTCTGACATAGCTCAGGGAAAGTGCTGCTGCTGGTGCTGCTGTTATAGGGAGAGTGTTAGGAGTTATTATAGGCTTCAAGAACCCCAACGGTCCTTCTTAGGGCCACATCTAACCGTGTGCAGTAGTGTGGAGGCTGCTTTTTGCAGTGTTGCACATTTTTTTTTTTTTTTGATATATCGGCCGTGCAGAGCATTGCGCCCTGCAGTAATACTCCAGAGACAGAAGTGCTTAGGCAGGGAGAACGTTAGGAGTATTTTAGGCTTCAAGAACCCCAACGGTCCTTCTTAAGGCCACATATAACTGTGTGCAGTACTGTGTGAGGCTGCTTTTTGCAGTGTTGCACTTTTTTTTTTTTTTGGTATATCGGCCGTGCAGAGCATTGCACCCTGCAGTAATACTCAAGGGACAGAAGTGTGGAGGCAGGGACAGAAGACATATTATTGATTGAATATAGGCAGTGGGCCTTTTCTAAAAAATATTGGGCAAAAAATCTATTTGGCCTGCCTGTCACTGTGCTCAGTGTTCTGGGTCTCTGCTGGGTGTAGTAGTTCTACAACAAAATCATACGCAGCCAGCTAAGTGTTACAGCAGGCTTGCGCAAAATTATTTCCTGGCTCTGTCTGGGCTCTGAAATCACCGCTGTGTTGCAGTTAACAGTGCAACACTCTGCAGTTCTGTGACATACCCTAGGGACAGAAGTGTGGAGGCAGGGACAGAAGACATATTATTGATTGAATATAGGCAGTGGGCCTTTTCTAAAAAATATTGGGCAAAAAATCTATTTGGCCTGCCTGTCACTGTGCTCAGTGTTCTGGGTCTCTGCTGGGTGTAGTAGTTCTACAACAAAATCATACGCAGCCAGCTAAGTGTTACAGCATGCTTGCGCCAAATAATTTCCTGGCTCTGTCTGGGCTCTGAAATCACCGCTGTGTTGCAGTTAACAGTGCAACACTCTGCAGTTCTGTGACATACTCCAGGGCCAGTAGCGGTGACGCAGAGAGAGAAGAGATATATTTATTGAATATAGGCAGTGGGCCTTTTCTAAAAAATATTGGGCAAAAAATCTATTTGGCCTGCCTGTCACTGTTCTCAGTGTTCTGGGTCCGTGTGTGCTGGGTGTAGTAGTTCTACAAAATCATACGCAGCCAGCTAAGTGTTACAGCAGGCTTGCGCCAAATTATTTCCTGGCTCTGAAATCACCGCTCTGTTGCAGTTAATAACAGTGCAACACTCTGCAGTTCTGTGACACACTCCAGGGACAGAAGTGTGGAGGCAGGGACAGAAGACATATTATTGATTGAATATAGGCAGTGGGCCTTTTCTAAAAAATATTGGGCAAAAAATCTATTTGGCCTGCCTGTCACTGTGCTCAGTGTTCTGGGTCTCTGCTGGGTGTAGTAGTTCTACAACAAAATCATACGCAGCCAGCTAAGTGTTACAGCAGGCTTGCGCAAAATTATTTCCTGGCGTTCCGTAAGCGAAGTCAGCCGCCAACCACAGGCCAATAAGCGGCACATTTAATTACAGCGTTCTGTTTCTGCACTACTGGTAATACAGCATGCTGAGGGGTAGGGGTAGGCCTAGAGGACGTGGACGCGGGCGAGGACGCGGAGGCCCAAGTCAGGGTGTGGGCACAGGCCGAGCCAGTGCGGTGGCCAAGGGTAGAGGCAGGGCCAGACCGAATAATCCACCAACTGTTTCACAAAGCGCCCCCTCGCGCCATGCCACCCAGCAGAGGTCAAGATGCTCTACAGTGTGGCAGTTTTTCACAGAGACGCCTGACGACCGACGAACAGTGGTGTGCAACCTTTGTCGCGCCAAGATCAGCTGGGGAGGCACCACCACCAGCATGCGCAGGCATATGATGGCCAAGCACCCCACAAGGTGGGACGAAGGCCGTTCACCGCCTCCGGTTTGCACCACTGCCTCTCCCCCTGTGCCCCAACCTGCCACTGACATCCAACCCCCCTCTCAGGGCACAGGCACTACCGTCTCCTGTCCTGCACCCACACCCTCACCTCCGCTGTCCTCGGCCCCATCCAGCAATGTTTCTCAGCGCAGCGTCCAGACGTCGCTAGCGCCACTGTTTGAGCGCGAGCGCAAGTACGCCGCCACGCACCCGCACGCTCAAGCGTTAAACGTGCACATTGCCAAATTGATCAGCCTGGAGATGCTGCCGTATAGGCTTGTGGAAACGGAGGCTTTCAAAAGCATGATGGCGGCGGCGACCCCGCGCTACTCGGTTCCCAGTCGCCACTACTTTTCCCGATGTGCCGTCCCAGGCCTGCACGACCACGTCTCCCGCAACATTGTACGCGCCCTCACCAACGCGGTTACTGCCAAGGTCCACTTAACAACCGACACGTGGACAAGCACAGGCGGGCAGGGCCACTATATCTCCCTGACGGCACATTGGGTGAATTTAGTGGAGACTGGGACAGAGTCAGAGCCTGGGACCGCTCACGTCCTACCCACCCCCCGAATTGCGTGCCCCAGCTCGGTGGTGGTATCTGTGGCGCTGTATGCTTCCTCCACTAAACGACCCTCCTCCTCCTACTCCTCCTCCAACGCAACCTCTGTCTCGCAATCAAGATGTGTCAGCAGCAGCATGTCGCCAGCAGTCGTTGTCACGCGGCGTGGCAGCACAGCGGTGGGCAAGCGTCAGCAGGCCGTGCTGAAACTACTCAGCTTAGGAGAGAAGAGTCAGACGGCCCCTGAACTGCTGCAGGGTCTGACAGAGCAGACCGACCGCTGGCTTGCACCACTGAGCCTCCAACCGGGCATGGTCGTGTGTGACAATGGCCGTAACCTGGTGGCGGCTCTGCAGCTCGGCAGACTAACGCACGTGCCATGCCTGGCCCATGTCTTTAATTTGGTGGTTCAGTGCTTTCTGAAAAGCTACCCACACTTGTCAGACCTGCTCGAAAAGGTGCGCCAGCTCTGCGCACATTTCCGCAAGTCCCACACGCACGCTGCCACCCTGCGGACACTGCAACATCGGTTTCATCTTCCACTGCACCGATTGCTGTGCGACGTGCCCACACAGTGGAACTCTACGCTCCACATGTTGGCCAGGCTCTATGAGCAGCGTAGAGCTATTGTGGAATACCAACTCCAACATGGGCAGCGTAGTGGGAGTCAGCCTCCTCAATTATTTACAGAAGAGTGGGCCTGGTTGGCAGACATCTGCCAGGTCCTTGGAAACTTTGAGGAGTCTACCCAGATGGTGAGCGGGGATGCTGCAATCATTAGCGTCACCATTCCTCTGCTATGCCTCTTGAGAAGTTCCCTGCAAAGCATAAAGGCAGACGCTTTGGAATCGGAAACGGAGGCGGGGGAAGACAGTATGTCGCTGGATAGTCAGATCAACCTCATGTCTATATCTCAGCGCGTTGAGGAGGAGGGGGAGGAGCATGAGGAGGAGGGGGAAGAGACAGCTTGGCCCACTGCTGAGGGGACAGATGCTGCTTGCCTGTCATCCTTTCAGCGTGTATGGCCAGAGGAGGAGGAGGAGGAGGAGGAGCATGAGGAGGAGGGGGAAGAGACAGCTTGGCCCACTGCTGAGGGTACCCATGCTGCTTGCCTGTCATCCTTTCAGCGTGTATGGCCTGAGGAGGAGGAGGAGAAGGATCCTGAAAGTGATCTTCCGAGTGAGGACAGCCATGTGTTGCGTACAGGTACCCTGGCACACATGGCTGTCTTCATGTTAGGATGCCTTTCTCGTGACCCTCGCGTTACACGCATTCTGGCCACTACGGATTACTGGGTGTACACACTGCTCGACCCACGGTATAAGGAGAGCCTTTCCACTCTCATTCCCGAAGAGGAAAGGGGTTCGAGAATGATGCTATACCACAGGGCGCTGGTGGACAAACTGATGGTAAACTTCCCATCCGACAGCGCTAGTGGCCGAAGGCGCATTTCCGCTGCCCAGGTAGCAGGGGAGGCGCAGAGATCAGGCAGCATGTACAGCGCACGCAGGGGAACACTCTCTAAGGCCTTTGACAGCTTTATGACTGTGTCACCGTTCCCCAGTCAAGGCTGAGTTGGCGGGAGCACTGTAAAAGGATGGTGAGGGAGTACGTAGCCGATCGCACGACCATCCTCGGTGACGCCTCTGCCCCCTACAACTACTGGGTGTCGAAGCTGGACACGTGGCCTGAACTCGCGCTGTATGCCCTGGAGGTGCTTGCTTGTCCTGCGGCTAGCGTCTTGTCAGAGAGTGTGTTTAGTGTGGCTGGGGGAATCATCACGGATAAGCGTACCCACCTGTCAACCGACAGTGCCAACAGGCTTACACTCATCAAGATGAACAAAGCCTGGATTTCCCCAGACTTCTCTTCTCCACCAGCGGACAGCAGCGATACCTAAACAATACGTAGGTTGCACCCGCGGATGGAAGCATCGTTCTCTATCACCATCCAAAACGGGGACCTTTTAGCTTCATCAATCTGTGTATAATATTCCTCCTCCTGCTCCTCCTCCTGAAACCTCACATAATCACGCCGAACGGGCAATTTTTCTTAGGCCCACAAGGCTCAGTCATATAATTTTTCTGAACAATTTTTATACGTTTCAATGCTCATTAAAGCGTTGAAACTTTCACCTCAACCAATTTTTATTTTTACTGGGCTGCCTCCAGGCCTAGTTTCCAATTAAGCCACACATTAACCAAACAGATTAATGGGTTTCACCTGCCCTCTTGGTTGGGCATGGGCAATTTTTCTCAGGTACATTAGTACTGTTGGTACACCAATTTTTGGGGGCCCTCGCCTACAGTGTAATCAAATTAATTTTTTGCCCACCTGCATTACAGCTCACGTAACATCAGCTGTGTTGGGCACTGCAATGGGATATATTTATGTACCGCCGGTGGGTTCCAGGGAGCCACCCATGCTGTGGGTCCACAGGGAGTTGTAACTACATGTGTCCACTTCAAAAGAACCCCAGTCTGACTGGGGCATGCAGTGTGGGCCGAAGCCCACCTGCATTAAACATGAATTTATTACCTCAGCTGTGATGGGCAATGCAATGGGATATATTTATGTACTGCCGGTGGGTTCCAGGAGCCACCCATGCTGTGGGTCCACAGGGAGTTGTAACTACATGTGTCTACTTCTAAAGAACCCCAGTCTGACTTGGGCATGCATTGTGGGCCGAAAACCCACCTGCATTAAACATGAATTTATTACCTCAGCTGTGATGGGCAATGCAATGGGATATATTTATCTACCGCCGGTGGCTTCCTGGCACCCACCCATGCTGTGGGTCCACAGGGAGTTGTAACTACATGTGTCCACTTCTAAAGAACCCCAGTCTGACTGGGGCATGCAGTGTGGGCCGAAGACCACCTGCATTAAACATGAATTTATTACCTCAGCTGTGATGGGCAATGCAATGGGATATATTTATCTACCGCCGGTGGGTTCCAGGGAGCCACCCATGCTGTGGGTGCACACGGAATTCCCATTGCGGAGTTGTACCTGCCTGTGACTATTTATAAAAAAACGCGGTCTGACTGGGGCATGCAGACACCTTGACAGAATGAATAGTGTGTGGCACATAGGTTCCCCATTGCTATGCCCACGTGTGCAGCTCCAGATGGAGGAGGCACAGGATTGCATTTCTCATTGCTTCTGTACAGCATTGTGGACTATCGCCCCGCCCCTTTTAAAGAGGGTCGCTGCCTAGCCGTGCCAACACTCTGCAGTGTGTGCCTGCTTTTCCTCTGGCAGACGCACTTATAAATAGACATGAGGGTGGCGTGGCATAAGGGCAGCTGAAGGCTGGGCAGGGACACTTTGGTGTGCGCTGTGGACACTGGGTCGTGGGGGGGGGGGGGTTGGTCAGCATGTAACCCAGGAGAAGTGGCAACGGAGTGTCATGCAGGCAGTGATTGTGCTTTGTTGGAGGTAGTGTGGTGCTTAGCTAAGGTATGCATTGCTAATGAGGGCTTTTCAGAAGTCAAAGTTGTTGGGAGGGGGGGCACTCTTGCCGCTATTGTGGCTTAATAGTGGGACCTGGGAACTTGAGATGCAGCCCAACATGTAGCCCCTCGCCTGCCCTATCCGTTGCTGTGTCGTTCCCATCACTTTCTTGTATTGCCCCGATTTTCACAAACGAAAACCTTAGCGAGCATCGGCGATATACAAAAATGCTCGGGTCGCCCATTGACTTCAATGGGGTTCGTTATTCGAAACGAACCCTCGAGCATCGCGAAAAGTTCGTCTCGAGTAACGAGCACCCGAGCATTTTGGTGCTCGCTCATCTCTAATCAGTACCTAAGGGCAGAGCTCAGCAGTAATGAGTATAGGTGGTTGTGAAGAACCTGTGATGATATAATCATGTGACCAGTACATGAGGACAGAGCTCAGCAGTACTGAGTATGGGTGGTGGTGAAGGAACTGCGTTGGTGATATAATCATGTGACCAGTACATGACAACAAAGCTCAGCAGTACTGGACTATTGCGTTCTCAGTCTGCAGCCAATTATACAGAGTATATGGGCAGTACTGGTGAAGCAGGGACAGCGGTAGTGTAAAATCCTGTCAACAAGTACCCCCAAAAAACTCCTTCTTAGGGCTACCTTTGACCGTGTGCATTACTGTTGTGGCTGCTGGGAGTTGTAGTGGCTCACTATTAGCCAGCTAGGCCTTTCTGCAGCCTAGTGTATAATTTTTTCGGCCTACAGTGTGCGTTACATAACCGCTGTAATCCTCCAACTGCAGGCCAGTAATTGCCTAATTTTTTACACCGCTCTGTGCGTCCCGTCAACTTCAGGCACAGCGTACGGCCACAGCCGCTGATAGAGGGAAAGACATATACACACTATCTAGGCTGCTGATTTTTTTCAAAAAAATCTGGAAAAAAAAACTATCTGTGTGTGTTACATAACCGCTGTTATCCTCCAAGTGCAGGCCAATAATTGCCTAATTTTTTACACCGGGGGGCGGAGCCTGACCTCCGAGTTTGATGGCTGCCTGAGCCCGGAGCTCCGTCTGTGAGGCGCCCTTAGGAGATCCTGTTAGCAGCTAGCAGCAGCGGACATGAAGAAAAGCACGAGGGAGAAGAGCGGCGAGCAGCTGAGCATCCCTCGCTCACATAAAAATCAAGTAGGAATGCAGCGCTACCTGAATGACCGCGGCTCCCGCTCTCCTCACCCATTGTCCAAGATGGCGCCGGCCCTCGAGGCTGCAGCAACATACAGGAAGGAGGGGGAGTGGGAGCTTTCTTCAGACGAGGAAGACAGAGAATTTATATCAACGGGCTTCATGAAGGAGCTCATAACCAGCGCTCTCCACCCTGCGATGACAGACTTGGCTGAGATTAAGGAGGACATTAAACATATGGGGCGCAGAGTAGAAGACCTGGAGACATCCTCTGCCACTATTACCTCCCATGCTTTAGCAATAGCACAAGTTTTGAAAGATCAGCATGGCCAATTAAACCGCGCTCTCATCTCCCAGGAGGGTTTGGAGAATCGCAACAGACGCTGCAACATCTGGATAAAGGGGGTCCCCGAATCTTTTGCTGCAGAGTCCCTGTTTAAAGTGGGCGCAGAGATCTTCGAACTTTTGCTAGGCGCTGAAAAAGCAACTCCTATCAACATAGAGTGCATACATAGAGCGCTCAGAACCCCTCCCTCTGCAGCTGAACCCCCAAGGGACATCATCTGCAGGCTATTATCCTTCCAGGACACTTTTGTGATACTTAAAGCTGCAAGAACCCACAGGGACTTAAGATACAGCGACTATCCCTTACAGATATTACAGGATTTGGCCCCTTCCACCTTATACAAACGTCGCCTTCTCCGCCCTCTCCTGGAGGCCCTGAGGGCCAAGGATATAAGGTACTCATGGCTGTTTCCCTTCGGCCTGGGTATCTCCGTGAAGGGTCGCAGGCTTACCATTCGCTCACCTGAGGACCTGCGTAATGCCTGGGCACACCTGGAGATGGACCCTATTGACCTACCCTGCTGGCTCCCTCTTCCGGAGTTTCCCAAACTCCCGAAATTATCACCACCAGAGACATGGCAACAGGCGGTCAACCTGAAGTCACCAAGAGGGAAAAAGAAGAAGACGAAGGAGGCCACCAATATTGCTGACACCCGACGTGCCTGGTTGTCTGGTTTGCCCTGCTCTGGCTTTTTTCCTGCACAGTGGCCCCCTCCCTTACTCGGAGGATGGACATTAGTATTACACGAACTTTCCTCCTGGACTACCTCTTCGGCACAGTTCAGTTGCCCTGCGCTCTTACGGCTCTTTCGGCTGACTGCTCTTCCTTGATAATTTTGCTAGTTCACACCATGTTAAACTGTTTTTCATTTTTATTCTTCTGCTTTCTCCCTGAGAAGATTCTCTTTGTAAGTTGCTGTTTAAATTTCTTTAATGTCTCCAACATCTAAGGGTTCCGGTGGGCGCCTGGCAGTACAGGCTGTACTCAGTTGACTGGTCTTTAGCATCTTATAGCCCAGCCAACTTGCCCCCCCCCCCCCCACTAATAGGCAGACCCGCGATATCGGGCCTTGCCAAATTCTCCTTTGGAGAATAGTTTCTTTTTTCTCCTTGTGTGAAAAGTGTTAGTCTTTCCCTTTCCCTTCATGTCTCTGTCCTCCTCCTCATTCCCTTCGTCACCCAACTGTCCACCTCGCGAATCCCGTACCTCCGACTAGAAGGACTACAAGATTCACTGATCACCACTAAGCTTTTTATTCATAATTAACGCTTTTATTTTTTCCCTATACAACTATAGAGACCCACTCGCGGTATAGGCTTCACCAGCATGGATGAATCCCTTTGAATTATCTCGTTCAACGTAAGAGGCCTGAATTCCCCCGCAAAGAGGCACCACATTTCGCTGCTCCTGTAAAGCTATGGCACTAAAATCGCTTTCCTGCAGGAGACCCACTTCAGGGGAAATAGGTGTATATCCCTTCCGGGAAAACAATTCCCTCAAGGGTTCTATAGCTCTCATCCGACATCCGCATCGAAGAGCGTTTCAATATTATTTCAGAGGTCCATTGTCTTTTCCTGCGAGGCCCAGTACTTGGATGAGGAGGGTAGGGTCCTATTTCTAAGAGGTACTTTACACAACAACAAGATAACCCTCGCAAATTTATATACACCTAACACTGGGCAGGTGCCCTGGCTGATCAGACAGCTGGAGGTTCTCAAACAATTCGCCACCAGCCCGATACTTATGGGAGGAGACCTAAACCTGACCCTTTGTCCCCTTTTAGATTCCTCGGTAGGAAAATCCCAACTCTCACAGGTCAGATTGAAGAGACTGAGTCGTAGCTTGGCTGAGCTGGGTGTTGTAGACGCCTGGCGTTACATGAACCCATCAGTAAAAGGTTATACCTTTTACACCCCAGTCCACTCCTCCTTCCAACGTATCGATTACATACTTGTCTCCTCCTCCCTTTTAGAGTCAATGGTTAGAGCCACTATTGACCCTTTTGAGGTATCTGACCACGCCCCACTTCATATTAATATCAACCTCTCTGGCCCCTCCCCACAAGAGTGGAAACTGAATCCCTTTCTTCTGGACTCAGAAAGAGATAGACAGCAATTGAAAACGGCCATTGATGAGTACTTTCAGCTTAACAAAACCAAGGACGTATCTATGCCTTTAATATGGGAGGCCCATTAGGCTTTTTCGAGGGGTCTTTTAATCGCTTTAGGCTCCAGAATTAAGAAAAGACAGCAAAAAGAGATAGATGATAAACTGCAACAAATCGCCAAATTAGAACAAGCGGCAAAATACTCCCAGTGCAAGTCCACACTCGATAAACTGAATTCTCTTAGAAGGGAACTTAAACTCTGTCTGGAAGCTAGGTACAATAAAAAGCATCTTTACCTCAAACATGTGGTCTATGCCCAAGGCAACAAGGGCAGTGAGTTTACATCTGCTCTTATCAAAAAAGCCCGCTCCAGGAACTTTATTAGCTCCATCAAAACTAGCACCGGTTCTCCGGTCACCTCCTCTAAGGAGATAGCAATAGAGTTCCAGGCATTCTACTCCCGCCTTTTTAATATTCTTGAGCCCCTCTCCTCAGACGAGGAGTTGAACGCCCAAACTCAGATCAATACCTTCTTAGAGGAACTAAAGTCCCCAAGCTGGATGAGGGGGAAACAGCAGCCTTAATGACCCCAATCGCCATTCGGGAGGTTGAAGATCTTCTGACCTCTTTCCCGCCAGGAAAAAGCCCAGGCCCAGGGCTATAAATCCTTCAAATCCACTCTAGCTCCACAGTTAATGGAATTATTCAAATTGCCTATTGCAAGGAGCATCCCTTCCCAAACAGGCACAAGAAGCCCATGTAACTTTGATACACAAAGATAATAAGGATCCAGAAGCTTGCGGGAGTTATAAGCCTATATCTCTAATTAACTTCGACATGAAGTTATGGGCAAAACTCATAGCGAAGAGATTAGAAAAATACATCCCCTCTCTAATCAACCCCGAACAGACAGGCTTCGTCAAAGGGAGGGAGGGTAAGGATAATTGCATCAGGTTGCTTCATGCGGTGAGATATGCTCAAGCCCAAGATATCCCCTTAGCTCTAGTAGGCTCAGATGCCGAAAATGCTTTTGACCGAGTTAATTGGTTTTATATGAAACTTGTCCTCTCCCACTTCAATCTCCCTCCTGCATTTATAACCGCAATTTTTCCCTTATACGCTGCGCCCTATGCCAGGCTTAAATTAAAGAACACTCTATCCCCTCCCCTCAACATAAGTAATGGAACCCGTCAGGGTTGCTCTCTTTCCCCTGCCCTCTTCATCCTTGCTCTTGAACCTTTTTTGCAAAAGATTAGGACAGACTCTATCATCCAGGGACTGCAGATCGACAAGGCGGTCCTCTCCACAGCGGTTTACGCCGACAATATAGTTTTCTTGATCACAAACCCGGAGAGGGGACTACCCCGACCCACTAGTCTTCTGGATGAATTTGGAGTCCTCTCTAATTTCAAAATAAATTATTCCAAATCCACGGTACGCAATGTTTCTATACCCTCAGCTCGATGTAAAGCTCTAAAGACTAACTCCCCATTCACCTGGTCCAGTTCAGATATGGATTTCCTGAGCAAAAATTAAAAAAAAAAAGCTGAGGATCTTTACTCAGCAATTTTTATACCACTTCTAGTCAAGATCAAAAATTTACTCCGGTCATATGATCTCCCTTTCATATCCTAGCTGGGGAGAAAGAATATACTGAAATCGTATGTTCTTCCAATTATCCTTTGCAAAATCCGACTTCTCCCGATTTTCATTCCGAACTCCTTTTTCAAAACTCTGCGTCTGGCCTTCTCGAAATATATCTGGAGGGGGAGGAGAATGAGATTGACTCACTGTCTGCTAGTAAAAAGGAGAAGCAAGGGAGGAGTGGACCTGCCCTGCCCTAGAGAGTTCTATCTTGCCACCCAATTAAGCCACTGGATGGAGTTGGTCCACCCGACAAAAGACCAATTGGTTCAGGCGCTAGCAAAGGGAGCATATGGTCCTACCCTTCTTCAAGACTTATGGTTCCCCAATCCAAAAACACGGAAAAGAAGAGGGTTGAATCCTCTTCTTAGAGGGTCTTTGGAGACCTGGGATAACCTTAGGGAGTCTATGGCACCCTGCCCATCCCCCCTCACCCCGCTATGTGCACTATACAAAATCCTAGATCTCCGTCTAGACCCCTGCTCAGCAAGCACCTGGCTGATTTTTACGGAAAAGAACATCTCCGATGTTTATTCCCTAGCTCACAAATCTCCTTCAGACATATTGGCGGAGCTCCTCCCTAATCCCCCACTCACTTTCTTAGTGTTGGCCCATGTGACGAAAGCGCTCAAGGACTTCCTGTTTCTATGATATTGGGAAGTGATAAAATTAGATTCCATACGTAAAATTTGGACGCTAATTCTTTTGCGCTTAGAATTGAATAATCGAGTTGCGACCCATTAACTTTTCCTATTTTTGACATAATCAATGCTCGTGCCAAATTTCATGTTTCTACCACATCGGGAAGTGAGAAAATTAGTGGCAATGATGGAAATCGAACGGTCTACGTGGGGGGGGGGGAGCGTAACTGTCGACGACGCTCGCACGCGCGCCATTTATCATAGCATAAAAATGTACTATGCCTATAATCTTCCCAGGGGTGTACTCAACAACTTCCCAAAGTTTCATGGCGATCGGATGAATGGTGTAGTAGCGCATTAAGGACAAACAGACAGACAGACAGACATACAGACATACATTCAATTTTATATATATAGACTAGCTTACCCATCGCGCGTTGCTGCGAAGACAGACAGACATACATTCGTTTTTATATATCTAGATAGCAACCAATCACAGCGCAGCTTTCCAGTTACCACAGCGGTATAATATATAACAACCAATCACAGCGCAGCTTTCATGTTTCCTCAGCAGTATGATATATAGCCACCAATCACAGCACAGCTTTCATGTTATCTCAGCAGTATAAGAAATAGCAACCAATCACAGCACAGCTTTCATTTTACCTCAGCATTTTCAATATCCAGCAATTGTCTTGCGAAACGTTCGGCGGATGCATCATTTTGTAGTTGAACACTAGAGATGAGCGAACGTACTCGTCCGAGCTTGATATTCGTGTGAATATTAGGGTGTTCGGGATGCTCGTTACTCTTAACGAGCACCACGCGGTGTTCGGGTTACTTTCACTTTCCTCTGTGAGACGTTAGCGCGCTTTTCTGGCCAATTGAAAGACAGGGTAGGCATTACAACTTCCCCCTGCAACGTTTAAGCCCTATACCACCCCCCTGCTGTGAGTGGCTGGGGAGATAAGGTGTCACCCGAGTATTGAAATCTGCCCTTCCCGCGGCTCGCTACGGATGTATTCTGACATTAGTTCAGGGAAAGTGGTATCGTGTTGGAGCTGCTATAGGGAGAGTGTTAGGTGTATTGTAGGCTTCAAGAACCCCAACGGTCCTTCTAAAGGCCATAAATCGTCTCTATATGCGCTCAGTGGGGCCGGCGGCAGCAGCGCCGACCCCATTGAGAACATATAGAAGACAAATCCTTCTTTTCTGCCACAGCTGTAACAGCTGTAGCAGAGAAGAACGATGTTTGCCCATTGAATTCAATGGAACCAGCAATACAGCAGGTTCCACTGAATACAATGGGCTGCCGGCGATCGCAGGATGAATGGTCGGGAAGGGGTTAAATATATAACCCCTTCCCTGCATTTCATCCAGAAATGTGATACACTAAAAATATATACCGGCGTATAAGGCGACGGGTCGTATAAGACGACCCCCCAACTGTCACCTTATACGCCGGCAATACAGTGGAGCAAAGAATAAAAAGCATTACTCACTTCTTCAGACGATCTGCGCCGCTCCTGCAGACTGTCACTCCTTCCTGGTGTTCTGCGGTGCTCCTGCAGGCTCTTGCTCCCTCCTGGTTCCCGGCAGAGCATTGCTTTCTCTACGAAAGGCTTTAAATCCACGCCTCCAGAAACACACATGCCTTCAGCCAATCACAGCCAATGACAGTGATGTCATTGAATTGCTGTGATTGGCTGTGTTTCTGGAGGCGGGGATTTCAAGCCTTTCATAGAGAAAGCTTTAGTCCGTGGACCAGGAAGGAGTGACAGTCTGCAGGAGCGGCGCAGATCGTCTGAAGAAGTAAGTAATGCTTTTTATTCTTTGCTCCACTGTATTGCCGGCGTATAAGGTGACAGTTGGGGGGTTGTCTTATACGCCCCGTCGCCTTATACGCCGGTATATATTTTTAGTGTATCACATTTCTGGATGAATTGCAGGGAAGGGGTTATATATTTAACCCCTTCCCGACCATTCATCCTGCGATCGCCGGCAGCCCATTGCATTCAGTGGAACCTGCTGTATTGCTGGTTCCATTGAATTCAATGGGCTAACATCGTTCTTCTCTGCTACAGCTGTTACAGCTGTGCCAGAGGAGAACGATCTTTACGCTGACAGTGCGGGGGGGGGGGCACTCTTGCCGCTATTGTGGCTTAATAGTGGGACCTGTGAACTTGAGATGCAGCCCAACATGTAGCCCCTCGCCTGCCCTGTCCATTGCTGTGTCGTTCCCATCACTTTCTTGAATTGCCCAGATTTTCACACATGAAAACCTTAGCGAGCATCGGCGAAATACAAAAATGCTCCGGTCGCCCATTGACTTCAATGGGGTTCGTTACTCGAAACGAACCCTCGAGCATTGCGAAAATTTCGTGCCGAGTAACGAGCACCCGAGCATTTTGGTGTTCGCTCATCTCTATTGAACACGCATCCTGTTGCTCGTAATGCCTTTTGCTTTCGGAAATGGAGATGGAAATCAAACGATCTTTGTCTGGGGGCATAACTTTTGACGATGCTCGCATGCGCACCACCTATCATAGGATAGATGTACTATGCCAGTAATCTTCCCAGGAGTGTACTCAACAACTTCCCAAAGTTTCATGGCGATTGGATGAATGGTGTAGTAATGCATAAAGGACAGACAGACAGACATTTTTATATATATAGATGACATCAGGAAGTGAGAGAATTAGATTCCGTACGTACAATTTGGACGCTAATTCTTTTGCGCTTAGAATTGAACAATCGAGTTGGGACCCATTAGCTTATACCAATTTATGACATAATCAATGCTCGTGTCAAATTTCATGTTTCTATGACATCGGTAAGTGAGAAAATCAGATTCCGTATGTAAAATTTGGACGCTAATTCTTTGGCACTTAGAATTGAATAATCAAGTTGGGACCCATTAGCTTTTCCTATTTATGACATAATCAATGCTCGTGCCAAATTTCAAGTTTCTATGACATTGGGAAGTGATGGAATTAGATTCCGTACGGAAAATTTGGACGCTCATTTTTTTGTGCTTTGAATTGAATAATCGAGTTGGGACCTATTAACTTTTCTTATTTATGATATAATCAATGTTCGTGGCAAATTACATCGGGAAGTGAGAGAATTAGATTCCGTACGTAAAATTTGGACGCTAATTCTTTTGCGCTTAGAATTGAATAATCGAGTTGGAACCTATTAACTTTTCCTATTCCTGACATAATCAATGCTTGCGCCAAATTTCAAGTTTCTATGACATTGGAAAGTGAGAGAATTAGATTCCATACGTAAAATTTGGATGCTAATTCTTTGGCGCTCAGAATTGAATAATCGAGTTGGGACCCATTAGCTTTTCCTATTTATGACATAATCAATGCTCGTGTCAAATTTCATGTTTCTATGACACCGGAAAGTGAGAAAATTACATTCCGTGCGTTAAATCTGGACGCTAATTCTTTTGCGCATAGAATTGAATAATCGAGTTGGGACCCATTAGCTTTTCCTACTTATGACATATTCAATGCTTGTGCCAAATTTCAAGTTTTTATGACATCGGGAAGTGAGAGAATTGGTGGCAACGATGGCAATCGAGGGGGGGGTATAACTGTCGACGCTCGCACGCGCGCCATTTATAATAGGATAGTTGTACTATGCCTATAATCTTCCCAGGAGTGTGCTCAAAAATTTCCCAAAGTTTCATGGCGATCGGATGAATGGTGTAGTAGCGCATAAAGGACAAACAAACAAACAGAGAGGCAGACATACATTCAATTTTATATTTATAGATTTGTGATAGAGGTCCAGTTAAAATACCTCACATTTTTCTTCTGCTCCCGTTCTTCCCCCTCTGTCCCTTCCTATACTATTTCCCGCTATTAGTGTATACTAGAGATGAGCGAGCGTACTTGTCCAAGCTTGATACTCGTTCGAGTATTAGCGTGTTCGAGATGCTCGTTACTCGTGACGAGTACCACGTGATGTTCGAGTTACTTTCACTTTCATCTCTGAGACGTTAGCGCGCTTTTCTGGCCAATAGAAAGACAGGGAAGGCATTACAACTTCCCCCTGCGACGTTCAAGCCCTATACCACCCCCCTGCAGTGAGTGGCTGGCGAGATCAGGTGTCACCCGAGTATAAAAATCGGCCCCTCCCGCGGCTCGCCACAGATTTGTTCTGACATAGAGGAGGGAAAGTGCTGTCTTGGTGGAGCTGCTATAGGGAGAGTGTTAGGAGTATTTTAGGCTTCAAGAACCCCAACGGTCCTTCTTAGGGCCACATCTAACCGTGTGCAGTACTGTGGAGGCTGCTTTTTGCAGTGTTGCACTTTTTTTTTTTTGTATATCGGCCGTGCAGAGCATTGCGTCCTGCAGTAATACTCCAGGGCCAGAAGTGGTGGTTAGGCAGGGACAGAAGACATATATTGTGAGGCAGGGACAGAAGACATATATTGTGAGGCAGGGACAGAAGACATTTATTGAATATAGGCAGTGGGCCTTTGCAAAAACATTTGGGGAAAAAAATCTATTTGGGCTGCCTGTGACTGTCCTCAGTGTACTGGGTCTGTGCTGGGTGTAGTAGTCCTCCTAATTCATACGCAGCCAGCTAAGTGTTACAGCAGGCTTGCGCAAAATTATTTCCTGGCTCTGTGTTGGCTGTTAAATCACCGCTGTATTCCAGTCCACAGTGCAACAGTCTGCAGTTATTTGACATACTCCAGAGCCAGTAGCGGTGACGCAGAGAGAGAAGAGATATATTTATTGAATATAGTCAGTGGGCCTATGCAAAAACATTTGGGGAAAAAAATCTATTTGGGCTGCCTGTGACTGTCCTCAGTGTACTGGGTCTGTGCTGGGTGTAGTAGTCCTCCTAATTCATACGCAGCCAGCTAAGTGTTACAGCAGGCTTGCGCAAAATTATTTCCTGGCGTTCCGTAGCGAAGTCAGCCAACCACAGGCCAATAAGCGGCACATTTAATTACAGCGTTCTGTTTCTGCATTACTGGTAATACAGCATGCTGAGGGGTAGGGGTAGGCCTAGATGACGTGGACGTGGGCGAGGACGCGGAGGCCCAAGTCAGGGTGTGGGCACAGGCTGAGCTCCTGATCCAGGTGTATCGCAGCAGACTGCTGCTGGATTAGGAGAGAGGCACGTTTCTGGCATCCCCACATTCATCTCACAATTAATGGGTCCACGCGGTAGACCTTTATTAGAAAATGAGCAGTGTGAGCAGGTCCTGTCGTGGATGGCAGAAAGTGCATCCAGCAATCTATTGTCCACCCAGAGTTCTGCGCTGTCCACTGCTGCAACTCTGAATCCTCTGGCTGCTGCTCCTCCTTCCTCCCAGCCTCCTCACTCTATTACAATGACACATTCTGAGGAGCGGGCAGACTCCCAGGAACTGTTCTCGGGCCCCTGCTCAGATTGGGCAGCAATGGTTCCTCTCCCACAAGAGGAGTTTATCGTGACTGATGCCCAACCTTTGGAAAGTTCCCGGGGTCCGGGGGATGAGGCTGAGGACTTCCGGCAACTGTCTCAAGACCTTTCAGTGGCTGAGGAGGACGATGACGATGAGACACAGTTGTCTATCAGTGAGGTAGTAGTAAGGGCAGTAAGTCCGAGGGAGGAGCGCACAGAGGATTCGGAAGAAGAGCAGCAGGACGATGAGGTGACTGACCCCACCTGGTTTGCTACGCCTACTGAGGACAGGTCTTCAGAGGGGGAGGCAAGGGCAGCAGCAGGGCAGGTTGCAAGAGGCAGTGCGGTGTCCAGGGGTAGAGGCAGGGCCAGACCGAATAATCCACCAACTGTTTCCCAAAGCGCCCCCTCGCGCCATGCCACCCTGCAGAGGCCGAGGTGCTCAAAGGTCTGGCAGTTTTTCACTGAGAGTGCAGACGACCGACGAACAGTGGTGTACAACCTTTGTCGCACCAAGATCAGCCGGGGAGCCACCACCACCAGCCTCACCACCACCAGCATGCGCAGACATATGATGGCCAAGCACCCCACAAGGTGGGACGAAGGCCGTTCACCGCCTCCGGTTTGCACCGCTGCCTCTCCCCCTGTGCCCCAACCTGCCACTGAGATCCAACCCCCCTCTCAGGACACAGGCACTACATTCTCCTGGCCTGCACCCACACCCTTACCTCCGCTGTCCTCGGCCCCATCCACCAATGTCTGTCAGCGCACCGTCCAGCCGTCGCTAGCGCAAGTGTTGGAGCGCAAGCGCAAGTACGCCGCCACGCACCCGCACGCTCAAGCGTTAAACGTGCACATAGCCAAATTTATCAGCCTGGAGATGCTGCTGTATAGGGTTGTGGAAACGGAGTCCTTCAAAAGTATGATGGCGGCGGCGGCCCCGCGCTACTCAGTTCCCAGTCGCCACTACTTTTCCCGATGTGCTGTCCCAGCCCTGCACGACCACGTCTCCCGCAACATTGTACGCGCCCTCACCAACGCGGTTACTGCCAAGGTCCACTTAACAACCGACACGTGGACAAGCACAGGCGGGCAGGGCCACTATATCTCCCTGACGGCACATTGGGTGAATTTAGTGGAGGCTGGGACAGAGTCAGAGCCTGGGACCGCTCACGTCCTACCCACCCCCAGAATTGCGGGCCCCAGCTCGGTGGTGGTATCTGCGGCGGTGTATGCTTCCTCCACTAAACCACCCTCCTTCTCCTCCTCCTCCTCCGCAACCTCTGTCTCGCAATCAAGATGTGTCAGCAGCAGCAAGTCGCCAGCAGTCGTTGTCGCGCGGCATGGCAGCATAGCGGTGGGCAAGCGTCAGCAGGCCGTGCTGAAACTACTCAGCTTAGGAGATAAGAGGCACACGGCCCACGAACTGCTGCAGGGTCTGACAGAGCAGACCGACCGCTGGCTTGCGCCGCTGAGCCTCCAACCGGGCATGGTCGTGTGTGACAACGGCCATAACCTGGTGGCGGCTCTGCAGCTCGGCAGCCTCACGCATGTGCCATGCCTGGCCCACGTCTTTAATTTGGTGGTTGAGCGCTTTCTGAAAAGCTACCCACGCTTGTCAGACCTGCTCGGAAAGGTGCGCCGGCTCTGCACACATTTCCGCAAGTCCCACACGGACGCTGCCACCCTGCGCACCCTGCAACATCGGTTTCATCTGCCAGTGCAACGACTGCTGTGCGACGTGCCCACACAGTGGAACTCTACGCTCCACATGTTGGCCAGGCTCTATGAGCAGCGTAGAGCTATAGTGGAATACCAACTCCAACATGGGCGGCGCAGTGGGAGTCAGCCTCCTCAATTCTTTACAGAAGAGTGGGCCTGCTTGGCAGACATCTGCCAGGTCCTTGGAAACTTTGAGGAGTCTACCCAGATGGTGAGCGGCGATGCTGCAATCATTAGCGTCACCATTCCTCTGCTATGCCTCTTGAGAAGTTCCCTGCAAAGCATAAAGGCAGACGCTTTGCGCTCGGAAACAGAGCCGGGGGAAAACAGTATGTCACTGGATAGTCAGAGCACCCTCCTGTCTATATCTCAGCGCGTTGAGGAGGAGGAGGAGGAACATGAGGAGGATGAGGAGGAGGGGGAAGAGACAGCTTGGCCCACTGCTGAGGGTAGACATGCTGCTTGCCTGTCATCCTTTCAGCATGTATGGCCTGAGGAGGAGGAGGAGGAGGAGGAGGATCCTGAAAGTGATCTTCCTAGTGAGGACAGCCATGTGTTGCGTACAGGTACCCTGGCACACATGGCTGACTTCATGTTAGGATGCCTTTCTCGTGACCCTCGCGTTACACGCATTCTGGCCACTACGGATTACTGTAGTGTACAGACTGCTCGACCCACGGTATAAGGAGAACCTTTTCACTCTCATGCCCGAAGAGGAAAGGGGTTCGAGAGTGATGCTATACCACAGGACCCTTGCGGACAAACTGATGGTAAAATTCCCATCCGACAGCGCTAGTGGCCGAAGGCGCAGTTCCGAGGGCCAGGTAGCAGGGGAGGCGCAGAGATCAGGCAGCATGTACAGCACAGGCAGGGGAACACTCTCTAAGGCCTTTGACAGCTTTCTGGCTCCCCAGCAAGACTGTGTCACCACTCCCCAGTCAAGGCTGAATCGGCGGGAGCACTGTAAAAGGATGGTGAGGGAGTATGTAGCCGATTGCACGACCGTCCTCCGTGACGCCTCTGCCCCCTACAACTACTGGGTGTCGAAGCTGGACAGGTGGCCTGAACTCGCGCTGTATGCCCTGGAGGTGCTTGCTTGTCCTGCGGCTAGCGTCTTGTCAGAGAGGGTGTTTAGTGCGACTGGGGGAATCATCACAGATAAGCGTACCCGCCTGTCAACCGACAGTGCCGACAGGCTTACACTCATGAAGATGAACAAAGCCTGGATTTCCCCAGACTTCTCTTCTCCACCAGCGGACAGCAGCGATACCTAAACAATACGTAGGCTGCACCCGCGGATGGAAGCATTGTTCTCTATCACCATCAAAAACGTGGACCTTTTAGCTTAATCAATCTGTGTATAATATTCCTCCTCCTCCTCCTGCTCCTCCTCCTGAAACCTGACGTAATGACGCCGAACGGGCAATTTTTCTTAGGCCCACAAGGCTCAGTCATATAATTTTTGTAAACAATTTTTATACGTTTCAATGCTCATTAAAGCGTTGAAACTTTCACCTCAACCAATTTATATTTTAACTGGGCTGCCTCCAGGCCTAGTTACAAATTAAGCCACATTAACCAAAGCAATTAATGGGTTTCACCTGCCCTCTTGGTTGGGCATGGGCAATTTTTCTGAGGAACATTAGTACTGTTGGTACACCAATTTTTGGGGGCCCTCGCCTACAGTGTAATCAAATTAATTTTTAGCCCACCTGCATTACAGCTGACGTTACATCAGCTGTGTTGGGCACTGCAATGGGATATATTTATGTACCGCCGGTGGCTTCCTGGCACCCACCCATGCTGTGGGTCCACACGGAGTTGCAACTGCATGTGTCCACTTCTAAAGAACCCCAGTCTGACTGGGGTATGCAGTGTGGGCCGAAGCCCACCTGCATTAAGCACGACATTACCTCAGCTGTGATGGGCACTGCAATGGGATATATTTATGTACCGCCGGTGGGTTCCAGGGAGCCACCCATGCCGTGGGTCCACAGGGAGTTGTAACTGCATGTGTCCACTTCTAAAGAACCCCAGTCTGTCTGGGGTATGCAGTGTGGGCCGAAGCCCACCTGCATTAAGCACGACATTACCTCAGCTGTGATGGGCAATGCAATGGGATATATTTATGTACCGCCGGTGGCTTCCAGGGAGCCACGCATGCTGTGGGTGCACACAGAATTCCCATTGCGGAGTTGTACCTGTCTGTGACTATTTATAAAAAAAACGCGGTCTGACTGGGGCATGCAGACACCTTGACAGAATGAATAGTGTGTGGCACATAGGTTCCCCATTGCTATGCCCACGTGTGCAGCTCCAGATGTAGGTGGCACAGGATTGGATTTCTCATTGCTTCTGTACAGCATTGTGGTCTATCGCCCCGCCCCTTTTAAAGAGGGTCGCTGCCTAGTCGTGCCAACCCTCTACAGTGTGTGCCTGCGGTTCCTCCTCATGGCAGACGCACTTATAAATAGACATGAGTGTGGCGTGATATGAGGGCAGCTTAAGGCTGGCCAGGGACAGTTTGGTGTGCGCTGTGGACACTGGGTCGTGCGGGGGGGGGGGGGGATTGGTTGGTCAGCATGTAACCCAGGAGAAGTGGCAGCGTAGTGTCATGCAGGCAGTGATTGTGCTTTGTTGGAGGTAGTGTGGTGCTTAGCTAAGGTATGCATTGCTAATGAGGACTTTTCAGAAGTAAAAATTATTGGGAGGGGGGGGGCCCACTCTTGACGCTATTGTGGCTTAATAGTGGGACCTGGGAACTTGAGATGCAGCCCATCATGTAGCCCCTCGCCTGCCCTATCTGTTGCTGTGTCGTTCCCATCACTTTCTTGAATTGCCCAGATTTTCACAAATGAAAACCTTAGCGAGCATCGGCGATATACAAAAATGCTCGGGTCGCCCATCGACTTCAATGGGGTTCGTTACTCGAAACGAACCCTCGAGCATCGCGATAATTTCGTCCCGAGTAACGAGCACCCAAGCATTTTGGTGCTCGCTCATCTCTAGTGTATACTAAACTATTGTTTGGTTATCTGGACCTATTCACCTCATCCTAGAAGATTTAGACCCCAAGGGAGTCCCACAGACAATGGTGAAGACCCACCCCTGCCTCCTGGCATCATAAGCATCTGTTATTTGAGTACACTCCCATCTTAAATCCTTGTAGAGGAGTGATATATGACATGTGATAGAGTTCAAGAGTCATCTTGACATAGCAGCTCAAGAGGAAAGAGTGCAAAGTATATTTTAGGCCTTTTAGTAGCTACAGTATTGTCAATTCAGTGATGTCAATGATCCATGTCGTGACTGCTGTTTAAGACGTCGTTTTATCTAGGAGTTAATAAGATCTAGTTATATGTCCTCACATATGAGGGGTATGTGGATTTTGGCTTGCAGATAGGAAAATAATTTTGTGCGTACTTGTGCTGTACACCTTTGGAGAAATTCTGCATAAGATATGTTGTATTGAAAATTTGGATTTTTCATCAGCATTATATATGTTGAAAAATTGGTGTCTGAGGAGATAGATTTCCAGAACTTTTGCCACACCTTTCATGTCAATGAGATTGTCTGATATGGGAGATGTAAGAAATTAGGGAGAGCAATCATAGGTTTACATTTTTATTCAATATCTTTTTCTACAAAAATAGAGGTTTGCTGTATCCAATCAATTATTATCTTTGTTAAAGGAGATGTCCCGAGGCAGCAAGTGGGGTTATACACTTCTGTATGGCCATAATAATGCACTTTGTAATGTACATTGTGCATTAATTATGAGCCATACAGAAGTTATAAAAAGTTTTATACTTACCTGCTCCGTTGCTGGCGTCCTCGTCTCCATGGTGCCGACTAATTTTCGCCCTCCGATGGCCAAATTAGCCGCGCTTGCGCAGTCCGGGTCTTCTCCTCTTCTCTATGGGGCTCCGTGTAGCTCCGTGTAGCTCCGCCCCGTCACGTGCCGATTCCAGCCAATCAGGAGGCTGGAATCGGCAATGGACCGCACAGAAGCCCTGCGGTCCATGAAGATAGAGGATCCCGGCGGCCATCTTCAGCAGGTGAGTATGAAGACGCCGGACCGCCGGGATTCAGGTAAGCGCTGTGCGGGTGGTTTTTTTAACCCCTGCATCGGGGTTGTCTCGCGCCGAACGGGGGGGGGGTTTAAAAAAAAAAAAACCCGTTTCGGCGCGGGACATCTCCTTTAATGCTAAGAACAGTGCGAACCACAACTGAAGTACGTAACATAGATATAAAGTCTGTGCGACACCAGAGTACTACATTTAGCACGGCGACAGAGAACGTACACACTGCTGGAAATACCCACACACCACGCTATGCTGAATGGTAGCACCACTCCAGGGAAAAGGAAGCCTGGCCCTAACCTAGAAGTGGGGTTTTTGCCTCGACAGAGGAGGCCCCACAGTTTTCATCCTGGGCCCTGATTGTCCCTATAGAGACCCCTGGAGAGATTAACCGAACAGCAAAGTAAAACAGAATTACAACTGAAAATGAAACAGCAGCAACTTATCTGGAAGTAGGAAATTAACTCAGCACAGAGGAGCAACACTCTCCATTGCTCCACTATGGAGCAGAATAAGCAGCATTAATCCAAGGTAGTGGTGAGAATATCAAGCCACTTCACACTGGAGGACTAGCACAGCAATTAGGGAAGCACACCTCCAACCTTCTCTCAGGCATGACTAATCCAGCATGAATCATGCAGCAAAGAAAGACTGCACAGGCAGTCTCTGCACATGGTGCATTAACCCTTGTCCTGCATAACAAGGCGACAGGTCTTGGCCTGCATCGAGGCTACCATGCCAAGAAGCTGTCGCGACCGACAAGCCGCTACAATATCTCTACCACAGAAAGACAAAAGAACTGGAGGGTGATCCAATATCGCTATGGGAAGTATAGAGGCATCTGAGAATATTTTCAAATAGAGGGAGCGATAGGAGAAAGAAGTATATTCTAAAGAAACTGTGGTGGGCTGAAAAATAGAATGTGTATTTTTTTGATCAAGAGTCACAAAGTGATATTGTCTCCATAAGGTGTAGCAAATCTCTAGAAGTCTGGGTATAGGTAGAGCTTTATGGGGTAGAGCTTTATAGTGTTAAAGTATCCTCCTATGATCAGTTTTAGATATTGTCTTTGAAGTAATTAAGAAATTAGTTTTGAAAAAAAAAAATCTGCATTCAATTGATTTGTAGTGTACATGTTAAGGAAAGTGTAATGTTTATCATAAATGCTTACTTTCAGCTATAGATATCTACCCTTCTATGGTATGTGGCAGGCCCTTATGAAAAATAATAGCTACTGCTCAAAATTTATATATATGGTTAGTAGAGATGAGTGAGCACGCTCGTTTTAAGGTGACTACCCACTAGTGTTTGCGAATTTGCTGCGCTTTTTTCCAGGCGTCTATGGGGCTCTCTAATGTTAAAAACGCATTGCGGCAAAATCCCAATTTACCGCGAAATCCCAATTTTGCGCAATGCGATTTTAACATTAGAAAGCCCCATAGACACCTGGAGAAAAAAAATGCTGCATATTTCGCAGGGTGACTACCTACTAGTGTTTTTTTTTTTTTCCGCTGCAAATTCGCTGCGTTTTTTTTCTTCCAATTGTCAATGGGACTTTCTAATGTTAAAAACGCAAAGTTGCATTGCGTGGCATTGCATTTTTAACATTAGGAAGTCCCATAGGCATCTGGAAAAAAAAAACGCTAGTGCGTAGTTACCCTAAGGCTGATACTCGATCGAGTAGCAGTCTTATCGAGTAAGTGTGTACTCGTCTGAGCAGCATGCAGCGCGGAGGTGGTGGGCGGCAGGGGGGAGCAGGGGGAAAGTGAGGGAGATCTCCCCATCGCTACCCCACTGCTGCCCCCCCCCCCCGCATGCTACTCAGGCGAGTACAGAGTTACTCGATGAGACTGCTACTCGATCTCTAATGGTAAGTTGTGTAGGAAGAGTCCAACGTGACTTCACCACCGGCCTCTGTTATTGTTGGTGTGTATGCATGCCACACTGGCATGGGACCATTTACACAATTCTATTGCTTGACTCCAATGGTGATCTTATGAACTGCATCTAGAGATGAGCGAGCACGCTCGGTAAGGTCAGTTAGTCGAGTAAGCATCACTCTTTTCGAGTAACTGCCTTCTCATCCGAGCGTGCTCGGAGGGGGGGGGGGGAGGCAGCAGGGGAAAGCGGAGGGGAGCAGGGGGGAGAGTGAGAGAGATCTCTCTCATCCCCCCGCCCCCTCCCCGAGCATGCTCGGACGAGAAGGCAGTTACTCGAGAAGAGCGATGCTCGCTCGAGTAACTGACCTTACCGAGCATGCTCGCTCATCTCTAATTGCATCATTGCGATACTAACCTATAGGTAATCCTAATTATCGAGGCAACAATCCCATCTATCACTGGGGATCCCCTCAGATATAATAGGGGCTTATTGGTGGAAACTCTATACTTTTAAATCCCTTCCCCTCTTATTTTCCCCCTCTTCCCCTCCTCTTCTACTCCCCTTTTCCTCCCACCATCCCCCTCCCTTAACCTCTTCTGTCCCATTGCTCATTTGCAATTTCATATGCAAACCACATATGTCTGTTTATTTGAGCATGCTTGAAAAAGAAGGTTGTATCCCTCAAAACGTGTTGCTAGCATTTTTTTTTGTTGTATATGCTATGCTTCTGTTACTACTGGCTGGAATTAAGAAAACTGGAACAAGATTAACAGCAGCTGGTACCACATATTTTTTGCAGCCTAGGATTGGGGGGATTTACGGATTACTAAATTCCCGCCAGTGAAGTAAGTTCTCCCTCTTCAATATGCCTTTATCACATCACACAGCATAAAAAGTGCTGGATTTCTGTTCTCACATTGGTTTTTTCTTGTGATTATCCCACTTTAACAAGCCTTCGAGACTGATGGCCCGGCTAGCAGAACAATGACACGTTACATCCAAAATTCCTTTCCTAATTAACCAGGAGAAAAGCTAACACACCCCCAGGACATATCAGACAAATTCAGACAATTGTATTCTGAATTATATAATCTTAAAGATGACGCTCCCACACCCCAACCTGACATTAATCAAATTATTAGCTTCTTGAAGAAAATAAACCTTCCTGCCATTACAGAGAATCAGTTTAAAGTTCTAAACGCCCCCACCACCTCTGCAGAGGTACTTACAGTAATAAAACCACTGAAGGCTTTTCAAATGAGTATTACATAGTAACATAGTATGTAAGGCCGAATGAAGACATTGTCCATCTAGTCCAGCCTGTCTATCCTACTGTGTTGATCCAGAGGAAGGCAAAAAACCCCAAGGCCAGAAGTCAATTAGCCCTTTTGGGGGAAAAATTCCTTCACGACTCCCTAATGGCAATCAGACTGTTCCCTGGATCAACCCCTAATAGTTCCTACCTGCCTATATACCAGGATTGACACTTAACCTAATATTTATATCCTGTAATATCCTTCTCCAGAAAGACATCAAGTCCCCTTTTAAACTCCTCTATGGATTTTGCCATCACCACTTCCTCCGGTAGAGAATTCCACAGTCTAACTGCTCTTACAGTAAAGAACCCCTTTCTGTGTTGGTGATGAAACCTACTTTCCTCTAATCGTAGCGGATGTCCTCTTGTTACCGTCGTGGTCCTGGGTGTAAAAAGATCGCGGGAGAGATCTATGTGTTGTCCCCCATGTACTTATACATGGTTATTTGGTCGCCTCTTAACCTTCTTTTTTCTAGACTAAATAGTCCCAATTTGGACAGCCTCTCTGGGTATTCCAGTCCCGTCATTCCATGTATTAGTTTAGTCGCTCTTCTTTGAACCCCCTCAAGCACTGTGACATCTTTCCTGAGCACCGGTGTCCAGAATTGTACGCAGTATTCCATGTGAGGTCTGACAAGTGCCTTATATAATGGAAGGATAATGTTCTCGTCCTTCGCCCCTATACCTCTTTTGATGCACCCCAAGACTTTATTTGCCTTTGCAGCAGCTGACTGGCATTGGTTACTCCAGTTTAGTCTATTATCCACTAATACCCCCAGATCCTTTTCCATATCACTTTTCCCTAGTGGTACCCCATTAAGTGAGTATTTGTGACATCCGTTCCTCCTGCCCATGTGCATAGTCTTACATTTTTCAACATTGAACTTCATTTGCCATTTTTCTGCCCAAGCCCCCAGCTTATCCAGGTCCATTTGTAGCCGCACATTGTCTTCCGTTGCATTAATTATATTGTATAATTTTGTGTCATCTGCAAATATTGATATTTTGCTGTGCAGCCCCTCTATCAGGTCATTAATAAATATGTTGAACAGAGTGGGGCCTAATACTGAACCCTGTGGCACCCCGCTAGCGACTGTGGTCCAATCAGAGTACGAACCATTTATTACCACCCTCTGCTTTCTATCGTTGAGCCAATTTTTTACCCACTTACACACGTTTTCGCCCAGTCCGAGCTGCCTCATTTTGTATATTAGCCTATTATGTGGCACGGTGTCAAAGGCTTTAGAGAAGTCCAGATATACAAGATCAATAGATTCTCCCTGGTCCAGCTTAGAGCTTACTTCATCGTAGAAACTGATCAGATTTGTCTGACATGAGCGACCCTTCATGAATCCATGCTGGTGAGGAGTTATTCCCTTAATCTCCTTGAGGTACTCATCGATGGCGTCTCTCAGAATCCCCTCGAAAATTTTTCCCGTTACTGAAGTGAGACTTACTGGTCTGTAGTTACCAGGCTCACTTTTGCTCCCTTTTTTGTAAATTGGAACCACGTTGGCAATGCGCCAGTCCAATGGTACTACTCCGGTCTTGATAGTGTCTAGAAATATTAGGTATAGCGGCCTAGCTATCTCGTCACTTAGTTCCTTTAGTATCCTTGGGTGTAATCCATCTGGGCCCGGTGATTTATCAATTTTAGTTTTCTTTAGACGCTTCCGCACCTCCTCCTGCGTTAGGTATGAGATATTTTGTGAGGGGTTCGTTTTATTCCCCTGCATCTCGTGTGGCATTTCCTTTTCTTTGGTGAACACACTTGAGAAGAAGCTGTTTAGTAGATTTGCTTTCCCTTCGTCATCATCAATGATTTCTCCTGCATTGTTTTTTAAAGGGCCAGCGCTCTCCCTGCAAATCCTTTTGCTGTTTATGTAGTTGAAAAATAGCTTCGGGTTGTTTCTGCTCTCTTTTGCGATCCGTCTTTCTGCTTCCTCCTTGGCAGTTTTAATCGTATCTTTGCATATTTTGTTTTTTTCCCTGTATGATTTTAGCGCTTCTTCGCTGCCTTGTTGCTTTAGTAGTTTGAACGCTTTCTTCTTTTCGTTTATTGCCCCTCGTACCGTCTTGTCGAGCCACATTGGTTTCCTTTTAGCTGAGTTTCTTTTATTCTTAAAGGGAATGAACTGCTCACATGAGGCGATTAGGATCCTTTTGAACTTTTCCCATTTCTCCTCCGTACTGATATTTTTGAGGATGTTGTCCCAATTAATGTTACCGATAGTAGTTCTAAGCTCATCAAATTTTGCTTTACTAAAGTTTAGTTTCTTTGTCACTCCCTGATAAGGCTTCCTATTGATTGACAGCTGGAAGTTGATTATATTGTGGTCGCTGTTCCCCAAGTGCCCCTCAACCTGCACCCCCTTTATACGTTCCGGTTTGTTAGTTAGCACTAGATCCAGAATGGCTCTCCCTCTTGTTGGTTCCTGCACAAGTTGGTTCAGGTAATTGTCTTTAATTACTCTCAAGAACTTATCACCCCTGTGAGATTTGCAGGTTTCGTTCTCCCATGTTATATCTGGGTAATTAAAGTCCCCCATGATAATTACTTCGTTTCGTTTTGACACCTCTTCTATCTGCCTTAGTAGTAAGTCTTCAGTTTCTTCTGTTGCTTTTGGTGGTCGATAGAAGACCCCTATCAGGATTTTGTTATTTTTTCCTCCCTGTATTTCTACCCACAGAGATTCCACCTGTTCGTCTCCTACCCCTATATCCTCCCGTAGCCTCGGCTTCAAGTTCGATTTGACGTACAGACATACCCCTCCCCCTTTCTGGTTCCTTCGGTCTCTTCTGAAGAGATTATACCCCTGCAAATTCACCGCCCAATCGCACTTATCATCAAGCCATGTTTCAGTAATTCCGACTATATCATAACTTTCATCAGTCATTCTTGCTTCAAGCTCGCCCACTTTACCGATCAGACTTCGTGCATTCGTGATCATACAATTTATTTCATTTTTTTTGTTTTACAAATTTGTTTTGTTGCTATTCGTACTTATGGCTGATCTATCAGTTCTAACTGTTCTAACCCCACCCCCTGCTCGTCCCCCATTCCCTTTGCTTGGACCCAGATCGCTAATTACACTGGCTACCCCACTATTTCTCATTTTACCCTCCCCCCCAGTCCCTAGTTTAAACACTCCTCCAGCCTTCTAGCCATCTTTTCCCCCAGCACAGCTGCACCCTCCCCATTTAGATGCAGCCCGTCCCTACGGTAGAGCCTGTAGCCGACCGCAAAGTCAGCCCAGTTCTCCAGGAACCCAAATCCCTCCTTCTTGCACCAACTCCGGAGCCACTTGTTTACCTCCCTAAGGTCCTGCTGCCTTTCTAGTGTGGCTTTAGGTACAGGTAGTATTTCCGAGAAAACTACCCTGGAGGTCCGCGCCCTGAGCTTGGACCCTAAGTCCCTGAAATCATTTTTGAGGGCCCTCCACTGACCTCTAATTTGTTCATTGGTGCCAACGTGCACCATGACTGCTGGATCCTCACCAGCCCCTCCCAGTAATCTGTCAATCCGATCCGCGATGTGTCGAACTCGAGCGCCAGGAAGACAACACACCGTTCGACGATCCCGGTCTATTATGAAGATTTCACCCTGGACTTGGGCCATTATCTACATGAAATGTTCAACAAGGAAATTTCTTACAGTTAACTCCCAGAAGAAATGCTAAGAGCCACCATAATCACTATCCCTAAACTGAATAAAGCCTTAAATTCTGCAGCAAACTTTAGGCCCATTTCACTGTTAAACAGTGATACTAAAATCTATTCAAAATTCCTTGCCCAACGTATTCCCACGAATAATTCACAGCAACCAGATGTGGTTCACAAAGAGGAGGCAGCCATCTGATGGAACTAGAAGAGTACTCAACCTTATGGCAGTGGCGGGGTCTGGCCATGTTCCATCTTTGCTTCTGGCTCTAGATGCAGAGAAGGCCTTTGACTATCTCCACACATACCTGGCAAAAGCAACACGGAGCGCTTTAATAAAGCTTGCAGGAAGATGTATGGGAAGCATCCGAATTTTATATATAATTATCAGGAGCATGTAGGATTTTAATATATTTTTACAATGTCAAATGAAGGGGATAGAATATCATTGATTTTGAGTCAAGCATGAGGTTTTGCGTATTGAGAAAATATAGCAGATACAAATTTGGCGGGGATATTATAATGAAGCAAGGCTTTTTCCAAATAATGCTATTCGACTTTGTCAAAACTTTTTTCAGCATCTGTCCCAACTAATGCTAAAGGTATATTATGAGTCTGAGTATATCGGGTAGCATGAAGCAGTCTACCTTAACAAACACGGCCTGTTCTTCATCTATCAGGGAAGGTATATACTCTGCCAACCTTCTAGCCAATAGCTTGGCCAATAGCTTAATATCCAGATAAATCAGTGATATAGGTCTATAGCTAGAGATGAGCGAGCACACTCGTTCGAGCTTGATGCTCGTTCGACCATTAGGGTGTTCGAGATGCTCGTTACTCGAGACGAGCACCACGCGGTACTCAAGTCAATTCCATTTCCTTCCCTGCATGTTTAGCGCCATTTTTTAGCCAATAGACATGCAGGAAAGGCATTACAACTTCCTCCTGTGACGTGCCAGCCCTATCCCACCCCCCTGCAGTGAGTGGCTGGCGAGATCAAGTGACCACCGAGTACTTAAAGCAGTCCCACCCGCAGCTCGCCTCAGACACACACTAGGAGAGCATAGGGAAAGTGCTGCTGCTATAGGGAGAGTGTTAGTGTACGATCCTGTCTACCCCAACGGTCCTTCTTAGGGCTACCTCTGACCGTCTGCATTTTACAGGGTGTCTGGTGGGAGTTGTGGTGCATCACTATTGCACAGCTAGCCCTTTTTGCAGCCTTCCGTATAATTTTTTTCTGGCTGCAGTTTGTGTTACAATACCGCTCTCAGCGTCAAACTGTACGCCAATAATTCCATAATTTTTTACACCGGTCTGTGTCTGCGGGGAACTTAACGCACAGTGTACGGCCACAGCCACTGATAGAGGGAAAGTCATATAAACACTATATAGCCTGTATTCTTTTTCAAAAAGAAAAAAAAAGCTCCTTTGTTGGGCTACCTCTGACCGTCTGAAATTTACAGGGTGTCTGGTGGGAGTTGTAGTGCATCACTATTGCACAGCTAGGCCTGTTTGCAGCCTTCCGTATTCTTTGTTTCTGCCTGGAGTTAGCATTACAAAACCGCTCTAAGCGTGAAAGTGTACGCAAATAATTCCATAATTATTTACACCGCTCTGTGTCTGCTCTATTCGTAATCCACCATGCTGAGGGGTGGGGGTCAAGGACATGGACGTGGACGCGGGCGAGGACGTGGAGGTCAAAGTGAGGGTGTGGGCACAGGCTGAGTTCCTGGTCCAGGTGAATCACAGCCAGCTGCTGCGGGATTAAGAGAGAGGCAAGTTTCTGGGGTCCCCAGCTTCACATCACAATTTATGGGTCCACGTGGTAGACCTTCATTACAAACAGAGCAGTGTGAGCAGGTCCTGTCATGGATAGCAGAAAATGCATCCAGCAACGTATCCACCACCCAGTCTTCTACGCAGTCCACTGCTGCAACTCTGAAATCTCTGGCTGCTGCTCCTCCTTCCTCCCAGCCTCCTCACGCCATGAAAAGGACACATTCTGATCAGCAGGCAGACTCCCAGGAACTGTTCTTGGGTCCCTGCCTTGATTGGGGAAAAATGGTTCGTCTCTCACCTGAGGAGTTTGTTGTGGCCAATGCCCAACCTTTGGAAAGTTTCCGGGGTCCGGGTGATGAGGCTGGGGAATTCCGGCAACTGTCTCAAGAGCTTTCAGTGGGTGAGGAGGACGATGATGATGAGACACAGTTGTCTATCAGTGGGGTAGTAGTAAGGGCAGTAGGTCCAAGGGAGGAGCGCACAGAGGATTTGGAGGAAGAGCAGCTGGACGATAAGGTGACTGATGCCACCTAGTTTGCTTAGCAAACTGAGGACAGGTCTTTGGACGGGGAGGCAAGTGCAGCAGCAGGACAGGTTGGAAGAGGCAGTGGGGTGGCCAGGGGTAGAGGCAGGGCCAGAGCAAAGAATCCCCCAACTGTTTCCCAAAGCACCCCCTCGTGCCCAGCCACCGTGCAGAGGCCTAGGTGTTCAATGGTGTGGATGTTTTTCAGTGAAAGCGCGGACGACTGACGAACAGTGGTGTGCAACCTGTGTCGTGCCAAGATCAGCCGGGGAGCAAACACTACCAGCATCACGACCACCAGCATGCGCAGGTATATGATGGCCAAGCACCCCACAAGGTAGGACGAAGGCCATTCACCACCTCTAGGTCACACCACTGCCTCTTCCCCTGTGCCCCAACCTGCCACTCACCCCCCTTTTAAAGTTTCAAAAGTATTAATACTTTAACATGAACCAATTTTTTTAACAGGGCTGCCTCCAGGCTCTGTTGCAAATTAAGCAACGGCGAGCTGTAGCTTTCAAAAAATATTTATGGCTTTCACCTGCCCTCTCGGTTGATTTATCAGAGGTACACTTGTACTCTTGGGAAAACTAATTTTTCGGGCCCACGCCTACACTCTTATCCAACTAATTTTTCCGGCCTTCCTCTACTCTCATGGTACCCAATGTTTCAGAGGTTGGCCTATACTATTACTACAGAAATTTTACTGGGGTCTGCCTGCCTATACTGCTGCCACAGTAATGTTACAGGGGTCTGCCTATAATTCTGCCTTGTAAATGTTAGAGGGGTCTGCCTATACTGCTGCTACATAAATGTTACAGGGGTCTGCCTATACTGCTGGCACTTAAATGTTACAGGGGTGTGCCTATACTTCTGTTACAAGATTGTTACTGGGGTCTGCCTATACTTCTGCCACATAAATGTTACAGGGGTCTGCCTATACTGCTGCTACAGAAATGTTACAGGGGTCTGCCTTATTGCTGCTCCATAGAAGTTACAGGGGTCTGCCTATACTGCTGCTACAGAAATGTTACAGGGGTCTGCCTATACTGCTGCTCCATAGATTGTACAGGGGTCTGCCTATACTGCTGCTACAGAAAAGGTACTGGGGTATGCCTATACTTCTACTACAGAAATGGTGCTGGGGTCTGCCTATACTGCTGCCACTTAAATGTTACAGGGGTCTGACTATATTTCTGCTGCAAGAATGTTACTGTGTTTGCCTATACTTCTGCCACGTACATGTTACAGGGGTCTGCCTATGCTGCTGCTCCATAAATGTTACAGGGCTCTGCCTATACTTCTGCCACATAAATGTTACAGGGGTCTGCCTATACTTCTGCTACAGAAATGTTACAGGGGTCTGCCTATAGTTCTACTACAGAAAAGCTACAGGGGTCTGCCTATACTTCTACTACAGAAATGGTGCTGGGGTTGCCTATACTGCTGCCACTTAAATGTTACAGGGGTCTGCCTATACTGCTGCTACAGAAATGTTACAGGGGTCTGTCTATACTTCTGCCACGTAAATGTTACAGGGGTCTGCCTATACTTCTGCTACGTAAATGTTACAGGGGTCTGCCTACACTGCTGCTCCGTAAATGTTTCAGGGGTCTGCCTATACTGCTGCTACAAAAATGTTACAGAGGTCTGCCTATACTGCTGCCACGTAATTGTTACAGGGGTCTGCCTATACTTCTATTACAGAAATGGAACTGGGGGTCTGCCTATACTACTGCAACCAAAATGTTACTGGGGTCTGCTTATACCTTTTCTACTGGAATGTTACAGGGGTCGGTTTATACTATGGGTGCCCACACACTTCCCATCGCGCTGTTTTACCTTTCTGGCCCCAAAACACTCACTGACTAGGGCATGAATTGCGGGCCGAGGCCAATATGTATTTTCTCTCGTGTTATCACAGTTTTCTGACAAATACGTTTGGTCCACAGAAGAGGAGCGTTACTGCCTTAATGAGACGTTCACAGCTGTACTAGCATTGGAGTCCGCTCTATGCCCGCGGTTACTGAGAGTTTCTGCAGAGGCCAATGTCCTCAGCGCAGTGAAAGTCTGCCATGTTTGGGCACTCTGATTTCTTCATGGTTCATGTCTTGAGTTGCCTAGGACCCACCTATGCTGTGGGTGCACACAGACTTCCCATAGCAGTGTTTTTACTTGTCTGGCACAAAGTCACTGACTGACATTTGTAGGGTGCAGAGTGCAGATGGCTTTCCCCTAGCAGTGTCGATTGAGCTATCCGACACCAACACAGAATGAATAGTGTGAGGGGACCTGGATTGCCCATTGCTATGTAACTCAGGGCACCTTGGGTACCACAGTGTGTTTGCTGGGACCAAGCCGGACCAAGGGCCTGCTCACATACTTCCCACACAGGCTACAGTGGGTCCTGGTCATGGTTTCTTGGCCTTGTAAGGCCAAATCCTCCTCCTGCTTGGGGTCAGGGGATCAGCACTGGGCATCATGTATTTGCTCTCGTGTTACCACAGTTATCTGATACATTGGTTTGGGCCAAAGAAGAGGAGCGAAACTGCATTAATGAGACTTTCAATGCTGTACTAGCATCGAAGTCTGCTTCATGCTCGCGATTGCTGAGGGTGAGGGCTGAGGCCTATGTCCCGGGGGAACTGCAACTGCGCCTGGTTGGGCCTGTGGAACTTTTTCCTGGCTAATCCAGTCATTGGAGCGGTGAATGAAAACGTAACTGATTTACTGAGACCTTTGCAGCTGAACTAGCATCGAAGTCCGCTTCATGCCCGCCGATTGTTGAGCATGTGGGCTGAGGCCTAAGTCCCAGGGGAACTGCACCAGGTTGGGCCTGTGTAACTTTTTCCTGGCTAATCCAGTCATTGGAGCGGTGAAAGAAAACGTAACTGATTTACTGAGACCTTCGCAGCTGAAGTAGCATCGAAGTCCGCTTCATGCCCGCAATTGCTGAGGGTGTGGGCTGAGGCCTATGTCCTCGGCGCAGTGAAAGTCTGCCTTGTTGGGGCACTCTGATTTCTTCATGGTTCATGTCTTAGGTTGCCTAGGACCCACCTATGCTGTGGGTGCACACAGACTTCCCATTGCGATGATTTACCGTCTGGCACAAAGAAACTGACTGACTTCGGTAGGGGGCAGAGTGCAGATGGCTTTCCCCTTGTGGTGTCGATTGAGCTATCCGACACCAACACAGAATGAATCGTGTGTGGGCACATGGATTCCCCATTGCTATGCAACTTGCGGCACCTTGGATTACACAAGATGGAGTCAACGAGCTTGACTCTGGGCCCGCTCACGCGTAGATCGAATGTCAATTTCTCATCAATTCTCAACAGCATTGTGGGCTATTGCCCTCCCCTTTCAAGAGGGTCGCTGCATGGCCCTGCCAACCCTCTGCAGTGTGTGCCACCGGTTCCTCCTCATTGCAGACGCACTTGGAAATAGAGATGAGGGTGGTGTAGCTATGAAGCGAGCATGTGGCATGAGGGCAGCTGAAGGCTGGGCAGGGAAACTTTTTTGTGCGCTGTGGACGCAGGGTCGTGCGGGAGGTTGGGCAGCATGTAGCCCAGGAGAAGAGGCAGTGGTATGACCCCCAGGCAGTGATTGTGCTTGGTTGCAGGTAGTGTGGTGCTTTGCTAAAGTGTGCCTTGCTAATGAGGGTTTGTCCAAAGTAAAAATTGTTGGGAGGGGGGGGGGGGCACAGATTCTTGCCCCTATTGTGGCTTAATGGTGGGACCTGGGAGCCTGAGATGCAGCCCCACATGCTGTCCCTGCCCTGCCCTATCCGTTTCTGTGGGGTTTCCATGGATTTCGGATGTTTTCTGTTTTTTCACAAGTGAAGACCTTATCCGGAGCATCAGTCATATACAAAAATGCTCGAGTCGCCCATTGACTTCAATGGGGTTCGTTACTAGAAACGAGCTCTCGAGCATCTCGAAAAGTTCAACTCTAGCATCGAGCACCCGAGCATTTTGGTGCTCGCTCATCTCTATCTATAGCTACTACACAACTCTGGGTCTTTATTTTCTTTCTGAATTAAGGTTATATGTGCCTCCTGAGACTGTTTTGGCCATGCCTCTCCTTGTAATAAGGAGTTAAACAGCTCAGTTACATTATGCTTGATTTAAATAATTTGTAGTATATTAAAGTTAGGCCTCAAAAACGTGGCCTCAAATTTTGGGCCCAACAGTGCGGCACCAAATCTACAGCCACAGAGGATACTGCCAGCACATCAAGCCCCTCTTCCTGGAAACAGAGGACAAGGAGAAGAAGTGGGACCTACCAGTCCCCCAACACCTTCAGAACCACATTTGACATCGACTGGGCATGGCATCACCCAAAGAGGTAAGCATAGCCATGGCCTCCACTCCCCAGACACCCAGCCTGGACATCCACATGCCGACCGTCATCTTGCTAAGGGAACACCTCTGCTCCCTGGCCTGGTCACCACCCACAGCACCACAGCTCTGTCCCGAGTCCCGCCATAGTAACATAGTATGTTAGACCAAATGAAGACAATGTCCATCTAGTTTTGCCTGTTTCAACCTCCTTGTTGATCAAGAGAAAGGCAAAAAACTCCAAGAGGCAGAAGCTAATTAGCCTTTTCAGGGGAAAAATTCCTTTCGGACTCCCTAATGGCAGTCAGACTAATCCCTGGATCTAATAGTTCCTACCTGTCTGTAAGAACCAGATCAATAACCCGCTTGTCACCTAATATCCTGCAATATCCTTTCACTCTAGAAAGACATCTAGTCCCCTCTTAAACTCCTGTATGGATTTTGCCATCACCACGTCCTCAGACAGAGAGTTCCACAGTCTCATTGCTCTTACAGTAAAGAATCCTTTTCTGCGTTGGTGATGTAACCTGCTTTTTTCTAGATGTAGAGGATGTCCTCTTGTTACTGTCACAGTCCTGGGTATAAACAGATCATGGGAGAGATCCTTGTATTCCCCTCATGTATTTATACATAGTTATTTGATCGTCCCTTAGCTGTCTTTTTTTCCAGGGTAAATAATCCCAATTTGGATAGCCTCTCTGAGTGTTCCAGTTCCTTTATTCCATGTTTTAATTTAGTTGCCCTTCTTTGGACCCCCTCAAGCACTGCAACATTTTTCCTGAGCACCGGTGACCAGAACTCTATGCAGTATTCAATGTGGGGCCTAACAAGTGCCTTATATAGTGGAAAAATAATGTTCTCATCCTACACCCCTATACCTCTTTTAATGCACCCCAAGACTTTATTTGCTTTTGCAGCAGCTAACTCGCATTGGTTGCTCCAGTTAAATCTGCAATCCACTAGTACCCCCAGGTCTTTTTCCATCTCACTTTTCCCTAACAGGACCCCATTTAGTGTATATTGGTGACATCCGTTTCTCCTGCCCATGTGCATAACCTTACATTTATCAACATTGAACTTCATTTGCCACTTTTCTGCCCAAGCCCCCAGCTTATCTAGGTTAGTTTGTAGCCGCACATTGTCCTCCATTGCATTAATTATCTTGTATAACTTTGTGTCATCTGTAAATATTTATTGATATTTTACTGTGCAGTCTCTCTATCAGGTTGTTGATAAATATGTTGAACAGAATAGGGCCTAATACTGAAACCTGTGGCACCCCAATAGCCCAATCAGAGTATGAACCGTTTATTACCACCCTCTGATTTCTATCTCTGAGCCAGTTCTTTACGCAGATACACACGTTTTCACCCAGTCCAAGGTGCCTTATTTTATATATCAACCTATTATGCGGCACCGTGTCAAATGCTTTAGAGAAGTCCAGATATACAAGATCAATAGACTCTCCCAGGTACAGCCTACTTTGTTGAAGAAGCTGATCAGAGTGGTCCTACATGATTGACCCCTCATGAACCCATGCTGGTGAGCAGTCATTCCGTTGTTCTCCTTGCGGTATTCTAGCATTGGCGTTTCTCAGAAACTTCTTGAAAATTTTTCCAGTTACTAAAGTGAGACTTACCGGACTGTAGTCACCAGGCTGTATTTTGGTCCCCTTTTTGTATATTGGAACTACATTGGCAATGCGCCAATCCAGTAGTAGGACCCCGGCCTTAATAGTATCCATAAATATTAGATATAGTGGCCTAGCTATCACATCACTTAGTTCCCTTAGTACCCTTGGATGTATTCCACCTGGGCCTGGTGATTTATCGATTTTAATCCTCTTTAACCGACTCTGCACTTTCTTTTGTGTTAAGTATGTAATATTTTACGAGGGGTTCACATTATTCCCCTGCATCTGGCGTGACATTTCATGAATACACTTGAAAATAAACTACTTAATAGGTTTGCCTCCCCCCCCCCCCCCAATCGTCTTCTATGATCTCTCCTGTATTATTTGCTGAAGGGCCAGTGCTCCCAGTGCAAATCCTTTTACTGTTAATATAATTGAAGAATAGTTTAGGGTTGTTTTTGCTCTCTTTGGCGATCAGACTTTCTGCCTCCTCCTTAGCAATTTTGATCTTTTCTTTGCGTATTTTTTTTCCCTGTATGATTTTAACGTTTCTTTGCTGCCTTTTGTTTTAGCAGTTTAAATGCTTTCTTTTTTTTGTTGTTTATTGCCCCCCTTACCGTCTTATCGAGCCACAATGGTTTCCTTTTACTCACAGTTCTTTTATTTTTAAAGGGTATGAACTGTTGACATGAGGTGATTAGGATCTTTTTAAACTTTTCTCATTTGTCGTCTGTACTGTTATTTTTGAGGATGTTGTCCCAATTAATGTTACCGATAGTAGTTCTGAGATGATCAAATTTTGCTTTACTAAAGTTTAGTTTATGTGTTGCTCCCTGATAAGGCTTCTTATTGAATAACAGCTGGAAGTTAATTATATTGTGATCACTGTTCCTTAAGTGCCCTTCAACCTGTACCCCCATTATTCGGTCCGGTTTGTCAGTTAATACTAAGTCCAGAGTGGCTTTCCCTCTAGTTGGCTCCTGCACAAGTTGGGTAAGGTAGTTATCTTTAATTGTTCTCAAGAACTTATCACCCTTCTGATATTTGCAGGTCTTGTTCTCCCATATTATATCTGGATAATTAAAGTCCCCAATGATAATTACTTCGTTGTGGTTTAACACCTTTTCTATCTGCCTTAATAAGGTTTCAGTTTATTCTGTTGCTTTTGGTGGTCTATAGAAAACCCCTATCAGGATTTTGTTATTAATTTCTCCTTGTATTTCTACCCACAGAGATTCCACATGTTCATCTCCTGCCTATATCCTCCCGTAGCCTCGGCATTAAGTACAGTTTAACGTACAGACATATCTCTCCTCTTTTCTGGTTTCTGTGGTCTCTTCTGAAGAGATTGTAACCTTGTAGATTTGTAGATTCACCACCCAATCGCACCTATCATCAAGCCATGTTTCCATTATTCCAACTATATCATAGTTTTCATCAGTCATTCTCGCTTCAAGCTCACCCATTTTACCGATCAGACTTCTTGCATTCATAGCCATACAATTTATATGGTTGTTTTTGTTCTTTAACCCCTTAACAACCAGCCCATAGTGTTTTTACGTCCTCCCGAAGTGGGCTTTATTCTCTGAGGACGTAAAAACATGTGTCCTGCAGAGAATAATGCCCCTCGGGCTCTGGACGTGACAGCTCCATGCTGTCGGTGCCCGCAGGTAGCTGACAGCATGGAGCTGTCATCCCGGGCTGTTCGGACCCCCCCCCCCCCCGGCATTGCGATCGGCGCTATGCAATGGATAGCACCGATCGCAAAAAAGTAAATAAAAGTGCAATAAAAGTTAAAGATTCAGCTGCTCTGATGGATCGGATCCATCGGAGCAGCTGAAATTACTCACCGAGGTCCGCGCACGACTCCCCGCTGTCCCGATGCTCCGGGCGCCGTAGCCGTCCTTCTGCGCAAGCGCGCCAGGCGGCATTACGTCAGTCGCATGCGCAGAAGGCCCGGCGGTGCGGGAGACTTAAAATCTCCTGGCTCCCGGCTCCTGTAGGTAGCCGGGAGGCAGGAGATGTCAGCGGGGACCACGGTGAGCGGTCCCCGGTACCGCGATCATCGTTATCCGCGGAAGTGTGAAAAAAAGAAAAGTTTCACCTCCCCTCATGGATCGGATCCATGAGGGGAGGTGAAAATACTCACCCCCAGGTCCGCCGATGTCCTCCGGCCGGTGTCGGGACCCCCCCGCTGGCTTCTGCGATGTGCCGCTGCGGCGCGCATGCGCAGAAGCCGGCGAGCCCGGCAAATTCAAAATCTCCCAGCACCCGGCTGTCACAGATAGCCGAGTGCAGGGAGATATGACTGGGGACCGCTGTATGCGGTTTCCAGTCATATGATCATCGTTATCCATCAGATAACGGTGATCATATAAAGTTAAAAAGTAAAAAAAAAAAAAAAAAGTTAAAAGTAAAAAAAAAGTTTAAAAAGTTAAAGTTTCATCTCCCCTTATGGATCGTATCGGTAAGGGGGGATGAAATTACGTACCCAAGGTCCCGGATTTGTTCCCTGGTGGGATGCTGATCCGCGGATCTTACCCCAGCTTCGGCGCATGCGCCCGTCAGCATGATGGCGGACGCATGCGCAAAAGTGAAATATTGCCCAAGAAATGTAAAATCTCCCTGCTGCTGGCTACAAAAGAGCCAAGAGCCTGAAGATGTCAAGGGGAGCCGCGGTATGCGGTTACTGGTCATGTGATCGCCGTTATCCAATGCATAATGGCGATCACGTAAAAGTTCTTTAAAAAGTGGCAGTTTCATTTCCCCTCAGTGATGCGATCGGTTGGGGAAGATGAAACATCTTCTCGGAGGCTTCTGCATTTGACTCCAGATGCGATTATCCTCCATGGACCCTTCCGGCTGCTGCGCATGCGCCCGCCGGCAAAATGCCGGACACATTCGCAGGAGCCGGGGAGCCCAGGAAATTTTAAATCTCCTTGCTCCCAGCCACCAACGGTCGCTGAGTGCTTGGAGCAGTGACCGGTGGCCTCGCTGAGCGGTCCCCGGTCACGTGATAAAGTAGCGATCTAACATTAGGCCGGTCACGCGTGACCGGAGACGAATTACAGGTTCTGCATGCGCTTGATCAGCGGTAATCCACGAGTCAATCACATGCATTGGATTACACAATTCCCCCCAATTAGCGGGTCAGAATTACGTAATCCACTCGCAGAAACAGAACACAGCATGCTATATTTTACCGCGGATATCCGCGACCTAGAGCCCATTGTGCTCTAGGACGGTGGATATACTCGCAGCCCATGTGCAAATACATTGTGTATGAGCTGCGGGTACCCGGGTCATCGCTAAGCGACGGCGCGGGAAATGCATACAAAAAAAAAAGTACTGCGCATGACCGCCTGTGTGTGTAGGCAGTTATGCGCAGTACATTACGTGGCTGTACGCAGGGACACAGCCGGGCTCACAGCTGGGATCCTCTGCAGGCCTCCACAAGCAGATTCCGCCTACGGCTACGTGAGCCCGGCGTTATTCAGACCGCTACCAGTAATCCGTAATTTACAAGAAGCCCCGGGAACGTTCGTCTTCCTGCAGTTCCAGGAGCAGCTTGTTGAGCGCCTTCTCTGTGAGACCGCTGCACCGCAGCAAGATTACAAAGCCTCACAGCGCCACTTTTTACACCCCATACCTGCCGCTGAGGTTACGAAATACCCCCCAAAATACATGAGAGGAGGGGGTGGGATACCCGCTTTTCTTGCCCCATGTGGCGAACCCAACCAGCCTCCGTAATTACCTCTGTCTTCGGACATAAAATGCAGTTTATATTATTACCTTTATCTAATATTTAGGGAATGCCAAAAAAATGGGGATGGGGGGGGGGATTATTTTTAGGAAGTCAACATTTTTTCCGTATAAGTGGGCAATGGGGCCTGGAATTTATTCAGTTCTGCCCTGAAATCCAGCGGGCATTCCCTCCATTATGGGCCTAGCCATGTGTCCTGTAGGTAGATTAGGGCCACAATGGGTATGTTTCTGAACACGGGACAAACAGGGGTATCCATTTTGGGGTGAAAGTCTTCATGCCTATGTACACTGTACAAAAAAAAACAGTTTTTAAATTGACAAAATTGCCAAACAAATGAAAATTGTAATTTTTTCCTTTTGCTTTGCTTAGATTCATTCAAATACTTTTGGGTCAAAATATGCAGTACACCCCTAGATGAATTTGTTAAGGGGTCTAGTTTTTAAAATGGGGTCATTTGTGGGGGTTCTCTATCGTTTTGGATGCTCAATGACTCTACAAGTGGGCAATGGGGACTGGAATTTATTCCGTTGTACCCTGAAATCCAACGGGTGCTCCTTCCATTATAGGCCTAGCTATGTTTCCTTTAAGTAGATTAGGGCCACAATGGGTATGTTTCTGAACACGGGACAAACGGGGGTATCCATTTTGGGGTATACGTCTTCATTCCTATGTACACTTTCCCAAAAAAAACAGTTTTTAAATTGACACAATTGCCAAAAAAATGAAAATCATAATTTTTTCCTTCTGCTTGGCTTAGATTCATTCAAAAACTGTGAAGTCAAAAAAGTCATCATACCCCTAGATAAATTCGGTAGGGGGTCTACTTTTCAAAATGGGGTCACTTGTGGGGGTTCTCCATCGTTTTGGTCGCTCAATGGCTCTACAAGTGGGCAATGGGGACTAAATCTCCTTCAAGCAAAATTTCTGTTCCGAAAGCCACCGGTTGCTCCTTTCATTTTGGGCCCCATTGTGCATCCAAAAATAAGATTAGGGCCGCAATGGGTATGTTTCTGAGCACGGGAAAAACAGGGGTATCCATTCTGGGGTGCAAATCCTAATTTTCATGTGTACTATAGAAAAAAGTCCTGTCTTTAAAATGACATATTTGCAAAAATATGAAATTTTTGTTTTTCTCTTCTAAATTGCATTGACTCCTGAAAAAAAACTGTGGGGTTAAAATACTCATAACACCCCTCAGTGAATACGTTAAAGGGTGTAGTTTTTAAAATGGGGTCACTTGTGGGGGTATCTATCATTTTGACTCCTATGAGCCTTTCCAATCTTGGATTGGTGTAGGAAAACAAAGTGTTCCTCAAAATGCTGAAAAGTAATGTTACATTTGTACGTCTCCTAAATGGTAAAAAAAAAAAGCGAAAGTTTTTCCAATGTGCGCCCAAAATAAAGTAAATGGATGGAAATATAAATCTTAGCAAAAATTTCTATATTATGTTTGCACATATTTGAGATATTGCAGTTGGAAATGTGAAAAAATGACGATTTTTTCAAAATTTTCCCAATTTTGCCGCTTTTAATAAATAAACACAAATTTTATCGGTCTTTTTTTCCCACCTAAATGAAGTACAACATGTGGTGAAAAAACAATGTCAGAATCGCTTGGATATGCAAAACTTTTCTGGTCTTTTTCCATGCTAAAGTGACACATGTCAGATTTGCAAAATTTGGCCTGGTCATTAAGGCGCAAACAGGCTTGGTCACTAAGGGGTTAAGTTCATTTTGCTACTAATGGTACTATTGGCTAATCTGTCAGTTCTAACTATACTAACCCCACCCCCTGCTCGCCCCCCATTCCCATTACTTGGACCCAGGTTGCTAGCTATACTGACTACCCCCTAGTTTCTCTTTTTGCCCTCACCCCAGTCCCTAGTTTAAACACTCCTCCTGCCTTCTAGCCATCTTCTCCCCCAGCACAGCTGCACCCTACCCATTAAGATGCAGCCCGTCCCTACGGTAGAGCCTGTAGCCGATAGCAAAGTCAGCCCAGTTCTCCAGGAACCCAGACCCCTCCTTCTTACACCAAATCTGGAGCCACTTGCTTACCTCCCTAAGATCCTGCTGTCTTTCTAGTGTGGCTTTAGGTGCAGGTAGTATTTCCAAGAAAACTACCTTGGAGGTCCTCGTCCTAAGCTTGGATCCTAGGTCCCTGAAATCATTTTTGAGGGCCCTCCATTGACCTCTACTTTGTTCATTGGTGCCAACGTGCAGCATCATCACCAGCCCTCTCCCAGTAATCTATCAATCCGATCCGCGATGTGTCGAACTCGAGCTCCGTGAACACAACACACTGTTCACCGTTCCCGGTCTTTATGGCAGATTGTCCTACGTGTCCCCCTTATAATTGAGTCCCCCACCACAAGCATCCGTCTAGCTTGCCCTGCGCTCCCCATCCCCATCTCACTGGAGTTCAGAGGGCATGCCATGCTGCAGTGGTGCTGACTCTGTAATGGCATTCCCTTCATCTGCCAATGTTGCAAAGTTGTTGGGTTGTACCAGTTAAGGACAAGCCTTCCTGTTTCTTTTCCATCTATGCCTTCCAACTGTCACCCAGCTAGCTGCCTGCTCCCCCTGTTGTTTCGTGCTACCATCCTCCCCCGCCTCTACCCCAGTGAGCGGCTGCTCAGTGAGCAGCAAACTCCTTTCAGCATGCTATATTTTACCGCGGATATCCGCGACCTAGAGCCCATTGTGCTCTATGACGGTGGATATACTCGCAGCCCATGTGCAAATACATTGTGTATGAGCTGCGGGTACCCGGGTCATCGCTAAGCGACGGCGCGGGAAATGCATACAAAAAAAAAGTACTGCGCATGACCGCCTGTGTGTGTAGGCAGTTATGCGCAGTACATTACGCGGCTGTACGCAGGGACACAGCCGGGCTCACAGCTGGGATCCTCTGCAGGCCTCCACAAGCGGATTCCGCCTACGGCTACGTGAGCCCGGCGTTATTCAGACCGCTACCAGTAATCCGTAATTTACAAGAAGCCCCGGGAACGTTCGTCTTCCTGCAGTTCCAGGAGCAGCTTGTTGAGCGCCTTCTCTGTGAGACCGCTGCACCGCAGCAAGATTACAAAGCCTCACAGCGCCACTTTTTACACCCCATACCTGCCGCTGAGGTTACGAAATACCCCCCAAAATACATGAGAGGAGGGGGTGGGATACCCGCTTTTCTTGCCCCATGTGGCCAACCCAACCAGCCTCCGTAATTACCTCTGTCTTCGGACATAAAACGCAGTTTATATTATTACCTTTATCTAATATTTAGGGAATGCCAAAAAAATGGGGATGGCGGGGGGGGGGATTATTTTTAGGAAGTCAAAATTTTTTCCGTATAAGTGGGCAATGGGGCCTGGAATTTATTCAGTTCTGCCCTGAAATCCAGCGGGCATTCCCTCCATTATGGGCCTAGCCATGTGTCCTGTAAGTAGATTAGGGCCACAATGGGTATGTTTCTGAACACGGGACAAACAGGGGTATCCATTTTGGGGTGAAAGTCTTCATGCCTATGTACACTGTGCAAAAAAACAGTTTTTAAATTGACAAAATTGGAGGTCCTCGTCCTAAGCTTGGATCCTAGGTCCCTGAAATCATTTTTGAGGGCCCCCCATTGACCTCTACTTTGTTCATTGGTGCCAACGTGCAGCATCATCACCAGCCCTCTCCCAGTAATCTATCAATCCGATCCGCGATGTGTCGAACTCGAGCTCCATGAACACAACACACTGTTCACCGTTCCCGGTCTTTATGGCAGATTGTCCTACGTGTCCCCCTTATAATTGAGTCCCCCACCACAAGCATCCGTCTAGCTTGCCCTGCGCTCCCCATCCCCATCTCACTGGAGTTCAGAGGGCATGCCATGCTGCAGTGGTGCTGACTCTGTAATGGCATTCCCTTCATCTGCCAATGTTGCAAAGTTGTTGGGTTGTACCAGTTAAGGACAAGCCTTCCTGTTTCTTTTCCATCTATGCCTTCCAACTGTCACCCAGCTAGCTGCCTGCTCCCCCTGTTGTTTCGTGCTACCATCCTCCCCCGCCTCTACCCCAGTGAGCGGCTGCTCAGTGAGCAGCAAACTCCTTTCCATGTTGTCAATGGATCGCAGTGTTGCCAGTCACTCATTTAGATCCAGGATTTGGGCTTCCAAATGTGCAACTAGCATGCATCTTGCATAACAGTATGCGCCCTCAATCGGCTGATCAAGCCTACCCAACCCTGTTCTGAATTACTCCTGGCCGCTGTGGCCCAATAGATCCGACTTGTAGTTTATCACGACTGACCCAACCTTTAGGCATCCAACCCTGACCCTCACCACCCAGCCGGGGCTCTGCAGACACCCAAAGACTCACCGGCCACCCAACCACAAGGCGAAGAAGAGGAGAGACATCAACACCGCTGATCTGCCACCCTCCTAAAACAGTACTCCACCATGTCAAAATTCCTAACGAAGTCAAATGCCATGGTATGACCTTCCAAAGACTGCCTCCCTACTCCATTCCATTCCATACATCTCATCACCCGAAATGACTGCTTCACCCCATCCATCAACAATCACTAATGCTAATTACTCCACAAAGATTGCTTCTGCTCCACCGCATATGCGTCATCATCTCCAATGACAAGCATCTCCACTCCACTGCTTGTGCTCATGCTTTTGTTGCTTCTCCTCCATTTTCTACACTGACCACTCCTCTTCTCCCTCACTTACACTTCATCACCCGTAGCAGCCTGCCCTACACGCACCCTGTCCTACCAGCCCCATTTCTCAATCAAGCGAGTTGCGCAGCTAGAGATGGCAGCTCGATGGGACAAGAGACAGGTAGTCTACACTAAGTGCCCCAATTCCCTACACATCAACAGTATTATATCTACCACAGCCTCTATTGCCATCCTCATCACTAGTTTAATGCTTTCTTCCTAGGCCACTCCTAATTTACTCGATCCATATCAGTCTTTCTCTCCTCGCCCATGTACAGTTCACATGCATTATTCACTTTCCTAAAATTCATCCATCCATCTAACACCCCCCAAAAATACTACAGCTTACATTCACAAATCCCTCAACCAACTGCTTACCCTCTGTACCCTACTACTTCTAGTAGTGGGGGACATTTCTCCCAATCCTGGCCAACCCTGTAATGCTTTCCATCACAACCTCCCACCAAGTATACTAAAACACACCTTAAGTCAAACCACCAGCCCACACGCACCGTCTAATTTGCTTTAAATGTGTCCTCTAGAACCCCCAGTCTGCGTACAGAAAACTCCCAACTATCCATGACCTCTTCACCACCAAAGGTCTTAATCTACTCGCCCTCACCAAAACATGGATACAGTAGTCCAACTTTTCTTCCCCGGCTGTATTGTCCTACAACAGCTTGCAATTTTCCCACAACCCTAGATTAGATGACAGGCATGACAGAGAAGTAGGTTTCTTCACTTGCCAAATTGCACCTTCCAGGCTGTCCGCTCAGTTCCCTCACTCACCTTCCCATCATTCGATGCCCATGCTCTACGATTCTTCCACCCACTGTCATGCAAGTCGCAATTATCTACCGTGCCCTGGGTCCCACACTCCTATTCCTAGACCACTTTGCCACATGGCTCCCCCATTTCCTATCCTGTGAAGTCCCAACCCTCATCCTGGGCAATTTCAACATCCCCATAAACAACCCCATCTCTTCATCTGCCTCCTAGCTTTTAACGCTTAGCTCCTCTCTTGGCCTATCACAACTCTCTGACTCCCGCACTTACAGAGATGGCAATATCCTCCACTTAATTTTCTTCCCCCTCTACTTTACCTCCCACTTTGCTAACTCCCCCTGCTCACTCTCAGGCCACAACCTCCTCTCTTTCTCCATCAGGTGTTATGGCTGGTGGGTCAGGCCCACTGTATCAACTTACCAGCTAGACTGTGATCCTGAACTGGTGAGGTTAGCAGCTAATCCAGGAAGACAGAGGTATTGGAGGGCAATGCTGTAGGTCTGTCCAATCCACGAGCAGGAAAAGTACTAAAAAACACTTGTAAGCCAGGCCTGGACACAATGTAACCCAAAAAAGGAAGAGATTCACTCTCAAAAATGCATTTATCAAACTTGGCATACAGACATTTCTCTCTTAAGCACTGTGTCAGGGAAATTCTGCGTACAGCACCAATCAGGCCCACCCCAATGCCCCGCTGCCGGCGGTAAAGAAGAGACACCACACACGGAGGTCTGGTATAGTTCCTCACACGGGGACATGACTGCGCACTTTATTACAGATTACATGGGATCTTATACCCTTTGGTCTCATCACTAGGAATGGGTGATGGACTCATTGGCTGAAATTCACCGCATAACCATATATAGGAAGTCCGGATTTCCGGCTGAGACATTGAAAGTTATGTACTTAGTTGAACAGTCGTTATCTAGATATGGCGCTTCTGGGAAAACAGCCAAGTACGCGGCCTTCGTATTTGGTTCTGTATCATCTCTGAATTTCTGGAAACATCTCTCTCAGCCTTGCAAACTTGTGGAATATCTGATGTAAGGCGACATATAAGTTTTTCTCATTTTAACTTTGAATAGAACTTGCATACAGGTATAAAAGCATAAAAAACATATGGCAATATATACGTATACCCTCACAAACCCCCCTAAAAACTTATATGGAGATCAAGCACCAGACCTTGCACTCTTCCTCGGTCGCCTCTCCCTTGTGTCGGGGTTTCCCCACTGCCCGTAAGTCCCTACTCCTAGGAGGGGGGATCCCTACCTCACCTCAGAAGGAGGCCATGGATTCCCTGGGCTCATTTCCGGGCATCCATACCCTCTATCTGTACAAGTTAACACCCCGCAGAGTGTGCCCTCGCTCGAACCTAAGGTCTTCTGCACTATCCCTAGGCAAATGGGAATTCCACTGACAGTCCATCTTATGAGACCGGGGAAGACGCAGTACTAGTACATTTCTCCATTCTTCTGGTAACATACGTGGTTGGCACTATCAGAACTGGCTCTTCATCTTTTTCAAACAAGGGAAACGCTGGTGTTACATTGTCCAGTCCCTTACTCATACTCTTTTTGATCAAAGGGATAATACCCATACAGGAAATTACATACCCCACCTCTTTCTGCTAAAATCATATCCAGGGCCACTGTATTTTGGAACGCCATGGATGCAGTGGGCCCTAACTGGTCAGCTAACCATTGTAAAGCATCCCTGGTGTAGTTTACAAACCTCTGCTGATTGTAATAGATATAATTCATCCAATCTACATTATTATTAACAGTGACAATAGCAAATAAGGACTCAAAACCTGTTTTAACCTGATCTCTAGAATTAAATTTATCTGGCACCCCCCTTGGCACTCCTATTGCATCTATGTGTACATGTGGATCAAAGTTACCACCTGGAGTGTCAACTTATCTCTTAGCACGATGCGGTGTTGGATTCTCACCCTCAGTGTACTCTTCATATTGCACATTTGATTGTATTAATTTGTTCTGATCCCTAAAACAGGGGGCTAGTGTACAGTAGTCAAAGGTGTGTGTTAGAGGAATTGTACCACATTATAGCATGTAAAGGATATGCAGGATCATTAGTTTTTTCAGTGCGAAGTGTGGATCCAAGTGGGCTTTCCTTCGAGCTTGACTGCAGTTGGGGTGGTGAGCAACATCTGGTAGGGACATTCAAACAGGGTTTCTCTCTCAAACTTTTTTACATAGACCCTGTCACCTGGGTTCAGATTGTGACACTCATCTGTAGGACCTGGGAGAAAAGCAGAGACTGCAGAATGCATTACTGACAATTCCTTGGAGAGGCCTATGACAAAATTAACAAGAAAATCATTCCCCAAACTCAGCTACTGTGACATGTATCCTCCGGAGAAAAAGAAAAACTAATGGAAGACACTTAATTCAAAATTTGCCCATTTCCTCTATTGTCTTTTGGATCTACTTGCCCACTACTCCGCGGATGGTAGGGTGTGTGAAAAGCCTGGAATATACCCAAAGCAGACATGATGTGTTGCATTATTTCACCTGTGAAGTGCGTACCTTTGTTTGACTCAATTACTTCCGATGCCCCGTATCTGCAGATTACCTCATTCATGAGCTTCTGTGCAGTTACCTGCTTATTTACTTTGGTAACAGGGTAGGTCCCTCCAACCTGAAAATACATCAACAACAACAAGCACATATTCATGCTTCCCAACAAGTGGGAGCTGGGTGTAGCCAATTTGCAATCCCTGAAATGGGTAGAGTGGCCCCGGCAAGTGTTATGTGGCAAATTTACTTCTGCCCTGTTGCTTTACGGCAAAGATCATGCAAAATTGGACAGATGATGCAGCAGCTACAGAAAACCCAGGAGCCACCCGTCCTTGTTCAAGCGTCGACATCATTGCTGCTTTGAGAGGTGCGTCTTTCCGTGCATCAGCTGGGCCATCATGGGGCACAGGGACCGTGGTGGGCAAGTGCTGTTGACTGTTCACCATACACCGTCCTGTTTCTGCTGCTCCCATATTTAGTCCATTTGTCTTTTTCTTTCTTGCTGGCTTGTAACTGTAAAGTCTTTAGCATATCAAAGTCCAAAGTTTTTATCAAAGTCCAAAGTTTTTATCAAATTCTTCTTTTCTTCTTTCTTCCACGGCTTGAGGGCCGCTGCCTTTGCTGTGTGGTCTGTGATGGCGTTGCCTCTTGTTTCTCCGGTGTAGGAATTGGTGTGAGCTCTCTACTTTGTCAGGTAGAAGTAGGGCCTCCATGAGACTCTGCACCACTGCACCATTCTTAATTGGCTGTCCTGCTGAGGTAAAAAACTGTCTGGCCTTCCATGTTGGGCCATAATCATGAGCTATGCCAAATGCATACCGGGAGTCAGTGTAAATGTTTGCCATCTTACCTTCTACCACTCTACACGCCTCAGTGAGGGCCTTTAGTTCCGCTTCTTGTTCTGCGACATGCGGAGGCATTCTGCTTTTAGGACATCTTGTTGTGTGACCACTGCATATCCAGTGTGGAGTCGTCAATCACCCCTGGTACCATCTAAAAAAAACAACTCAAAATATGCATTGTTAACAAGGGCTTTCAGTAGCTTTTTAAAACTTAAATTTTCTTGTTGCATCAATGCTAGACAATCAGACTGATATTCTATTTCAAAAAGATCAGAACCTTGTTGCAAAAAATTTAAAAGTGGCTGATTTGCAATACCTAGATCACCTATGCCTTCTCCTACCCCCCCCCCCCCCCCCCCCTTTGAACCAGGGTACTCAATTGTAAGAAGAGTAACCGAGTTCAAGGTAGTATAACATTGTAAAAAGATTTGATGGATGCAGATAAGGCCTGTAAGATGTTAGCACCAATAACAGAGACATGAGTTACATCAGGGCAGAATAATCTACAAACATTTATTAATATTGGAAATGTGAGATCCTTTAAGCAAATTCATTATTAATCTGTTCCTGCCTGCAATGTCTTATCAAATTTGAGAGAGAAAAAAAAGACAAAAAAACTTTTACTAGCTGTTCAAGATCCTCACCCTCTCCCTTGTGGACAAGAGGGATGAAACATTACGTCCTTTACATCATCTAGCTCCACCCCTTCGATACTGGCCGCTTGCTTCTTTTTACACAGCTTCATATTAGCTTTACAGTCTGCACGTCCACATCACAACCAAGTAAAGTCTTATGCATGGGGGAGGGGGAACTTTTATCCCCAGTCAATACCTGCATCACACATTTTACATTCACCACAGCCTGAACACTGGTCATTAACTGTCATCCATCCATGTGCTCAAGTCTGCCCCGTCACCCTCCATTGAAGGTGTACCAGTACATATGATGCACAGAAAAAAAAAAGTGTGACAAACATACATACATCAGTTGAAAAACATTGAGGTGAGTGCTATAATGTTATAAAGTACATGATTCTATTGAGATGAGATTGTGAATGAGCGCTATTTTTGACAAATTATGGGGAAAAATTTTTCTGAGACATTCTATCTTTCTTATCTACTTAAGCTATTATATGCTGTATTAAACGCTGAAGTATTTTAGAATGCGTGGGTATCTTTCAGCCCCCCTTGTCTTTCTTTCTCTGTATTTGACCCTGAGCTGAAAGCCCCCACCTTTGCAAAATAAGCCTTGAGAAGCTAGACTAAGACACTGCAGCTTCAAGTAAACAACCCTTCTCTCACTAAAAGCAAGCTCAGTTAACCATTTGCACACATATATACATATATACACACACATCTATATCTATTATCTATCTAGTATTATACACCTTTTCCTCTTTCTCTCTGCCAACAAATCACATGCTTTGTAACCTTCCTCTCAACTTTGCTTGTTCCCCATACTTCTCTCCCTACCTAACTGCCAATGTAACCTTCAATAGACACTCTCCCGACACCCTCTTGATCACTTACTGTACTTTCCAACATTTCACTTACGGATACTTTCTTAATACGTGTACATACTTAACTTTCTCTGACTGTCTCTCTCTCCTCCTCACTCCAGCACTTTCTAGCAAACCTTGGTCTTTCAAGGCACCCTTCTTGGTCCTAAAGACCTCCTCCCAGACACCATGCTGTAATCTACCGTGCGGGTCCTTGTTACACATTTTCATAAGTTGTCTTACATTTTACAGATTGGAACTCTTGTCTCTCCTCCACCAATTGATCCGCAGGGCGGCAGCCCTTGAGGGGCTCTGTCTTCTTTAATAAGATCTTACGCATATTAGAACAACAACAACAATAATAATAATAACACGCTCCATAGAGTGCATCCTTCTGACCCGAATTGTCAGCCCCTTATATATGGCAAAACAACCGAAGGCATCTCCTTCTATGGAACCAGTCCCATTAAGTGCATCCCTCTCCTCAGCTAAACCATCAACAACTAACTAAACTAAAACCGAGGGTTCCTTCTTCTGTGAGACCAAATGAAAAGAAAAAGAGAAAAAAATTCTGCAGATACAACAAACAACCTTCACTATCGTTAAAACGCTATGGATTTCAAAGTACAAATAGACTACAGACTAGTTCCTGGGTGAGCGATTGGTGCGCATATCACGGTCAGTGGTCCGTGACGGCAAACCCGAAGCCCACACGAGTTACCGTGTAGAACTCTTAACCCAACCCGTCCGGTCACAAAACACAGATAGTCCCTCCTGCTGCAAGACTCTCAGCGTAAAACACAACATAAATATATGCTGGTCTTACCTGGAGTTCTGTGAGTTGATCAGGCTCGGTTTGTAGCAGGACGGCTTCCCCGTGGCGTGGATCCGGGTGGACTGCGCTGCAGGCTCCGGTTTTACCGCCCCACGTTGGGCGCCATTGTCAGGGAAATTCTGCATACAGCACCAATCAGGCCCACCCCAATGCCCTGCTGCCGGCGGTAAAGAAGAGACACCACACACGGAGGTCTGGTATAGTTCCTCACACGGGGACATGACTGCGCACTTTATTACAGATTACATGGGATCTTATACCCTTTGGTCTCATCACTAGGAATGGGTGATGGGCTCATTGGCTCAAATTCACCGCATAACCATATATGGGAAGTCCGGATTTCCGGCTGAGACAGTGAAAGTTATGTACGTAGTTGAACAGTCGTTATCTAGATATGGCGCTTCTGGGAAAACAGCCAAATACGTGGCCTTCGTATTTGGTTCTGTATCATCTCTGAATTTCTGGAAGCATCTCTCTCAGCCTTGCAAACTTTTGGAATATCTGATGTAAGGCGACATATAAGTTTTTCTCATTTTAACTTTGAATAGAACTTGCATACAGGTATAAAAGCATAAAAAACATATGGCAATATATACATATACCCTCACAACTGGAGTACAGCACAGACCTGTCAGTGGTGTAAATGGGTGTCAGGCGAAAAAACAGGATGTTGTCAAAATATACAACCACACACTCAGAGAAGATCCCTAAATATGTCATTCACAAGCTCTTGATATACAGCTGGTATATTGACTAAGCCGAAACGCATGACTAGGTACTCATAATGTCCTTCTGTGTTTTCCACTCATCAACCTCGCGGATGCGACAAGGTTATACTCTCCTCGAAGATCGAGCTTAGTGAAGAACTGTGCACCATGCAAACGGTCAAATAACTTAGAGATTAAGGGTATTTGTTCTTAACGGTAATTCTATTCAGACCCTGATAGTCAATACAGGGATGGAGCGAACCATCTTTCTTTTTAACAAAAAATAACCCGGCCCCCACAAGGGAACTTAATATACAAACAAAACCTCTTGCTAAGTTGACATATTCGGCCATGGCATGAGTCTCTGGAAGCAAAAAGAGATATACCCTGCCTTGGGGGGGGGGTAAGGACAAGCACAAGCTCAATAGGGCAGTCATATGCACAATGAGATGGTAGAAACTCTCCTCTTGTCAAAGACATCTGCAATGCTGCAGTAGGCCTCTGGCAGGCCCTAGAGATTCTGGGGTACAGTGGAACGACGAACCAGCTGAACTAGGGGCAAGCACTGGGTATAGCATGATGTTCCCTATTGTAACACCTCTCCTGTTCTCCAATCCAAAATAGAATTATGTAGCCATTGCCAAGGCAGCCCTAGTAACAAGGGACTGGTCACCACAGGAAGGACCAACAGAGAGATTTTCTCTGAATGAAAAACTCCAGTCTTCAGCTCTAGTGGCTCCGTGACAAAACAAATGGTCTCCAACAGGGTGCCTCCATTGACAGTAGTGACCACCAGGGGTCTCTCGAGGCACTGGACAAGGATGTGGTAGCCTGCTGCAAGAAACTTCCAGCTGACCTGGAGTCCAAAAAAACTGCCACAATGATCTGGGAACCAGAAAGGCACAAGGTCAACAGAAGATTTAATCTCGGAGAGGACAGATCCTCACCTAAGGTAGCCTCTCCTACTGACATTAGGCAGAGGAGTTTCCTGGCTTGAGAAAGCAGGAACGAACCAGATGACCCAATGCTCCACAGTACATGCACAAGCCTTTTGACCATCTGCGCCTATGTTCTTCTTCTGTCAGTCTGAGACGGTCCACTTGCATGGGCTCAGGGCTACTAGTCAGAGAAGACATACAGCAGGTGGCTCAGATAGCGGTCTCTGTAACTTGGCTGTCAGGCAAATCGATCTCCACTCTAGTGTAGCCTCCCTGGTCTGGCCTTAGTGCACTGTTACGGCTGTTGGGTGAGGGCCAACTGTGCCAACTTACCAGCTAGGCCATGATCCTGAACCAGTGACTTTAGCAGCTGATCCTGGTAGATAAGGTATTAGAGGGCGATACTGCGAGTCTGCCTGATACGCGAGCATGAGAAGTACTACAGAACACTTAGTACCAGCAAGGACAGATGTCCTATAATAGGCAATGTGAGATGGAGATCTTACAGGATGACGAAAAGATGAACTGAAAACCAGAAACACCGTAGAGTACAATAAACACAAACAGTAGAGACTCACCACAGAGATGAAGACAATACAAAGAAAGAAGAAAGGCAGTAGAGAAAATGCACACAGGAGTAGCAGAAGACGTAGAGCAGGTAGGAACATGGAAACAGGAACCAGGCTGGAAGACTGTAGCAACATACACCAGCCCTAAGGCAATGGAACTGAGCTCCCAGCTTAGCTAAATAGGAAGGCAATTGCTCGTGCCTTGTAGCTGAACTGGAACACTGAAAGGAGTAAACCCTGCATTGTTGGAAAGAAGTGTACAGCAGTTAAGGTTACCGTGAAAACAGGACGACACCTATATTTGCTGGTAATAACAGGAGGCAGGTAAGTCTGCGAAGCAGGCCTATTATTAGGCACCCTAACATCTCCCCTGACCCTCCTACCTATCATACCATCAGGAACCTCCAGACTATCCAGACCCAACAGCTCACTGCAACCCTACAGTCCTCCCTGTACCCCATCTCTCCTTTCATGCCCCAGCCTGGCTGACGCACACTGTTACTCCACCTTCAGACATGCCCTGGATGAAGCTGCACCCCTGTGACCCGAGCCTCCCGCTGCAGACTGTGGAAGCCCTGGCTCACATGCCAAGTAGTTATAGCAACCCCCACAGTGGCCCCAGTAGTAATAGTGTCCCCCACAGTGGCTCCAGTAGTAATAGGGACCCACACAGTGGCTCCAGTAGTAATAGGGACTCCCACAGTGGCCTCAGTAGTAAGTGACCCCCACAGTGTCCCTTAGTAGTAATAGCGACCCCCACAGTAGACTCAGTAGTAATAGTCTCTACCACATTGGCCCCAGTAGTAATAGTGACCCATAGAATGGCCTCAGTAGTAATAGTGACTCCCACAGTGGTATCAGTAGTAATAGTGACCCCCACAGTAGCCCCAATAGTAATAGTGACCCCCACAGTGGCCTCAGTAGTAATAGTGACCTCCACAGTGGCCCCAGTAATAATAACCCCACAGTAGCCCCATTAATAATATTAACCCCATCAGTAGCCACAGTAATATTAACCCCAGCGTGATAATATTAAGCCCCTCAGTAATATTAACCACACAATGGTCACAGTAATATTAACCCCCTCAGTAATATTAACCCTATAGTAGCTCCAGTAATAATAGCCCCCAAACCCATATACTTACTTCCTCCTTACAGTCAGTGCCGCTCTTCCTCTGCTCAGCATTGATCCCGATTTCTTCTCTTATCCTCTGCTGCGCAACTAAGGAGGAGTGGACCCAGGGGAGGAGGATCCCGAGTGCACACTGACAGCAGAGTGTGCACCGGTATCAGCATCGCAACGTGATTACCGGCCATTGGCTGGTCACCACGGAGACCCTCAGTTACAGCCCCTGACTGTCATTCGCTGTAAGGCATCGTACAAATGGTGCAACTCACTGATACATTGCAACCTGTTATCATGGTTTTGCAACGCAATCTCTCATTGTTCGAAGTATGACGAGAGCCACTTTGCTTGCTGTAGGTTCACTAAAGCATCCTTTATGAGCATTGGGTAGTTTTCTAGCATGGATAACAACTTCAAACTTTTCACAATGTTAAAGTATTTTTTGTAGAGTAGTTTATAAGTCAATTTATATATGGGTTCTTATTGTGCAGCATCACTTGTAACTGTTTAACCAAATTGTGATTCATGTGAGGCAAATTGCTGCATCTCAAGATTGTTTCTCGTTCAATTTCACCACCAGAATATATTTGTAGAAATTGAAGTTTTTGTTGGGGCAGAGGCAACAGACCACCAACTAAGTGGTACACATGTCCTTGCACTTTGAAAGTGGGCATAAAACCATTTTCTACAATTTGCTCGGCTCTAAAGGACGTCATTTGAAAGCAACTTTTGTACTTACTAATACAGTCTGTAAAATGTATGTGCTCTGGATGAAGACCCATAATTAAGCGATAGAGCAACCTTACCACTGCTGCAACACATACTAGCAGCTTCTTCTTCCACTTAAGGGCGTTACGGTATATACATTAATGAGTCATAGTTCCAAAAGTAACAATTTTATCAGATTCGTAATCCACGTCAGAATCGTGCAATATTCCAAAGTTCTAACCTTCCATGGAAGCGATCGCCTTTTTGATCGTCCTCTTGGATTATTTCTGTCAGATCTATTAACAGCTCCTCTGTGAACCTCAGGGTTAATCAGCTGATATTTGGCTGATGAAGTTCTATGGACCTCAGGTTTATTTTTTCATTATTTAACTGCTGCAGCTCTATCAAGCTGTGGATTTGTTTGTTGGTAAGCTGTCACTGCAGCACTGTTAAATTCCCAATTTCTTTATATGTATTTAGTAGTGGCTTCATTGAGCTGTCTTCTTCTGATCACATCAGTAAATCTAGGTTGGCGTTTTTTAGCAGTTTTTCCAGAATTGGAAGTACTTTCAAAGTAAGGAATGGAGAGTGTGTTCGAAAAAACTTCATAAGGCGGGTAAACATGAAAATGTCAGTTAGAAAGATCTTGCAAAGAAGTAAAACACAGTCTATTTATGAGATTCCCTTCAACTTTGAACTTTCCATACAACTTTCCCTTGTAATAGACATCAAACACTGACCTAAATATTTGCCCCGCTGCTACGAATTCGCTCAAAGTGTGAGGTCACAATATATCAGCAAAATAGTAAGCAGAACTGTTATAATTATTCTCATCACTATCATGAGATAACATTTTGAAATCATCCCAGTGATTCACCATGTGCTCCAATATCTCCTCACATACCTCTCTGGCCATGATTTGAGTATAGTACAAAGTATATGATATTTCTCTGAACGGGCAAGCACCAACACCAATGATAAGAACGATGGTATGAGGCACCATTGTGTCGTTTATGTTTAAAACTTCAAGAACCAGTGTAAATGAAATATATGAAAGCTGTCTAAAATAAAATCTGTCTCTGTTGCCCATAGCAATCAATCACTCTACAGCTTTTATTTAACCTCAGCAGTATAAGAAATAAAAAGGCTGTGCTGTGATTGGTTACTATACTACTGAGGTATGATTAAATCTGTGCTCTGATTGGTTGCTATGGGCAGCAAAGATAGTTATTCTTTTAGTTTTTATAAGGGTGTGGTGCCCACAGCAACCAATCACAGTGCAGCTTTTATTTCTTATGCTGCTGAGGTAAAGTTAAAGCTGTGCTGTGATTGGTTGCTGCACTGCTGAGGTAAAGTGAAAGATATGCTATGATTGGTTGCTAAGTGCAACAAAGAATTTTTTCTTTTAGGCTGCATTCACAAGAACGTATATCGGCTCGGTTTTCACGCCGAGCCGATATACATCCTCCAAATCTGCAGGGGGGGGGGGCTGGAAGAGCCAGGAGCAGGAACTGAGCTCCCGCCCCCTCTCTGCCTCCTCTCCACCCCTCTGCACTATTTGCAATGAGAGGAGTTGGGATGGGGCAGGGCTAAGTGGCAAGAATTAACCCCGCCCCCACCCCACCTCTCCCTATTGCAAATAGTGCAGGGGGGCGGAGAGGAGGCAGAGAGGGGGCGGGAGCTCAGTTCCTGCTCCTGGCTCTTCCAGGCTCCCCCCCTGCAGATGAAGAGGAGGTATATCGGCTCGGCGTGAAAGCCGATATACGTTCTTGTAAATGCAGCCTTAGACAGCTTTTCATAAGCGTGTGGTGCCAGCCTTCTTCTTTTCATGGCGCACCCTGTATTATCAGTCACACATGTATGTAAATAGATTTTATTTGTTACCCCACTACAGTCATCTTCTCCTCATTCTAAAATAGTTGATAACAGGCAGCAATAGAAGCATTTACCATGAGGAGATATGGGAGCCTGTGGTACATCACTGGGATAATTTCGCCATTTAATTTCATGACAGTGATGGGAATAATTATAACAGTTTGGCCCTTTGCACACTGGCGGAAATTCCGTGGTGCGGTTTCCCGCAGAATTTCCGCCCGTGGAAGGTGCCATAGGATTACATTAGAAAACGCAATCCTAGGCAGACGGCCGTGATTTGTCTGTGCGAAATCACGTGCAGAAAACAAATTGCGGCATGCTCTATTTCTGTGCGGGGCTCGCAGAAAGATCACATGAAATATCTGGAGCCGCGGGAGCAGGTGAGTGCCGCGCTAGTCTCTGCAGGGGCTCGGGTCAGGTCCCGCTGCGAGAATTCTCGCAGTCGGATCCAACCAGGCTGTCTGCAGGCGGCCTTCTGCTGACTATTTTATTGAAATGTTGTGACCTCACACTTATGGCGGTTTATGCAATTTAGTAGCAGTCAAGAAAATATTTAGGTCAGTGTTTTCGACAATTGTTAAAGTATGTGTTTAATTGTTTGTTCAACAGAATATTTTTGCCAAGTTTCAATTTCATAGGTGAATTAAATATTGTTTTCTTTTACAAGTTTTGATCCCTCTTTCACCCCTCTTAGGGGTTGAATTTCGAAACAGCCTTTCTTACAGGATCTTTATGTTATACAAAGAAGCTAATATCCAAATGTCATGTTTCAAATTTTAGTAGTTTCGGCTCTAAGTTGATGAATTAGTCAGTCACTCAGTCAGTCAGGACATTTAATTTTATTTATACAGATAACATATAAAGCACAACATTATTTAGTTATTCCTCAATCTGAAATAGTTCATTGAGATTTGATTTATAATTATTTAGGTCACAGAGAATACCGATTAGTTAACGGGCCTCATCGATGTTCGGGCTATTTAGAAATAAGAGATGGTGATACCTGGGGATCTGTTTGTGAGATTGATGAAGAGCTAAAAGCAGCCAAGGTCATCTGTAGTGAGCTGAAATGTGGAGAAGCCGTGCCAACATTACTGAACTACACAAGAAGACCAGGACCAATATGGAGAGAGCAAATCCATTGTTCTGGTCATGAGTCCAGCCTATATGGCTGTTTAAGACATGATGTAGAAGGAAACTGCACCAAACAAAATCCCCCTGCTATTGAATGTGAAGGTATGTGATACTTATATGTACGATTCTCATTCATGTAACATCATTAATGTTGTGAATTTTATAAATCAACTGCTGGGAACACTGGAGCGTCTGTGCAGGGTTTCTAGGCTATTTTAGAGGGAAGTACGGCTTTCTTTTTTATTTTATAACATTTGTGCTTCTTTCTCTTTCAAACTACCCGACAAGTTCTTTACCCGCCCTGCAGTTTACCCTGAACAGAGCTTGTTCTACAGGAAAAGGACATTACAGTTTTGGATGAACTGAGCTTTTCCTAATTCACATTGCCATAGCTCCAGTTCTATCAGTGCTACCAACATGCCTTTGCTGTCATTTTAAAGCCAATAAGCATCTCTGTAGCGCTGATAAAATCAAAGCAACAGCCTTTTGATGTGGGGTCAGGAATGGTGCATTTACAGCTGGGGTGTGGGGCAACAGCAAAGGAGCAGGCTGTAGATAACATTTGTGCTGATCCCATTTGTACTCCTGTCCCAGCATATTTTTTTCTACTTCATCTTAACCCCCCCCCCCCCATACATACACACACCTTACCAATTAGAGAGCTTGTTTGCTCTTTTATTGTCTTTTTTTCTCTAAAAAAATACTGAACAGATAGGTGCTTGCTCATCCAATTACTTCTTTATGCTGATTTAACCCCACAAATGCCACAGTCATTGCTCACTGTGGTAACTACATTTTTGTATAGAAAAAAAGATTTAAAAATTTTTTCTCCTTAAATAATGCTGTGAATATTTCAAAAATAAAAAGAACAAAAAAGAAAAACGACACATAATTGGTATTGCCACATCCTTAACAACCCATGCTATAAAATATTATTTAATTTATCCAGCACAGAAAATTCCACTCATAAATACATAAAAAAAATGCAAAAATAGCTTTTTTCTTTTCATAGTACTTCTACAAAACAGAAATAAAAATCAATCAAAAAGTTTTTTATACCTCAAAATGGTGTCAATAAAAACTACAAATCACCTTAAAAAAACAAGAATTAATTAGGCTGCACCAGTTGACCATGAACATCCTCACTCTACTTCATCTCGTGCCAAATCCCCTGCATACTGCAAAGCAGTCCACATGGATCTTTCTAAGGAGCTGTTTGATCATTCAGTCTGATAGATGTAAACAGGGCAGTACAAACACCCAGAGGAAAAGACTAAGGTATTGTATGTACTGATTCACAACTATTTTTTTGAGGGTGGGCCAGTGCGCTGGGTCAGTGCTCATACAAGCAAACTGTACTCAGTACAATGTGGAACCAGAGGCGCCAGCTCTCGATGCTCACTGTTTTATATAGTCTATTCAGAAAAAGGATGACAAGGAACAGAGATTGGAGCTCCAGGAAGATAACTTGCATATTCCCTGTGCATTCTTGGAAGAGAGAAGATTTGCTGTGAGCAGGAAGATTGCTGTATTTAGTCGGGTCTACGTGCTCAGAGGACATCACCAGACCAGAGATTGGAGCTCAAGGAAGGTAATTTGCATATTCCTGGTGCATTCTGGGAATGATGAAAGGTTGCTGTGAGTGGGTAGATTGCTGGGTATAGCCGGGTATAGCTGCTCGGAGGACATTATCAGAAGTTTTAAAATTAGTAGCATCTTATAGGTAATATATCTTCACTTGAGTCTTGACTTTTAGAAGTTTGAAAGTGGACATCACTGGACTACATGGAAGGGGAGAGTAGCCATATGGTGCAATGTAGACTACAGCTGCAATGTATACTTTATATTCACAGACCTACCAGAGGAAAAGCCAAACTTCACCTGCCAGAAATGCAAGCGTTGGAGGAAAAGGTGAAAAGTCTTGAAGAGAGAATAGCTACATTTAAACTAATTAAGGAAGATGAGGTTTTCCTTGACAGAGAAGTAAGTCTTCAAAATGTTGAAGGAAAATAAAGTATCAGTGTACCTGCAGAAGTAGAGAAATGGAAGCATGTGACCCAAATAAGCAGGAAGATCAGAACTCAGCCAGCACCCATACTCCTCAGGAACCAGTACTAGGCTCTGACGGAGAACAATGAAGAGGTACATCAAGAAATGACTTTGCCCACAAAGAACTGTGTAGTAAGTACACAGAGTCCTCTTGTATAGAGAAAAAGAAGTGTTGTTGAGAAGAAGAAAAGAAGAGTGGTGGTTGTGGAAGATATTGAGAGGAACAGAGGTAGCTGTCTGCAGACCTGACATAAAAACCTCATTAGAGGTTTGCTGTCTTCCAGGTACACAAATCAAAGATGTGTCTGATAGCTGATCAAACCTCTTCAGTTCTACAGAACACCACTCATTCCTAATAATACATGTAGGGACAAATGACACTGCAAAAAAGGACATTGCAACTATCTGCAGAGACTCTGAAGACCTCAGCAGGAAGGTGAAGGAACTAAGAGCACAGGTGGTCTTTTCATCCATCCTCCCAGTGAATGGCCATGGAATAAGATGAAATAGGATTCTAGAGGTGAACAACTGGCTGCGTTAATGGTGCCGTCAGCAAAGATTTGGATTTCTACATGATGGAGTGAATTAACTATATGATGGAATGCTTGCTAGAGACAGGTTGCACCTTACAAAGAGTTGGCCTCTTGGGGTCCTCTATCAGATGTGCCGCCCACCCAGATTTGGCTTACCCAGCTCAAACTAAGCTAAAACTAAAATATGGTAAATCATGCAGGAATTAGGTACTGCTACAATTGTGAAGTGGAGAGAGGATATAAGGTCACATAGCTGCAGTTGCAGTTCTATTTTTGCTTCCTCCTCTCTTCCCTTCCTCTCTGGTCAAGAAAAACGAAGTGGACTCATTGGATGGTGTGACATGTCTCCCTCAGGGGAAATTAGAGTCTGCGGCTGTTGGGACCCCTCTGGGGAAGGGGGGGGGGGGGTTAGTTCCTCCATCTTCTGAGCAATCACTATGTATAGGTGAGGTTCTCTAGTAAGCTACAAGAACACTAAATCATTGTACTTTAATGGTTTGGTTCATTATTGTGAGAGATGTGAGTGATAATATTTTTCAAGATGGCGCTGAGGTGCATCTCATTCTCCACTTAATTGTTTAACTAGTTTCTGGTTCATCAACCAAATTGTTTCTCCCTGTTACTAGGGTAGAAACATATACCCTTTCCTAAACACCTATCTTTGAGGGTCTATCCCAAGCTCAGCTTGAATCCACATAACTCCCCTAAACATAGCATGCCCCCCCCCCCCCCCCTCAAACATTTATACCCACCCGAATAGAAAGAACAACATTTTCCACTCTAAACATAAAAGGACTCAATTCACCAAAGAAGCAACATCATGTGATCTGGCTACTGAAAAAGTCAGCTGTTAAAGTAGCTTTCCTTTAGGAAGCACACTTTAAAAGTAACAAAATCGCTATCCTATCAATAAATTACTTTTAACAATTGTATCATAGCTGTAACCCAACGTCAACATCAAAGGGTGTATCTATCGCCATCCACAAGAGTTTCCCTTTCTGTTGTGAGCAGCAATACACAGATGCAGAGGCTTGATTTATTTTCGTGAGAGGTGCAATACACGGAGTACATTACACATTGCCTAACATATACGCCCCTAACACTCATCAAGCCAAATGGCTGATTGATATGCTTAGCAGGTTGAAATCCTTTGCTGTTGGACATATGCTATTAGGAGGAGACTTTAATGTAACTCTAAACCCTTTACTGCACTCGTCAAGGGGCAGGTCCTAGGTTTCGCAGACAACCTTGAAAAGGATACACATAGCCATTCAAGAGTTAAACGTAGTTGACACCTGGTGCTAAAAAAACCCCCCATGAAGAGGGACTATGCCTTCTACTCGACAGTTCACTCCTCCTTTCAGAGGATGGACTACTTTTTTTCATTTTGAATAGGTTGCCTAATTCTGTGTTGCAAGCACAAATTGACAACATCACAGTTTCTGACCATACACCAGTATACACACTATCTTAAATATTCTCCCAAATAATTTCGGGGAGTGGAGATGATGTATAAGTGAGTGCATTCTAAAAGGGGAGGAGACACAGTCGGAGATAAATAAGAGTCTAATAGAATTCTTCTAAATAAATTTTAGAGACCACACCAATTTCCCCATCATATGTTAAACACACAAAGCATATGTGAGAGGTATGTTTATCTCAATAGGCTCTAAAGTTAAAAAAACAAAAAGAAATCGATAATATTTAGAGATGAGCGAGCACTCTTGTCCGAGCTTGATGCTCGTTCGAGCATTAGGGTACTCGAGATGCTCGTTACTCGAGTTGAACACCACGCGGTACTCGAGTCAATTGCATTTCCTTCCCCGCATGTTTAGCGCCATTTCCTAGCCAATAGACATGCGGGGAAGGCAGTACCACTTCCTGCTGTGATGTGCCAGCCCTCTCTCCCACCCCACAGTAGTGAGTGGCTGGGCCGATCCGGTGACCACCGAGTACTTAAAGTGGTCTTGCCCGCGGCTCGCCTCAGACACATGCTGGCAGAGGTTAGGGAAAGTGCTGCTGCTCATTCAGGGATAGTGTTAGCGTAGGTCCTGTCTTCAAGAACCCCAACGTTCCTTCTTAGGGCTACATCTGACTGTGTGCAATATAGTTGTGGCTTGCTGGGAGTAGTATTGCATCAATTTATGTATTATGCATCTAGGCCTGTTCCCAGTCTTTCAGTAATAGCGTTCTCTGCCTGCAGTGCCGTACAACCAGCTATCACCGTGAAATTGCTTTATAATATTTCCTAGCCTACTGCGAACGACTTCATTATACCGTTCTGTGTCTGCAGTGCAAAACACAGAGGGTAGGGACACAGCCACTTCTATAGGGAAAGTTATATACACTATACAGTCCTCCTGATCCTCCGTGCAAAAACTACAAAGCTCCTTCTTAGGGCTACATCTGACCATGTGCATTATCCTTTTGGCTTGTCTGGAGTTGTAGTGCATCCAATTTTGTATTACACATCTAGGCCTGTTCTCAGCCTTTCAGTAATAGTTTTCTCAGGCTGCAGTGCCGTACAACCAGCTCTCACCGTGAAAGTGCACTCAAATATTTCCTATCCTGCTGCAAATGACTTCATTTATAACGTTCTGTTTCTGAAGTGCATTAGACAGAGGTCTCACCGCTAAGCAGTACTGTAATATTACCGGGGCCACTGCAAAGTATTTCAGCTCTGCCGCTGTGCAGAGCATCTCACAATAACCTTTCCTTGGTGGCGTTGAGATAGCTGCAGTTACCAGCACTATCCACTAGCTTTAGAGTCTTCTCCCACTCCACACAGCCGCTATTATCTACAAGTCTCTGCGAGCGGTAAATTACCCCTAGGTATCAGCGCAAGACAGCAGGTTAATTTTTTCAAGTCACAGCATAGAGCCTCCGCTATCTACAAGTCTCTGTGTGCGGTGAATTAAGCCACAGTTGTCAGTGCTGTACAGTGGCGTAATTTATTTGGGCCCTGCTCTATTCTTAATCAGCCATGATGAGGAGTAGGGGTAAGGGTCGAAGACGTGGACATGGACGCGGACGTTCAAGTGGGGGTGTGGGCACTGGCTGAGTTCCTGGTCGTCGTGAATCACAGCCGGCTGCTGCGGGATTAGAAGAGAGGCAAGTTTCTGGGGTACCCAGCTTCATATAACAATGTATGGTTCTGCATGGTAGACCTTTATACTCCCAACCTAGGCACTGCAACTCTGAATCCTCTGGCTGCTCCTCCTCCTTCCTCCCAGCCTCCTCCCTCCATGAAAATGACATATTCTGATGAGCAGGCAGACTCCCAGGAACTGTTCTTGGGTCCCTGCCATGATTGGGAAAAAATGCTTACTCTCTCACCTGAGGAGTTTGTCGTGACCGATGCCCAACCTTTGGAAAGTTCCCGGAGTCTGGGTGATGAGGCTGGGGACTTCCGGCATATGTCTCAAGAGCTTTTTGTGGGTGAGGATGATGATGAGACACAGTTGTCTGTCAGTGAGGTAGTAGTAAGGGCAGTAAGTCCGAGGCAGGAGCGCACAGAGGATTCGGAGGAAGGGCAGCTGGACGATGAGGTGACTGACCCCACCTGGTTTGCTAAGCCTATTAAGGACAGGGCTTCAGAGGGGCAGGCAAGTGCAGCAGCAGGACAGGTTGGAAGAGGCAGTGGAGTGGCCAGGGGTAGAGGCAGGTCCAGAGCGAAGAATCCCCCAACTGTTTCCCAAAGCACCCCCTCGCGGCAAGCCTCCGTGCAGAGGGCTAGGTGTTCAAAGGTGTGGATGTTTTTTAGTGAGAGAGCGGACAACTGACGAACAGTGGTGTGCAACCTGTGTCGCACCAAGATCAGTCGGGGAGCCACCACTACCAGCCTCACCACCACCAGCATGCGCAGGTATATGATGGCCAAGCACCCCACAAGGTGGGACGAAGGCCGTTCACCGCCTCCGGTTTGCACCACTGCCTATTCCCCTGTGCCCCAAACTGCCACACAGATACAATCCCCCTCCCAGGACACAGGCACAAGCGCCTCCCAGCCTGCACCCACACCCTCACCTCCACCATCCTCCACTCCATCCAGCAATGTCTCTCAGCGCAGCGTTCAGCTGTTGCTAACACAAGCGTTGGAGTGAAAGCGTAAATACTCCGCCACCCACCCGCCACGCACAAGCTTTAAACGTGCACATAGCCAAATTAATCAGCCTGGAGATGCTGCGGTACAGGCTTGTGGAAACGGAGGCTTTCAAATACATGATGGCGGCAGTGGTCCCACGCTACTTGATCCCCAGTCGCCACTATTTTTCCTCGTGTGCCGTTCCAGCCCTACACCAGCACGTCTCCCGCAACATAAATCATGCCCTCACCAACGCAGTTACTGGAAAGGTCCACTTAACAACGGGCACGCGGACAAGTACTGGCGGGCAGGGCCACTATATCTCCCTGATGGTACATTGGGTGAATTTGGTGGAGGCTAGGACCGAGTCAGAGCTGCAACCGCTCACGTCCTACCCACACCCAGAATAGCGGGTCCTACCATGGTGCTGGTATCTGCGGCGTTTTATGCCACCTCCTCCAAACCCTCCCCCTCCTCCTCCTCCACCACCTCTACCTCTCAATTAAAAAGTGTGAGTATGTCGCCAGCAGTCGGTAGCGCACGGCAGCACAGCGGTGGGCAAGCGTCAGCAAGCCGTGCTGAAACTAATCAGCTTAGGTGACAAGAGGTACACGGCCCCTGAGCTGTTGCAGGGTCTGACAGAGCAGACCGACCTCTGGCTTTCGCCGCTGAGCCTGCAACCGGACATGGTCGTGTGTGACATTGGCCGGAACCTGGTGGCAGCTCGGCAGCTCGGCAGCCTCACACACTTGCCATGCCTGGTCCACATCTTCAATCTGGTGGTTCAGCGGTGTCTGACCTGCTCGGCAAGGTGTGCCGCGTCTGCGCACATTTCCGCAAGTACAAAACAGACGCTGCCACCCTGAGGACTCTGCAACATCGGTTTCAGCGGCCAGAGCACCGACTGCTGTGCCACGTGCCCACACGCTGGAATTTTGCGCGGCACATGTTTGCCAGGCTGTGCGAGCAGTGTAGAGCAATAGTGGAATACCAACTCCAACATAGGCAGCGGAGTGGTAGTCAGCCTCCGCAATTCTTTACTGAGGAGTGGGCATGGATGGCAGATATCTGCCAGGTCCTCAGAAACTTCCCAGACGAGTCTTCCCAGATGGTGAGCAGCAATGCGGCAATCATTAGCGTTACCATCCCGCTGCTTTGCCTGCTGAGAAGTTCGCTGCAAAGCATAAAGGCCGACGCTTTGCGGTTGGAACAGGAGACAGGGGATGACAGTATGTCGCTTGATAGCCAGATCACACTCATGTCTATATCTCAGCGCGTTTTGGAGGAGGAGGAGGAGGAGGGGGAAGAGACAGCTGGCCATTGCAGAGGGTAACCATGCTGCTTGCCTCTCATCTGTTCAGCGTGTATAGGCTGAAGAGGAGGAGGATCCTGAAAGTCATCTTCTTAGTGAGGACAGCAATGTGTTGCGCAGTGGGACCCTGGCACACATGGCTGACTTCATGTTAGGCTGCCTTTCCCGTGACCCTCGTATTAGATGCATTCTGGCCAACACAAATTACTGTATGTACACCCTTCTTGTCCCACGGTATAAGGAGAACCTTTCCACTCTCATTCCCGAAGGGGAACAAGAGTGATGCAATACCACAGGGCCCTGGTGGAAAAAGTGATGCTAAAGTTCCCATCTGACAGCACTAGTGGCAGAAGACGCAGTTCAGAGGGCCCAGTAGCAGAGGAGGAGCGTGGATCAGGCAGCATGTCCAGCTCAGGCAGAGGAACACTCTCCAAGGCCTTTGCCAGCTTTATGCCTCCCAAGCAAGACTGTGTCACCACTCCCGAGTCAAGGCTGAGTCAGAGGGAGCACTGTAAAAAGATGGTGAGGGAGTACGTAGCCGATGGTACCACCGTCGTCCGTGATGCCTCTTCTGCTCCATACAACTATTGGGTGTCAAAGCTAGACACGTGCCACAAACTTGCACTGAATGCCCTGGAGGTGCTGACTTGCCATGCCACTAGTGTCTTGTCAGAGAGGGTGTTTAGTGCAGCTGGGGGAATCATCACGGATAAGCGTACCCACCTGTCAACTGCCAGTGCCGACATGCTTACACTCATAAAGATGAACAAAGGCTGGATTTCCCCAGACTTCTCCTCTTCACCTGCGGAAAGCAGCGGAACCTAATGATTTTTTTTCGCTGCAACAGGAGAAAAATGCATCCTCTATCACCACAAAAAAGGGGGAGTTAGCTTTGTCAATCACTCTCGGATATTATTACTCCTCCTCCTAAAGCAGCATGTCATCACACTGAACTGCCAATTTTTCTGCAGCCCAAAAGGCTCTGTTTAAAAGTTTTTTTGCAATTTTGCAAAGTTTCAAAAGTATTTATACTTAAACAGAAACCATATTACTGGGGTCCGCCTATACATTTACTACAGAAATGTTACTGGGGTCCACCTATTCTCTTGCTACAGAAATGTTACTGGGGTCCACCTATCCTCCTACTACAGAAATGTTACAGGGGTCCGCCTATACTTTTGCTACAGAAATGTTACAGGGGTCCACCTATTCTCTTGCTACAGAAATGTTACTGGGGTCCGCCTATACTCTTGCTACTGAAACGTTACTGGGGTATGCCTATGCAGTTTCTTCTGAATGGTTTGAAGGGTTCACCTATACTCTTGCTACAGAAATGTTACTGGGGTCCGCCTGTACTCTTGCTACAGAAATGTTACAGGGGTCCTCCTATACCTTTGCTACAGAAATGTTACGGGGGTCCGCCTATGCAGTTTCTACTGAATGGTTTGACGGGTTCGCCTATACTTTTGCTACAGAAATGTTACTAGGGTCCGCCTATACTCTTACTACAGAAATGTTACTGGGGTCTGCCTATACTTTTGCTACAGAAATGTTACTGGGGTCCGCCTATACTTCTGCTACAGAAATGTTACTTGGGTCCGCCTATACTCTTGCTACAGAAATGTTACTGGAGTCTGCCTATACTTTTGCTACAGAAATATTACTGGGGTCCGCCTATGCAGTTTCTACTGAATGGTTTGAGGGGTTCGCCTATACTCTTGCTACAGAAATTTTACAGGCGTCTGCCTATACTCTTGCTATAGAAATGTTACTGGGGTCCGCCTATACTCTTGCTATAGAAATTTTACTGGAGTCTGCCTATGCTGTGGGTGCACAAAGACTTCCTATTGCGGTGTTTTATCTTTCTGGCACAAATACACTGACTGACTTGGGCAGAAATGTGGGCCAAGGCCGAGGTCCTTGGCAGGGTGAAACTCGACCATGTTTGGGCACTCTGATTTCTTACTGTGTAATACCATCTTTGTGTACCCACAGCATAGGCGAACCCAAGGAACTCAAAGACTTCCCATTGCGGTGTTGAGCTATCTGACACCTACACAGAATGAAGTGTGTTGGGACACATGGATTTCCCATAGCTATTTAAATCACGGCACCTTGGGTCACACAAGGCAGAGGCTGGAAGTGAGCCTGACCCTGGGCCCGCTCACGTACTTCCCACACAGAGTATTTGCTGCTCCTACCTCAGTCATAGTTTCTCTGCCTTATTATGCCACCTACTCCTCCTGCTTGGGGTCTGGGGATCAGTGTTGGGCAACATGTATTTTCTCTCGTGTTACCACAGTTATCTGAAACTGTGATTTGGGCCAAACAAAAGGAGCGCTACTGCATTCATGAGACGTTCACAGCTGCGCTAGCATCCGAGTCCGGTTTATGCCCATGATTAATGAGGATGTGAGATAAGGCCGAGGTCCTTAGCAGGGTGAAACTGCTTTGTTTGGGCGCTCTGATTTCTTTATGTGTTATATTTTCCTTGGGTTCCAGAGGCTCGCCTATGCTGTGGGTGCACAAAGATTTCCCATTGCGGTGTTTACCTGTCTGGCACAAATACACTGACTGACTAGGACAGAAATGAGCCGAGGCCGAAGGTCCTTGGTGGGGTGAAACTCTGCCATGTTTGGGCACTCTGATTTCTTCCTGTGTAATACCATCTTTGTGCACCGACAGCATAGGCGAGCCCAAGGAACTCAAAGACTTCCCATTGTGGTGTTGAGCTATTTGATACCTATACAAAATGAATTGTGTGAGGACACATGGATTTCCCATTGCTATGTAACTCACGGCACCTTGGGTCACACAAGGTAGAAGCTGGGATTGAGCCTGACCCTGGGCCCGCTCACGTGCTTCCCACACAAAGTATTGCTGCATTGTGGAGATGTGTACAAGTGCTGGCACCTGAGTCCCCTTTATGTCTACATTTGCGGCTCTTGACAATTTTGTGACAGAGGTGGCATGGGATTGGAATAATGATTGTACGTCAATTTATCATCCATTCTCAACAGCATTGTGGGCTATCGCCCACACTTTCAAAGAGAGTCGCTGCCTGGCCCAGCCAACCCTCTGTTGTGTGTGCCTCCAGTTCCTCTTCATCCAGTACGCACTTATAAATAGACATGAGGGTGGTGTGGCTATGAAGTGAGCGTGTGGCATGAGGACAGCTGAATGCTGCACAGTAAAAATTTTGGGTGCGCTGTGGACGCAGGGTCGGGTGGGGGGGGGTTGGAATGCCAGCATGTAACCCAGGAGAAGATGCAGCGGTGTCACCCGCAGGCAGTGATTGTCCTTGGTTGCAGGTAGTGTGGTGCTTAGCTAATATGTGCCAGCGCGTGTGCCTTGCTAATGAGGGTTTGTCCAAAGTAAATTGTTAGGGGGGTGACGCCAGACTCTTGCCCCCATTTTGGCTTAATAGTGGGACCTGGGAGCCTCAGATGCAGCCATACTTGTTGCCACTGCCCTTCCCTATCCATTTCTGTGGTGTTTCCATGACTTTCTGATGTTTTCTGCTGTTTGACAAGTCATCACCTATGCGGAGCATCGGTCCCATACAAAAATGCTCGAGTCGCCCATTGACTTCAATGGGGTTCATTACTCGAAACGAGCTCTCGAGCGTTACGAAAAGTTTGACCCGAGCATTTTGGTGCTCGCTCATCTCTAATCTTAATGCATAATGGGGCCCAAACCGAAAGCTGCAGACAGTGGTTTTCAGAACAGGCATATTGCTTTAAGGTGATTTAGGCCCCATTGCACACTTGTACAGCCATTGAGCGGCCAAAGGATGGAGAACCCCCAGAAATGACCCCATTTTGAAACCTAGACCCCTTAAGAAATGCATCTAGGAGTGAACTGCGTATTTTGACCCCACAAAATGAATATAGATTTCAAATGAATCTAAGCAAAGCAGAAGGAAAAAAATATGATTTTTTGTTTTTTGGCAATTGTGTCATTTTAAAAACAGTTTTTTTGTATAGCGCACATATGGATGAAGACTTTCACCCTAAAATGGATACCTTTGTTTGTCCTGTGTTCAGAAATATACCCACTGTAGCCCTAATCTTGAGTTCGTATGCACAATGGGACCCATACCAAAAAGAGCATTAAACTTCAATAGTTTTTTAACTTTTATGTTATTGCCATTATCCATTAGATAATGGTGGTCACGTGACTGCGGTCCGCTTGCAGTGGCCATTGGGTACTGCTTCAGGCTTTTGGCTATCTTTAGCCTGTAACCAGGAACAAGAAGATTTTAAATTTCCCAGGTCCTCCCCAGTTTCTGCGCTAGCATCCGCCTTTTTGGCAACGGGCGCATTCACCGAAGCGGGGGAAACGTCCGCGGATAAAGATCACATCGGTGGACATCGTCAGAATTCTTAGGTAAGTAATTTCCCCTCCCCTCATGGATCGGATCTGTGACGGTAGGTGAAACTTTAAAAATGGATTACGACGATCACGTGATGAAAGACTGCGTACCATGGCCACCTGTAAAATATCCTGGTTCTTGTCTACATTTTGCAGCTTGGAGGAGGGAGATTTAAAATTACCCTGGTAATCTGCGGCTTTTGCGCAGAAGCCACGGTAAATCTAGGGCCTTAGCTATGTAATTTCATCTTCCCTCATGGATATGAGGGGATGTGAAATGTAAACTTTTTTTTTACACTTTTTAAAATTTCCCTTTGCTTTACATGATCACCGTTATCCATTGGATAACGGCAATCATGTGACCAAGAACTACATACAGCAGTGCCCGGGGACATCTCTCTGCTCTTAGCTACTCATACTAGCCGAGAGCAGGGTGATTTTAAATTTCCTGGGCCTCCCGGCTTTCTGCCCATGCGGCTGATGTAATGACATCTGGCGTGCATGTGTATAAGACCGGCGTAAGGTCCTGGAAGTCTAGAACACCGCGGGACATCACAGAGGATGTGGGTGAGTAATCTCAGCTACCCTCAGTAGCAACACAGAATAGGACTTACAGTCACAGGCCCACTGATCCATGATGGTTTAAGAGTATGTCAGCTCCGGCCTGGATGTACTCAGACATAGCATTGACCTGATTGACTTCTTAGTGTCTAAGCAGGACTATTGGCCGGAGTATGGACAACATGCTTTTTTTTAATGCAAATGTCAGTAGGACTTTCTAATGTTAAAAACGCATCACAAGTTTGTGCTTTGGGATTTTTTTGTGATGCGTTATTAACATTAGAAATTCCCATTGACATTTGCGTTAAAAAATGCAGCGTTAATGCAGTGTTAAAAAAACGCTAGTTTGTGGGAGCCCTAAAAATGGCGCAGCAATTTGCTGTTGTATTTTTTCTTGCAATGCATTTTGCAATAAATTAAATGCATTTTTATATTCTGCAGATCTTTCTCTGAAAAAGTACAGTAATTTATTGACAGCCCTTAATACTGAGCTATTTCAGCATGCTGGATAGCTCCCTCTGGTTCTAAGTCCTGTGATCCTTGTCCTTGTCTCCTGTTCCTTGTAACTAATTCCATGTCTTCCACCCCAAATTTATGTTCCTTCCCCAATTAGTCTTCTATACAAACCTGGCCCTGTTCCCTCCTTCCTTGTGTGTTTAGGGTGCTTTGTGTCTGTAATCAAGCTTCTCTCCCACATACCTGTTCCTCTACAACTGACCTCTCTCTCACTTCCTGACTACGTTATTGCTTCAACCCCTTCTACTGCACCGCCATCTTGTGAACCAGACCCCGTCTACTCCTGGACCCCGCTATCCTCCTGTAGGTAGTTACAGCACAAGACTTCGGTCCCGCGCTAGACTCATGACACGCGCATGTTTAGTCCCAAATGCTTTATCTTCACAAGGGGACCAATTTCCTTTGAGTACGGTATTGTTACATATGTGGACATAAACTATGTGTAAGCACAGCATGGATCAAAATAGGAGTGCAGAATTTGCAGAACTTACAAGATCCACCAGGTGCCCCTCTTCATTCTGGCTCATAGAGAGGGACCCCGAGTGCTAGTCACTCCTCTAAGTTGTGCATTGTGCTTAAAGGGTATATGGAGAGGCGATGTCATGGTGAGACGTGCGCTGTTATATCAGTATTTCCTTAGATTTATGGATTTATATTAATTTCTGTTTATTTTTACAGTTCCAGTGAGACTTTCTGGAGGAGACACCAAATGTGAAGGTTTAGTGGAAGTGAGATTTGACGGCGAATGGTGGGTAGTGAATGATATGAGAGGCAACACAAAATACATTGCTGATGTGGTTTGTAGAGAGCTGGGATGTAACATCACAAATGTTCAACATCGTGTGACCACGGGCGAGATATTTGTAGATGATGAGAGGATGATGTTGTCAATGTTACTTTGTAATGGAGAAGAGTCGTCCTTGTCAGAGTGTGGTTATGTTCCATTTGGTCTTACAAAGCCTTCTGCAAATCTGATTGGAGTGAGATGTTCAGGTAAGAGATGTCTCTTTTCTCCCCACGCATCACACACCGGACTGGATACAGCATTATACCTGACAACATGTACAATAACTGCACTGACAACTGCTGAGAGAATGACACTAAATATCAGCCAGTATGCACACTCCATATAGTCCCGCGCACTCAATTTACATGCAATTTTCAGCAGAGGTATACCTTTAGATTATTACAGAGCCACAACCCAGGGACCATGGACCTCCAGTCCCCTCTCATGTTTCCAGTCTATTGCATAGAGTGGCAGCATCAAAGTATTTAATAAAAAAAACATTTCTTTAGGCTTGATAAAGACTGTATTAGTCGAAACGTTGCCTTTTTACATGGAGCAGTAAAGACATTTTTTTTTTTAATTAAACACCTTTGCTATTGCCACTTTATGTGATAGACTGGATACTAAATATCAGCCGGGCAGCAGCTTCATCCAAACACGGTTTCTATCAGCCAACAGTCCCATCATAAAGGGTTATTATACTGGTGTAATGCAGCCTTCTGTGTACATTTCTATGTGGATAATGGACTTATAGTTCTATGTATGAGATGTGTTGGAGCAGGTGAGATCTGCCAGTGGTGAGACACTGATTGCTCCATGATAAGCTCTGTAACTGTTGTCCATCTGCCACATACATTGTCACAATTATCAGCTACACATATCAGTTAACTGCAGGGTCGGACTGACCATCTGGTAATTCTGATAATATAATCATGTGACCAGTGCATAAGGACTTAACTCAGCAGTACTGAGGATAGGTGGTGGTGAAGGACCTGTGATGATATAATCATGTGACATGAGGGAAGGAGCTTTTTATACTGTGAAGTGATGAATTCGGTCTTCTTTATAGATAGTTAGCAGGCATATAACAGCAGCTAGCCAGGAAAAATACAGTCATCTGAAAGCAGTGTAATAAAATTTTCAACAATATTAAAAAAATGTTAAACAGACCTCCTTTTCCTTTGAAAAAAATAAAGCATTTATGGCTTTTGAAATTTGAGTATAAAAAAATAAAATCCAGTTAGGTCTCAGGGGGTTAATGTTTATTTTCCTATTTTCTTGCATGTGACATGATGAGGATTGTCTTCTACTCTTTACTGTTAGGCTATGAAATGGTTAATAAGACTGCCAAAGAGTGTAGGGAGGGGAAAAGATTGCAATCTGTATTGTCAAGAGTATTGTGGGTAAAGAGGCGTTACAAGGCTGTCCCTCAAGTTTCTTCCACGACAATATGTAATTGATGGAGTGGCAGAAATACAGTCCCTAATATCCTCATCATCTCTCAAAATATCCCAATATTGTTGAAGTATGTTTCTAATAGTCCTGGCACCTGTATCATATGTGCCAATTATCCGGATGATGTTAGAGGGATCTTTCTTTTTAGGGACTAATAGAGCCGCTCTCTCCTGTCCTTGTGCATGTTCGAAGGCACTGTCCACTACTTCCTTTGGATAATTTCTTTGAAGAAATCTATTGCTGAGATCTCGACTCTCTTTAATGAAGTCTAGTTCACTGGAGCAGTTCCTCTTTACTCTAAGGAACTGACCCTTTGATATCCCTTGTAGGAGAGGTCCCTGGTGAAAGCTTTCCCAGGAGAGCAAATTATTTGTGGCAGTCTTCTTCCTATGCAAAGTGGTAGTTAGGCCACCCTCGTCGGTCTTTTTGATGTTACTATCGAGGAACAATATCTCATACTTCTGGATTTCTGATGTGACTTTAAGGCCAAGGTTGTTGGTATTCAAAGGGTCTATAAATTGATGGAACAAAACATCGTCACCTGCCTATAAGATGAGGATGTCGTCGATATATCTTAGCTAGAGATGAGCGAACGTACTCGTCCGAGCTTGATGCTCGCTCGAGTATTAGGGTACTCGAGATGCTCGTTACGCGAGACGAGCACCACGCTATTTTCTGGCCAATAGACATGCAGGGAAGGCATTACAACTTCCTCCTGTGACGTTCCAGCCCTATCCCACCTCCCCGCAGTGAGTGGCTGGTGAGATCAAGTGACTGCAGAGTATTTAAAGCAGTCCCGCCCGCTGCTCGCCTCAGACACACGCTGGCAGAGATTAGGGAGGGTGCTGCTGGTGCTACAGTTAGAGTGTTGGCGTCTTCAAGAACCCCAACGGTCCTTCTTAGGACCACATCTTACCGTGTGCAATACTGTTGTGGCTGCTAGGAGCACTTTTGCACCAATTTTTTTTTTTCATCTTGGGCTCTGCAGACTATTGCGTTCTCAGTCTGCAGCCAATTATACAGAGTATAGGGGCAGTACTGGCGAGGCAGGGACAGTGGTAGTGTAGAATCCTGTCAACAAGTACCCAAACGGTCCTTCTTTGGGCTATCTGTGACTGTGTGCATTACTGTTGGGCTGCTGGGAGCAGTTTTGCACCAATTATTTTTTTTCAACTTGGGCTCTGCAGACTATTGCATTCTCAGTCTGCAGTCAATTATACAGAGTATAGGGGCAGTACTGGTGAGGCAGGGACACTGGTAGTGTAGAATCCTGTCAACAAGTACCCCAAAAAAGCTCCTGCTCCTGCTACCTGTGACCATGTGCGTTACTGTTGTGGCTGCTGGGAGTTGTATTGGCTCACTGTTAGCCAGCTAGGCCTTTCTACAGCCTAGCGTATAGTTTTTTCGGCCTACAGTGTGCGTAACATAACCGCTGTCAGCCTCCAAGTGCAGGCCAATAATTGCCTAATTTTTTATACCGCTCTGTGCGTTCCGTCAACTTCGCGCACAGCGTACGGCCACAGCCGCTGATAGAGGGAAAGACATATATACGCTATCTAGGGTGCTGATTTTTTCAAAAAAATCATTTAAAAAAATCCTCCTTAGGGCTACCTGTGACCGTGTGCATTACTGTTGTGGCTGCTGGGAGTTGTAGTGGCTCACTATTAGCCAGCTAGGTCTTTCTGCAGACTAGCGTATAGTTTTTTCGGCCCACAGTGTGCGTAACATAACCGCTGTCAGCCTCCAAGTGCAGGCCAATAATTGCCTAATTTTTTACGCCGCTCTGTGTCTGCTCTATTCGAAATACATCATGCTGAAGGGTAGGGGTAGGCCTAGAGGATGTGGCCGTGGACACGGACGAGGACGCGGAGGTCCAAGTGAGGGCGTGGGCACAGGCCTAGTTCCTGGTCCAGGTGAATCGCAGCCGGCTGCTGCGGGATTAGCAGAGAGGCAAGTTTCAGGGGTCCCCAGCTTCATATCACAATTTATGGGTCCACGTGGTAGACCTTTATTACAAAATGAGCAGTGTGAGAAGGTCCTGTCATGGATAGCAGAAAATGCATCCAGCATTGTATCGACCACCCAGTCTTCTACGCCGTTCACTGCTGCAACTCTGAATCCTCTCGCTGCTGCTCCTCCTTCCTCCCAGCCTCCTCACTCCATGAAAATGACACATTCTGATGAGCAGGCAGACCCCTAGGAACTGTTCTCGGGCCCCTGCTTTGATTGGGAAAAAATGGTTCCTCTCTCACCTGAGGAGTTTGTCGTGACCAATGCCCAACCTTTGGAAAGCTCCCGGGGTCCGGGTGATGAGGTTGGGGACTTCCGGAAACTGTCTCAAGAGCTTTCAGTGGGTGAGGAGGTCTACGATGATGAGACACAGTTGTCTATCTGTGAGGATGTAGTAAGGGCAGTTAGTCTGAGGGAGGAGCACACAGAGGATTCGGAGGAAGAACCGCTGGACGATGAGGTGACTGACCCCACCTGTTTCGCTAAGCCAACTGAGGACAGGTCTTTAGAGGGGGAGGCAAGTGCAGCCACAGGACAGGTTGGAAGAGGCAGTGGGGTGGCCAGGGGTAGAGCCAGGGCCAGAGCGAAGACTCCCCCCAACTGTTTCCCAAAGCACCCCCTCGCGCCAAGCCACCCTGCAGAGGCTTAGGTCTTCAATGGTGGAGGATGCGACCGTGTCAGAGCCTGGGACCGCACACGTCCTACCCACATCCAGAATTACGGGTCCTTCCTCAGTTCTGGTATCTGCGGCGGTTTATGCCACCTCCTCTAATCCCTCCCCTTCCTCCTCCTCCTACGCAACCTCTACCTCTCAATTGAGAAATGTTAGCAGCACGTCGCCAGCAGTCGGTGTGGCGCGGCAGCACAGCGGTGGGCAAGCGTCAGCAGGCTGTGCTGAAACTAATCAGCTTAGGTGACAAGAGACACACGGCCCACGAACTGTTGCAGGGTCTGATTGAGCGACCGACCTCTGGCTTTCGCCGCTGAGCCTGCAACTGGGCATGGTCGTGTGTGACAATGGCCGTAACCTGGTGGCGGCTCTGCAGCTCGGCAGTCTCACACACGTGCCATTCCTGGCCCACATCTTCAATCTGGTGGTACAGCGGTTTCTGAAAAACTACCCGCACTTGTCAGACCTCCTCGGCAAGGTGCGCCGTGTCTGCACACATTTCCGCAAGTCCACCACAGACGCTGCCACCCTGCGGACCCTGCAACATCGGTTTCAGCTGCCAGAGCACCGGCTGCTGTACGACGTGCCTACATGCTGGAATTCTACGCTGCACATGTTGGCCAGGCTGTATTAGCAGCGTAGAGCAATAGTGGAATACCAACTCCAACATGGGCGGTGTAGTGGGAGTCAGCCTCCCCAATTCTTTACCGAGGAGTGGGCATTAATAGCAGACATCTGCCAGCTCCTCGGAAACTTTGAGGAGTCTTCCCAGATGGTGAGCGGCGATGCTGCAATCATTAGCGTCACCATTCCTCTGCTATGCCTGCTGAGAGGTTCGCTGCAAAGCATAAAGGCTGACGCTTTGCGGTCGGAACAGAAGACGGGGGATGACAGTATGTCGTTTGATAGCCAGACCACCCTCATGTCTATATCTCAGCGCGTTTTGGAGGAAGAAAAAGGCAAGGGGAAGGAGGAGGAGGAGGGGGAAGAGACAGCTGTGCACACTGCTGAGGGTACCCATGCTGCTTGCCTGCCATCTGTTCAGCGTGTATGGGCTGTGGAGGAGGAGGAGGAAGAGGATCCTGAAAGTCATCTTCCTAGTGAGGAGAGCCATGTCTTGCGTACTGGCACCCTGGCACACATGGCTGACTTTGTTAGGCTGCCTTTCTCGTAAACCCATGCATTAGACGCATTTTGCCCAACACAGATTACTGGGTGTACACCCTTCTCGACCCACGTTACAAGGAGAACCTTTCCACTCTCATTCCAGAAGAGGAAAGGGGTATGAGAGTGATGCAATACCACAGGGCCCTGGTGGACAAAGTAATGCTAAATTTCCCATCTGACAGCGCTAGCGGCAGACGGCGCAGTTCCGAGGGCCAAGTAGCAGGGGAGGTGCGGAGATCAGGCAGCATGCTCAGCGCAAGCAGGGGAACACTCTCCAGGGCCTTTGCCAGCTTTATGGCTCCCCAGCAAGACTGCGTCACCACTCCCCAGTCAAGGCTAAGTCGGAGGGAGCACTGTAAAAAGATGGTGAGGGAGTACGTAGCCGATTGTACCACCGTCCTCCGTGATGCCTCTGCTCCATACAACTATTGGGTGTCAAAGCTGAACACGTGGCACGAACTTGCGCTGTATGCCCTGGAGGTGCTTGCTTGCCCTGCCGCTAGCGTCTTTTCAAAGAGGATGTTTAGTGCAGCTGGGGGAATCATCTCGGATAAGCGTACCCGCCTGTCAACTGCCAGTGCTGACATGCTTACACTAATAAAGATGAACAAAGCCTGGATTTTCCCAGACTTCTCTTCTCCACCGACGGAGAGCAGTGGAACCTAAAGATTCTTTTCGCTGCAACCACAGATAAAAGCATTCTTCTCTATCACCGGAAAAACTGAGCATTTAGCTTTGTCAATCTGTCTCTGATATTAGTCCTCCTCCTCCTACTCCTCCTCCTGAAACAACAGTCATCACTCTGAACTGCCAATTTTTCTGAAGCCAAAAAGGGTCATCTAACAATTTTTTTACAAAGTTTCAAAAGTATTAATACTTTAACATGAACCAATTTTTTTGACAGGGCTGGCTACAGCCTCTGTTACAAATTAAGCAACTACAAGCTGTATCTTTCTAAAAATATTTATGGGTTTCACCTGCCTTCTCAGTTGAGCAATTTTTCAGTGGGACATTTGTACTGTTGTTACACTAATTTTTCTGGCCCTCGCCTATACTCTTATCCAACTAATTTTTCCGGGCTTCGCCTACACTCATGATGCCCCAATGTTTCAAGGGTTGGCCTATACTCTTGCTACAGAAATGGGGTCTGCCTGCCTATACTTCTGCCACATTAATGTTACAGGGGTCTGCCTATACTTCCACTACAGAAATGGTGCTGGGGTCTGCCTATACTGCTGCTACAGAACAGATACTGGGGTCTGTCTATACTGCTGCTACATAACTGTTACTGGGGTCTGCCTATACTTCTGCCACGTAAATGTTACAGGGGTCTGCCTATGCTTGTGCTACAGAAATGTTACAGGGGTCTGCCTATACTTGTGCTACAGAAATGTTACAGAGGTCTGCCTATACCTCTGCCACATAAATGTTACAGCGGTCTGCCTATACTTCTGCTACGTAAATATTACAGGGGTCTGCCTATACTTCTGCTACAGAAATGTTACTGGGGTCTGCGTATACTTCTGCTACAAAAATGTTACTGGGGTCTGCCTATACTTCTACTACAGAAATGTTACTGGGGTCTGCCTAGACTTCTACTACAGAAATGGTGCTGGGGTCTGCCTATACTGCTGCTTCAGAAATGTTACTGGGGTCTGCATATACTGCTGCTACATAAATGTTACTGGGGTCTGCCTATACTTCTGCTATAAAAATGTTACAGGAGTCTGCCTATACTGCTGCTACATAAATGTTACAGGGGTCTGCATATACTTCTGCTACAAAAATGTTACTGGGGTCTGCCTATGCTTCTACTACAGAAATGGTGCTGGGGTCTGCCTATACTGCTGCTACAGAAATGTTACTGGGTTCTGCCTATACTGCTGCTACAAAAATGTTACTTGGGTCTGCCTATACTTCTACTACAGAAATGGTACTGCGGTCTGCCTATACTCCTGCTACCGAAATGTTACAGGGGTCTGCCTATACTTCTGCTACAGAAATGTTACAGGGGTCTGCCTATACTTCTGCTACAGAAATGTTACAGGGGTCTGCCTATACTTCTATTACAGAAATGGTACTGGGGTCTGCTTATACTACTGCTACCGAAATGTTACTGGGGTCTGCTTACACCTTTTCTACTGGAATGTTTCAGGGGTCTGTTTATACTATGGCTGCACACAGACTTTCCATCGCAGTGTTTTATTTATCTGGCCCAAAAACACTGACTGACTAGGGCATGAATTGTGGCCCGAGGCCAATATGTATTTTCTGTCGCGTTACCCCAGTTATCCGGGGGACTGCTTTGGACCAAACAAGAGGAGCGATACTGCATTTATGAGACTTTCACAGTTGCACTAGCATCGGAGTCCGCTCTATGCCCGCGATTGCTGAGGGTTTGTACAGAGGACTATGTCCTCAGCGCAGTGAAAGTCTGCCATGTTTGAACACTCTGATTTCTCTGACTTCATGGTTCATTTCTTGGGTTGCCTAGGACCTACCTTTGCTGTGGGTGCACACAGACTTCCCATAGCAGTGTTTTGTACCTTTCTGGCACAAAGACACTGACTGACTTGGGTAGGGGGCAGAGTGCAGATGGCTTTCCCCTTGCGGTGTCGATTGAGCTATCTGACACCAACACAGAATGAATCGTGTGTGGGCACATGGATTCCCCATTGCTATGTAACTCGCGGCACCTTGGGTCACAAAAGATGGGGGCTGGGAATGAGCTTGACCCTGGGCCCGCTCACGTGCTTCCCACACTGAGTATTGCCGCATTGTGGAGATGTGTAGAAGTACTGGCACCTGATTTCCCTTTATGCCCACATTTGCAGCTCCTGACGGAGGTGGCACAGGATTGGAATGAGATCGAACTTCAATTTCTCATCAATTCTCAACAGCATTGTGGGCTATCGCCCAGGAGAAGAGACAGCGGTGTGACCGGCAGGCAGTGATTGTGCTTGGTTGCAGTTAGTGTGGTGCTTAGCTAAGGTGTGCCTTGCTAATGAGGGTTTGTCCAAAGTAAAAATTGTTAGGTGGGGGGCAGACTCTTGCCCCTATTGTGGCTTAATAGTGGGACCTGGGAGCCTGAGATGCAGCCCTGCATGCGGCCCTTGTCCTGCCCTATCCATTTCTGTGGTGTTTCCATGGATTTCAGATGTTGAAGACCTATCCGGAGCATCGGTCATATACAAAAATGCTCGAGTCGCCCATTGAATTCAATGGGGTTCGTTACTCGAAACGAGTTCTCGATCATCGCGAAAAGTTCGACTCGAGCAACGAGCACCTGAGCATTTTGGTGCTCACTCATCTCTACTAGACACTGATAAGGGAGTGAAAGTTTATGGTCCCTGAATTACTGTTGATTAGGTTGTTAAGTTCCTCAACTTTATACGTTTGACGAAAGGACCCCACAGATGTCTGAGAGGTGTGCAAATGTGCACACAACACATGAGAACATGCACAAAATGCTGCACAAAACTGTAGGGAAAAAAACACATCTGGACCTCATTAGTCTAAAAAGAGCTTTTTAAATCATGGTGGAAGAGTGTCACACTTGCATATAAACAGGCCTTACATCCGCAAAATACTACAGGACTATGCACAGGCATGCACACAAATCAACCTTGTTCATTGCGCAAATGCTTTGCACTGAGGCAAGCGTATTTATGCATACACTCATCTAAAGTCACCCTTAATTTAGTAATGCATCTTTTCTGTAGATATTTTCATGTTGGGTATTAGTGTATCTTGACGCCACCAGGAAGTCCTGGTTGATGCCCCCTGTTTCTGATTGGCTGGAGAGCAGCCTGGAAACTAGGTCCTGCAAGGGCACTAAAAGTACGTGGCAAAAACATGAAGCACTCCGTGGTGCCGCCTGATGCAGGGAGGCGACAGGGCGGGGGAAGAGAGACTGTAATGTTTGGCCCCCCTGGTATGGCTTTCCAGGCGGCGAAGCACAACCGCTGATGCTGCCAGGTGTCAGCAGGGGAAATGGCCGGCAAACATATCACTGTCCCGGTGGCACTCAGCCCGGCTTCTGTCAGAGGGGGAGTCCCGACGGCGGTGAGGGTGGCATCTGTCACCTGGGTAGTCCCGACGGCGGTGAGGTCCGTATCTATCGGAAGGGAGAGGCGGGCAGGTAGATGAGATTCCCGGCGGAGGCGCAGAAGTGCTCAGGCCGGCAGCTGTGAGAGGAGGAGCGGGCGAAACGGACCAGACAGTCCACACTGCGGCCAACAAGAGGTGAGGGCGGCAGCAGAGGGTGAGGGTGATATTTCTTCATAATCTAAGGGCAAGAATTAATTAAACCCTGTTCATAATGCTGCACACTGTCCTAATAGAACCTTACTGCCTTGACCCTATCAGAAGCTGGGGGGTGTTACAGGGGCGTTCCTCCTGTCACACACCCTAGCTACTGGTGGCATCAAGATACACTAATACCTTCATGTTGAAGTGTGTAGACATTTCTGGAACCCTTCTCTAAACTCATTGTCTACAAAAATATATATGAACAATTGTGACTTGATGTTGTAGACGATACTCCTGGTATGTAGGGTGTAGTAAGCGATATTACTATTGGTCGCTGCTGTTAGGGATTCTCTCATGAAGAATGCTGTTATGATGTGCATTGTGATTAATGTGCATGTGGAGAGGGAATGACATGGTGAGACAGGCGCTGCTGTATTATTATTTTCTTAGATTCATGGATTTTTATATTAATTTATTTTTATTATCACAGTTCCAGTGAGACTTTCTGGAGGATACACTGAATGTGAAGGATTAGTGGAAGTGAGATATGAAGAATGGTGGGCAGTGGAATATAACACAGACAACAGAGAAAACATTGCTAATGTTGTTTGCAAAGAGCTGGGATGTAATACCATAAATATACAACATCGTGTGACCAGAGGAGACATATTTGTGGATGATGGCAGGAAGATGTTGGATCTACAATGTAGAGGAGAAGAGTCATCCTTATCACAGTGTGAATATTCTATAAATGGTATACAACCTTCTGTACGTCTGATGGGAGTAAAATGTTCAGGTAAAAGACATCTCTTTTTTCTCCACACATCACACACCGGACCGGATACAGCATTATACCTAACAACATGTACAATAACTGCACTGACAACGGCTGAGAGAATGACACTAAATATCAGCCAGGCAGCAGCTGCATCCAAAGATGTTTTCAGCCATCAGTCCCATCATAACGGGTTATTATACTGGTGTAATAGAGTCCTCTGTATACATATCTGTAGGCATAAAAGGGACTCAGGTGCCAGCACTTCTACATATCTCCACAATGCAGCAATACTCTGTGTGGGAAGCACGTGAGCGGGCCCAGGGTCAGGCTCAGTCCCAGCCTCCACCTTGTGTGACCCAAGGTGTCGCGAGTTACATAGCAATGGGAAATCCATGTATCCCCACACAATTCATTTTGTGTAGGTGTCAGATAGCTAAACACCGCAATGGGAAGTCTTTGAGTTCCTTGGGCTCACCCTGAATTTCACCCCGCCAAGGAACTCGGCCCACATTTCAACCCTAGTCAGTCAGTGTATTTGTGCCAGACCGGTAAAACACCGCAATGGGAAGTCTTTGTGCACCCACAGCATAAGCGAGCCCAAGGAACTTAAAGATGGCATGACGCCTAAAGAAATCACAGTGCCCAAACATGGCAGAGTTTCACCCCATGAAAGACCTCGGCCCACATTTCTACCCTAGTCAGTCAGTGTATTTGTGCCAGACTGGTAAAACACCGCAATGGAAAGTCTTTGTACACCCATAGCATAGACGAGCCCAAGAAACCCAAGGAAAGCATTACACATAAAGAAATCACAGCGCCCAAACATGGCAGAGTTTCACCCCACCAAGGACCTCAGCCCAAGTTTCTACCCTAGTCAGTCAGTGTATTTGTGCCAGACCGGTAAAACACCGCAATGAGAGGTTTTTGTGCACCCACAGCACTGACGAGCCCAAGGAACTTAAAGATGGTATTACGCCTAAAGAAATCACAGTGCCCAAACATGGCAGAGTTTCACTTTGCTAAGGGCCTCGGCCTCGGTCCACATTTCTGGCCTAGTCAGTCAGTGTATTTGTGCCAGATAGGTAAAACAGCGCAATGGGAAGTCTTTGTGCATCCACAGTATAGGCAGACCCCTGTAACATTTCTGTAGCAGAAGTATAGGCAGACCCCAGTAACATTTCTGTAGTTAAAAGTATAGCCGAACCCCAGTAAATTTTCAGTAGCAGAAGTATAGACAGACCCCTGTAACATTCCGGTAGTAGAAGTATAGGCAGACCACATTAACATTTCTGTAGTAAAAGTATAGGCTGACTCCAGTAACATTCCTGTAGCAGAAGTATAGACTGACCCCTGTAACATTTCTGTAGCAAGAGTGTAGGCGAACCCCTGAAACATCGGTGTACCAAAAGTATAGGCGGACCCCAATAACAGTTCTATAGCAAATGTATAGGTGAACCCCTGTAACATTTCTGTAGCAAAAGTATAACCAAACCCCTGTAACATTTCTGTAGCAAAGATATAGGCAGATCCCAGCAACATTACTGTAGCAAGAGTGTAGGCGAACCCCTGAAACATTGGTGTACCAAAAGTATAGGCAGACCTTTGTAACATTTCTGTAGCAAAAGTATAGGCAGACCCCAGTAAAATCTCTGTAGCAAGAGTATATTCAGATCCCAGTAACATTTCTGTAGGAAAAATATAGGCAGACCCCTGTAACATTTCTGTAGCAAGAGTATAGGCGAACCCCTGAAATATTGGTGTACCATGAGTGTAGGCGAGGGCCCGAAAAATTGGTGTACCAGGAGTACAGGTGCACCCCTGAAAAATTGCTCAACCGCGAGGGCAGATGAAACCCATAAACATTTTTTTTAAAGATGCAGCTCGCTGTTGCTTAATTTGCAACAGAGCCTGGAGGCAGCCCTGTGAAAAAATGGTTTCTGTTAAAGTATCAATACTTTTGAAACTTTTAAAAATTGTGAAAAAATATAAACAGAGCCTTTTGGGCCGCTGAAAAATTGGCAGTTAAGCGGGATGACATGCTGTTTTAGGAGGAGGAGTAGGAGGAGGAGGAGTGATAATATCTAAGAGTGATTGACAAAGCTAATTCACCCTTTTTTTTGGTGATAGAGAATGCTTTTTTCTCTTATTGCAGCAAAAAAAATCATTAGGTTCCGCCGATTTCCGCTGTTGGAGAAGAGAAGTCTGGGGAAATCCAGCCTTTGTTCATCTTTATGAGTGTAAGCATGTCGGCACTGGCAGATGACAGGCGGGTACGCTTATCCGTGATGATTCCCCCAGCCGCACTAAACACCCTCTTTGACAAGACGCAAGCAGCAGTGCAGGCCAGAACCTTCAGGGCGTACAGCGCAAGTTCGTGCCACGTGTCCAGCTTTGAAACCCAATAGTTGTATGGAGCAGAGGCATCATGGAGGACGGTGGTACGATCGGCTACATACTCTCTCACCATCTTTTTACAGTGCTTCCTCCGACTTAGCCTTGACTGGGGAGTGGTGACACAGTCTTGCTGGGGAGCCATAAAGCTGGCAAAGGCCCTGGCGAGTGTTCCCCTGCCTGCGCTGGACATGCTTCCTTATCCCCGTTCCTCCCCTGCTACTTGACCCTCAGGACTGCGTCCTCTGCCACTAGCACTGTCAGGTGGGAACTTTAGTATCACTTTTTCCACCAGGGCCCTTTCTTTTTGCAGCACTCTCGTACCCCTTTCCTCTTCTGGAATGAGAGTGGAAAAATTCTCCTTATACCATTGGTCGAGAAGAGTGTACACCCAGTAATTCGTGTTGGCCAGAATGCGTCTAACGCGAGGGTCACGGGAAATGCAGCTTAACATGAAGTCAGCCATGTGTGCCAGAGTACCAGCACGCAACACATCGCTGTCCTCACTAGGAAGATGACTTTCATGATCCTCCTCCTCTACAGACCATACACGCTGAACAGATGAGAGGCAAGCAGCACGGGTACCCTCTGCAGTGTGCCCAGCTGCCTCCCCTTGCTCTTCCCCCCCCCTCCTCCTCCTCCAAAACGCACTGAGATATAGACATGAGTGGTCTAGCTATCAAACGACATGCTGTCATCCCCCGTCTCCTGTTCCAACCACAAAGCGTCGGCCTTTATGCTTTGCGGCCAACTTCTCAGCAGGCAAAGCAGCGGGATGGTAACGCTAATGATTGCCGCATCGCCGCTCACCATCTGGGTAGACTCCTCAAAGTTTCTGAGGACCTGGCAGATATCTGCCATCCATGCCCACTCCTCAGTAAAGAATTGTGGAGGCTGACTACCACTACACCGCCTATGTTGCAGCTGGTATTCCACTATTGCTCTACGCTGCTCGTACAGCCTGGCCAACATGTGCAGCGTAGAATTCCAGCGTGTGGGCACGTAGTCGGTGTTCTGGCAGCTGAAACCGATGTTGCAGGGTCCTCAGGGTGGCAGTGTCCATGGTGGACTTGTGGAATTGTGCGCAGACGCACTGCACCTTGCCGTGCAGGCCAGACAAGTGGGGTAGTTTTTCAGAAACCGCTGAATCACCAGATTGAAGATGTGGGCCAGGCATGGCACATGTGTGAGACTGCCGAGCTGCAGAGCCGCCACCAGGTTACGGCCGTTGTCATACACGACCATGCTCGGTTGGGGGCTCAGCGGCGAAAGCCAGAGGTCGGTCTGCTCTGTCAGACCCTGCAACAGCTCAGGGGCCATGTGCCTCTTGTCACCTAAGCTGATTAGTTTCAGCCCGGCTTGCTGACGCTTGCCCACCGCTGTGCTGCCGCGCCACGCGCTACCGACTGCTAGCGACGTGTTCACACTTCTTAATTGAGAGGTAGAGGTGGCAGAGGAGGAGGGGGAGGGTTTGGAGGAGGTGGCATAAAACGCTGCAGATACCAGAACCGAGGTAGGACCCGCTATTCTGGGTATGGGTAGGACGTGAGCGGTCCCTAGCTCTGACTCGGTCCCAGCCTCCACCAAGTTCACGCAATGTGCCATCAGGGAGATATAGTGCCCCTGCCCGCTAGTACTTGTCCACGTGTCCGTGGTTAAGTGGACCTTCCCAGTAAACACGTTGGTGAGGGCACGATTTATGTTGAGGAAGATGTGCTACTGTAGGGCTGGGATGGCACACCGGGAAAAATAGAGGCGACTGGGGACTGAGTAGCGTGGGACCGCCGCCGCCATCATGTTTTTGAAAGCCTTCATTTCCACAAGCCTGTACGGCAGCATCTCCAGGCTGATTAATTTGGCAATGTGCATGTTTAAAGCTTGTGCGTGTGGTTGGGTGGCGGCGTATTTGCACTTTCGCTCCAACGCTTGTCTTAGCGACAGCTGAGGCTGTGCTGAGAGACATTGCTGGATGGAGTGGAAGACGGTGGAGGTGAGGGTGTGGGTGCAGGCTGGGAGGAACTCGTGCCTGCGACCTGGGAGGGAGATTGGATCTGTGTGGCAGGTTGGGGCACAGAGGGAAAGAGGTAGTGGCGTGACCCGGAGGCGGGGAATGGCCTTCGTCCCACCTTGTGGGGTGCTTGGCCATCATATGCCTGCGCATGCTGGTGGTGGTGAGGCTGGTAGTGGTAGCTCCCCGGCTGATCTTGGTACGACACAGGTTGCACACCACTGTTCGTCGGTCGTCCACGCTCTCACTGAAAAACATCCACACCTTTGAACACCTAGCCCTCTGCACGAAGGTTTGCCGCGAGGGGGTGCTTTGGAAAACAGTTGGGGGAGACTTCGCTCTGGCCCTGCCTCTCCCCCTGGCCACTCCACTGCCTCTTCCAACCTGTCCTGCTGCTGCACTTGCCTCCCCATCTGAAGCCTTATCCTCAGTAGGGTTAGCGAACCAGGTGGGGTCAGTCACCTCATCGTCCAGCTGCTCTTTCTCCGAATCCTCTGTGCGCTCCTCCCTTGGACTTACTGCCCCTACTACTACCTCACTGACAGACAACTGTGTCTCATCATCGTCATCCACAAAAAGCTCTTGAGACAGTTGCCAGAAGTCCCCAGCCTCATCACCCGGACTCCGGGAACTTTCCAAAGGTTGGGCATCGGTCACGACAAACTCCTCAGTTGAGAGAGGAACCGTTTTTCCCACTCATGGCAGAGACCCGAGAACAGTTCCTGGGAGTCTGCCTGCTCATCAGAATATGTCATTTTCATGGAGTGAGGAGGCTGGGAGGAAGGAGCAGCAGCAGCCAGAGGATTCAGAGTTGCAGTCCCTAGGCTGGGAGTAGTGGACTGCGTAGAAGACTGGGTGGTCGATACATTGCTGGACGCATTTTCTGCCATCCACGACAGGGCCTGCTCACACTGCTCTTTTAGCAATAATGGTCTACCACGCGGACCTGTAAATTGAGATTTGAAGCTGGGGACCCCAAAAAACGTGCCTCTCTCCTAATCCCGCAGCAGCTGGCTGTGATTCATCACAACCAGGAACTCGGCCTGTGCCCGTACCCTCACTAGGACGTCCGCATCTACGTCCACATCCTCGACCCTTACCCCTTCTCCTCATCATGGCGGATTACAAATAGAGCAGGGGCCAAATAAATTACCCCACTGTACAGCACTGACAACTGTGGCTTAATTCACAGCACACAGAGACTTGTAGATAGCGGAGGCTCTATGCTGTGACTTGAAAAAATTAACCCGCTGTCTTGCACTGATTGCTGGGCGTAATTTACTCTGGCAGAGACTTGTAGATAATAGTGGCTGTGTGGAGTGGGAGAAGACTCTAAAGCCAGTGGATAGTGCTGGTAACTGAAGCTATCTCAACCCCACCAAGGAAAGGGTATTGTGAGACGCTCTGCACAGCGGCGGAGCTGCAGAGGCCCAGAAAATATTACAGTACTGTTTAGTGGTGAGACCTATGTCTAATGCACTGCAGACATAGAACGGTAGCCCTAAGAAGGAGCTTTGGCATTCTTGCATGGAGGATCAGGACTGTATAGTGTATAACTTTCCCTATAAAAGTGGCTGTGCCCCAACACTCTGTGTCTAATGCACTGCAGACGCAGAATGGTATAAATGAAGTCGCTTGCAGTAGGCTAGGAGATGTTAGAGAGCAGTTTCATGGTGAGAGCTGGTTGTATGGCACTGCAGCCTGATAACGCTATTACTGAAAGGCTGGGAACTGGCCTAGGCCTAGATGCGTAATACAAAAATTGATGGACTACTACTCCCAGCAAGCCACAACTATAATGCATATGGTCAAATATAGCGCCAAGAAGGAGCTTTGGCGTTCTTGCATGGAGGATCAGGACTGTATAGTGTATAATTTTCCCTATAAATTGGCTGTGCCTCAACACTCTGTGTCTAATGCACTGCAGACCCAGAACGGTATAAATGAAGTAGCTTGCAGTAGGCTAGGAGATGTTAGAGAGCAGTTTTACGGTGAGAGCTGGTTGTACAGCACTGCAGCCTGAGAACGCTATTACTGAAAGGCTGTGAACTGGCCTTGATGCGTAGTACAAAAATTGATGCACTACAACTCCCAGCAAGCCACAACTATAATGTACACGGTCAGATGTAGCCCTAATAAGGAGCTTTCGGGTTAGAGATGAGCGAGCGTACTTGTCCAAGCTTGATGCTCATTCGAGTATTAGGGTGTTCGAGATGCTCGTTACTCGAGACGAGCACCACGCGTTACTCGAGTCAATTCCATTTCCCTCCCTGAAAGCTTTCCGCCATTTTCTGGCCAATAGACATGCAGGGAAGGCATTACAACTTCCTCCTGTGACGTTCCAGCCCTATCCCACCCCCCTGCAGTGAGTGGCTGGTGAGATCAAGTGACCGCCGAGTATTTAAATCAGTCCCCAGACACACGCTGGCAGAGATTAGGGAGGGTGCTGCTGGTGCTATACTGAGAGTGTTGGTGTCTCCAAGAACCCCAACAGTCCTTCTTAGGGCCACATCTGACCTAGTACATTACTGTTGTGGCTGCTGGTAGCAGTTTTGCCCTTTTCTTTTTTTTTTTTATATCGGGCGTGCAGGCTATAGCGTTCTCAGGCTGCAGTTTGTAATACATAGTATAGGGAGAGTGGTGGTCAGGCAGTGACAGTGGTAGTGTAGAATCCTGTCTACAAGAACTCCAATGGTCCTTCTTAGGGCCACATCTTACCATGTGCATTACTGTTGTGGCTGCTAGGAGCAGTTTTGTACCAAATTTTTTTTTTCATCTTGGGCTCTGCAGACTATTGCGTTCTCAGTCTGCAGCCAGTTATACAGAGTATAGGGGCAGTACTAGTGAGGCAGGGACAGTGGTAGTGTAGAATCCTGTCAACAAGTACCCCAACGGTCCTTCTTACGGCTACCTGTGACCGTGTGCATTTAACTCCGTGTCTGCTGGCAGTTCTAGTACCTCACTATTGCACAGCTAGACCTGCTTGCAGGCTTGCGTATAATTCTTTTTCTGGCTGCAGTTTGCGTAACATAAACACTGTCTCCCTCCAACTGCACGTCAATAATTCACAACATTTTTACACTGCTCTGTGTCTGCCGTCATCTGTACGCAGTGTACGGCGACAGCCCCTGATAGAGGGAAAGTCCCATACATGCTATATAGCCTGCATTGCATTTAAAAAAAAACAAAAAACAATCCTTCTTATGGCTACCTGTCACCGTCTGCATTTCACTGCGTGGCTGCTGGGAGTTGAAGTGCATCACTATTGCATATTGCACAGCTAGGCCTGCTTGCAGGCTTGCGTATAATTTTTTTCTGGCTGCAGTTTGCGTAACATAAGCGCTGTCTCCCTTCAACTGCACGTCAATAATTCACAACATTTTTTAAACCGCTCAGTATCTGCTCTATTCGTAATCCATCATGCTGAGGGGTAGGGGTAGGGCTAGAGGACGTGGACGCGGGCGAGGACGCGGAGTTCCAAGTGTGGGCGTTGGCCAAGTTCCTGGTCCAGGTGAATCGCAGCCGGCTGCTGCGGGATTAGGAGAGAGGCAAGTTTCTGGGGTCCCCAGCTTCATATCACAATTTTTGGGTCCACGTCGTAGACCTTTATTACAAAATGAGGTGTGTGAGCAGGTCATGTTGTGGATGGCAGAAAGTGCATCCAGCAATGACTCCAGCAACCTGTCTTCTACGCCGTCCACTGCTGCAACTCTGAATCCTCTGCTGCTCCTCCTTCCTCGCAGCCTCCTCACTCTATGAAAATGACACATTCTGATGAGCAGGCAGACTCCCAGGAACTGATCTCAGGCCCCTGCCCTGATTGGGAAAAAATTGTTCCTCTCCCACCTGAGCAGTTTGTCGTGACCGATGCCCAACCTTTGAAAAGTTTCCGGGGTCCGGGTGATGAGGTTGGGGACTACCGGCAACTGTCTCAAGAGCTTTCAGTGGCTGAGGAGGTCGATGATGATGATGAGACACAGTTGTCTATCAGTGAGGCAGTAGTAAGGGCAGTAAGTCCGAGGGAGGAGCGCACAGAGGATTCGGAGGAAGAGCCGCTGGACAATGAGGTGACTGACCCCACCTGGTTTGCTAAGCCAACAGAGGACAGGTCTTAAGAGGGGGAGGCAAGTGCAGCAGCAGGACAGCTTGGAAGAGGCAGTGGGATGGCCAGGGATAGAGTGACGCCTCTGCTCCATACAACTATTGGGTGTCAAAACTGGACATGTGGCACGAAGTTCCGCTGTATGCCCTGCAGGTGCTTGCTTGCCCTGCTGCTAGCATCTTGTCAGAGAGCGTGTTTAGTGCAGCTGGGGGAATCATCACGGATAAGCGTACCCGCCTGTCAACTGCCAGTGCCGACATGCTTACACTCATAAAGATGAACAAAGCCTGGATTTCCCCAGACTTCTCTTCTCCACCAGCGGAGAGCAGCATTACTTAAACATTCTTTTCGCTGCAACCACGGATGCAAGCATAGTTCTCCATCACCATAAAAAAAGGGACATTTACCTTTGTCAATCTGTGTATGATATTAGTCCTCCTCCTCCTACTCCTCCTCCTGAAACATCCTGTCATCACGCTGAACTGCCAATTTTTCTGCGGCCCAAAAGGCTCAGTTTATTTTTTCAATATTTCTACGTTTCTAACTGAAGCATTGAAACTTCAACATGAACCAATTTTTTTAACAGGGCTTCCTCCAGGGTCTGTTACAAATTAAGCCACAGTTAGCTAAAAAATGAATCTGTTTCACTTGCCCTCTCGGTTGAGCAATTTTTCTGGGGTACATTTGTACTGTTGGTACACTAATTTTATGGGCCCTCGCCTATACTGTAATCCAAGTAATTTTTCTTGCCTTCGCCTACACTCATTGTACACCAATGTGTCAGGGGTTAGCCTACACTCTTGCTACAGAAATGTAACTCGGGTCTGCCTGCCTATACTTCTGACACAGTCATGCTACAGGGGTCTGCCTATACTTCTGCAGCAGAAATGTTACTTCGGTCTGCCTATACTTCTGCTCCTGAAATGTTACTGTGGTCTGTCTATACTGTTACTACTGAAATGTTACTAATACTGGGCTCTGCCTATACTGCTGCTACGGAAATGTTACTAGGGTCTGTCTATGCTGTTACAGCTGAAATGTTCTAATACTGGGCTCTGCCTATACTGCTGCTACGGAAATGTTACAGGGCTCTGCCTGTACTGCTGCAACTGAAATGTCACTGGGCTCTGCCTATACTGCTGCAACTGAAATGTTACTGGGGTCTGTCCATACTGTTACTACTGAAATGTTACTGGGCTCTGCCTATACTTCTGCTACTGAAATGTTACTGGGCTCTGCCTATACTGCTGCAACTGAAATGTTACTGGGGTCTGTCTATACTGTTACTACTGAAATGTTACTGGGGTCTGCCTATACTGCTGCAGCGGAAATGTTACTTGGGTCTGTCTATACTGTTACTCCTGAAATGTTACTGGGCTCTGCCTATACTGCTGCAGCTGAAATGTTACTGGGGTATGTCTATACTGTTACTACTGAAATGTTACTGGGCTCTGCTTATACTGCTGCTACTGAAATATTACTGGGCTATGCCTATACTGCTGCAACTGAAATGTTACAGGGGTCTGTCTATACTGTTACTACTGAAATGTTACTGGGGTCTGTCTGTACTGTTAGTACTGAAATGTTACTAATACTGGGCTATGCCTATACTGCTGCTACTGAAATCTTACTGGGGTCTGTCTATACTGTAACTACAGAAATGTTACTGGGGTCTCCCTGGACTTCTGCAACATAACTGTTAGTGGGGTCAGCTTATACCTTTGCTACAGGAATATTACTGGGGTCTGTGCATAGTATGGGTGCACTATGTTTTCCCATCGCAGTGTTCTACGTATCTGGCCCTAACAAAAAAAAAACCCAGACTGACTAGGGCATGGAGTGTGAGCTGAAGCCAACCTGTATTTTATCTCACGTTAACTCAGCTATCCGGGGCACTGCATTGGGACAAACAAGAGGAGCGATACAGTGCTAATGAGACGTTCACAGCTACGCTAGCATTGGAGCCCACTCTAGGCCTGCGATTGCTGAGGGTTTGTGCAGAGGCCTATGTCCTGGGTACAGTGAAAGTCTGCTTCCTGCCTACGATTGCTGAAGCTGTTGGCCGAGGCCTATGTCCCGGGGGAACTGCAACTGCGTCAGGTTGGGGCTGTGCAACTTTTCCCTGGCTAATCCTGTCATTGGAGCGGGGAAAGAAAACGTAACTGATATACTGAGCCCGTCGCAGATGAACTAGCATCGAAGTCCGCTTCATGCCCGCGTTTGCAGAGGGTGTGGGCTGAGGCCTATGTCCCGGGGGAAGAGCAAGTACGCCAGGTTGGGGCTGTGGAGCTTTTTCCCGCTAATCCAGTCATTGGAGCGGTGAAAGGAAAGCTAACTGATTTAATAAGCCCGTCGCAGATAAACTAGCATCGAAGTCCGCTTCATGCCTATGATTGCTGAAGCTGTGGGCCGAGGCATATGTCGTCGGCGCGGTGCAAGTCTGCCATGTTTGGCCCCTCTGATTTATTTATTGTTCATGTCTTGGGTTGCCTAGGACCCACCTATGCTGTTGGTGCATATTTAGTTCCGATCGCGGTGTTTGACCTGTCTGTCACAAAGACACTGACTGACATGGGTAGGGGGCAGAGTGCAGATGGTTTTCCCCTTGCGGTGTCGATTTGAGCTATGCGACACCTAGACAGAATGAATCGTGTGTGGGCACATGGATTCCCCATTGCTATGTAACTCATGTCCACGTTTGCAGCTCCTGATGGAGGTGGCCCAGGATTGGAATGAAGATCGAACATCAATTTCTCATTGATTCTCTACAGCATTGGGGGCTATCGCCCCACCCCTTTTAAAGAGGGTCGCTACCTGGCCCTGCCAACCCTCTGCAGTGTGTGCCTCCGGTTCCTGCTCATGGCAGACGCACTTATAACTAGACATGAGGGTGGTGTGGCTATGCAGCCAGCGTGTGGCATGAGGGCAGCTGAAGGCTGAGCAGGGACACTTTTGTGTGCGCTGCAGACGCAGGGTCGTGCGGGGGGGGGGGGATTGGGCAGCATGTAACCCAGGAGAAGAGGCAGCGGTGTGTCCCGCAGGCAGTGCTTGTGCTTGGTTGGAGGTAGTGTGGTGCTTAGCTACGGTGTGCCTTGCTAATGAGGGTTTGTCCGAAGTAAAAATTGTTAGGGGGGGGGGCTCACTCTTGCCGCTATTGTGGCTTAATAGTGAGACCTGGGAACCTGAGATGCAGCCCTGCATGTTGCCCCTCGCCTGCCCTATCCGTATCTTTGTAGTTTCCATCACTTTCGTAGGTTTTGCAGATTTGCACAAGTGAAAACCTTAGCGAGTATCGGCGATATACAAAAATGCTCGAGTCGCCCTTTGACTACAATGGGGTTCGTTACTCAAAACAAACTCTCAAGCATCGCGGAAAGTTCGACTCGAGCAATGAGCACCCGAGCATTTTGGTGCTCGCTCATCACTATTTGAGGTTCTTGCACGAAGGATCAGGACTGCATAGTGTATAACTTTCCCTATAAAAGTGGCTGTGCCCCAACACTCTGTGTCTAATGCACTGCAGACGCAGAATGGTATAAATGAAGTCGCTTGCAGTAGGCTAGGAGATGTTAGAGTGCAGTTTCACGGTGAGAGCTAGTTGTACGGCACTGCAGCCTGAGAACGCTATTACTGAAAGGCTGGGAACTGGCCTTGATGTGTAATACAAAAATTGATGCACTACTACCAGCAAGCCACAACTATAATGTACACGGTCAGATGTAGCCCTAAGAAGGAATTTGGCGTTCTTGCACGAAGGATCAGGACTGTATAGTGTATAACTTTCCCTATAAAAGTGGCTGTGCCCCAACACTCTGTGACTAATGCACTGCAGACACAGAACGGTATAAATGAAGTCGCTTGCAGTAGGCTAGGAGATGTTAGAGAGCAGTTTCACGGTGAGAGCTGGTTGTACGTCATTGCAGCCTGAGAACGCTGTTACTGACAGGCCGGGAACTGGCCTTGATGTGTAATGCAAAAATTGATGCACTCACACACACAGAACGCTATAGCTGAAATGGCCTGCACAGCCCGAGATGAAAAAAAAAAAATTCCTCCCAGCCAGCCACAACAATAATGCACACTATGAAGTGTGAGTAGCCCTAAGAAGGACCATTGGGGTTCTTGAAGACTGGATCCTACTCTAACACTTTCCCTTTTTTTAGCAGCAGCACTTTCCCTAACCTATGCCAGCATTGGTCTGAGGCGAGACGTGGGCGGGACCAGTTTAAGTACTCAACAGTCTCTTGATCGGCCCAGCCACTGGGATAGGGCTGGCAAATCACAGCAGGTAGTGGTAATGCCTTCCCCGCATGTCTATTGGCTAGAAAATGGCGCTAAACATGCAAGAAGGAAATGCAATTGACTCGAGTACCGCGTGGTGTTCGTCTCAAGTAACGAGCAGCTCGAGTACCCTAATGCTCGAACGAGCATCAAGCTCGGACAAGTGTGCTCGCTCATCTATACATACTGCCCAAAAAAAGTCAATGTGTTTTTTTTCCCCAATTTTGCCTTCCCAAAAATTTTAATAGAATTTTATTTAAAAAAACATGTATATCTGGCAATTGTACCAATAAAAACTGCAGATCAGGTGTGGCCTGCCGATGGCTGGGTAGGACATATGTCTGAAGTGCTTCTGAAAACCCAGCTACTTCCAGCCGATAAGAAAATCCTATGACCATCTTAATCTACACCATGAGACAACAAAAGAGTTTAGGCACCCCTAAGGCACCTTGCTAGCACCGAAGACGACCACCTTGAGAGGTTCCGATGGGCCGCAATGCTGAATTCAACATGGGGCTGGTGGAGGGCAATGTCGGCAGTAAAATGTCCGTCCCCATGCTGGAGACCAGAGAAGCCAAATGGAGAGAGCCTTTGGTCATGGAGAGAGCCCTAGTGATTCTCCTCGAAGTGAAAGCACCGCCATGAGCTCCGGGTTCAGTGAGGTCCCCCTTGTTTCCAGCACTGACACGGCTGTGGCATCTGGCTGCGGAGTGAGGCTGGCTTCAGTGCAGGGGAAGACCCTTAGGGATTTCTCCTGCCCTGGGGCCTTGGCTTCACACAAGAATAATAATTTGGAGACATCACTGTTTGTTACTAGGGAAGGGTGGAGCTGGAGGCTTGGTTCCTCCCCCCATGCCAGACATACTGAAAAATTGTAGCATGTGTCTGCTCCTTTCACTCTCCACCCATGTTCTGCTGGTGGACAGTAAGAGAAAAGCCATGCAGATCTGGCACCCAAGAGAGAGTCTTCGACTCCCCCTGCTGCCTGGGGTAATATAGGGGAGGCCCTTTCCCCTCAAGCTATTAGGCATAAGGAGGGGTATGACCAGCCTAGCCACTCCATGAAGTATCCCTCCCCCCCTCCCCCCGCCCTCTTGCTATAAAATAGGGGAGAGGAATGGGATTGGAAAGCCCTCTTACGAGCCTTACCTACTAAAATGGAGATAGATGGTCTATTGCTGAAGCTGGAAGCCTTTTCACAAAGAGGACATAACTGCCTTACAGCAGGATATACATTTTATAGATCAGACACTGTCGATGGTGGAGGAATCACAGGAGAAAATAATGGACTCCCAAGACTCTCACAAATAGACTATACAGGAATAGGCACTACAAATCTCTCAATTGTTCATGCAAATAGAAGATAGGGAAAATCAATATCGGAGGAATAACATTTGCATCAGAGGCCTTAGTAAGGATATTGGGAACTCCCAGCTGGAGGCATGGGCCCAAAAATATCTTAACAGCATTCTATTGTCTTCTGTATTCATTTCTACAAAGCTAAAGTGTTGATCCTCCAGAAGGTGAAAGATTCTGGGGTCTGTCTTTGCAGGGATCTCCTATCCTTATACTCCCCAACTTATCACACCACATTTTTCAACTATGCTGGGGTGTAAAACCCTTGCTAATGGCTCTCAAAGAGAGAGAGAGGTGCTATACAGATGGGGATATCCCTTCCAACTCCATGCCCATAAAGAAGGGAAATTCTCTCTGCCAGACTTGCGATACCTGGATCCCTACTACTTTCTCCCCGCAGGGTGTCCTGGCAGATGGGTGGGGAAAGATCTTGAAGCAAACCTAGCAATGCACAGTCTGGGGTCACCTTAGGCCATGAGGACTTATCATCCGGACTCTTCATTTATTAACATTTATGGCTTTCTATAACATTTCCATAGTTCTCATTTCCCTATATAATCTTAACCCCTTAGTGACTGCCCTATAGTGTTTCTACGTTTGCAGCCTTCCATATAATTTTTTTCTGGCTGCAGTTAGCATTACAATACCACTGTCAGCCTCCAACTGTACTCCAATAATTCCAAAATTTTTTACACTGCTCTGTGTCTGCCGTTAACTTCACGCACAGCGTACGGCGACAGCCCCTGATAGAGGGAAAGTCATATACACGCTATATAGCCGATATTCTTTTCAAAAAATTTTTTAAATAAAAGCTCCTTCTTACGGCTACCTGTGACCGTGTGCATTTTACAGGTTGTATGATGGGAGTTGTAGTCCCGCACTATTGCACTTAGGCCTGTTTGCGGCCTTCCTGACTATTTTTTTCTGCCTGGAGTTTGCCTTACTATACTGCTCTCAGCGACAAAGTCTACGCACATAATTCCAAGATTATTTACTCCGGGCTGTGTCTGCAGTGAATTAGAGACGCAGAGCATACGGCCACAGCGACTGATAGAGGGGAAGTGATATACACACTATATAGCCTGTATTATTTTACCAAAAAAAAACAAAAGCTTCTCAGTTGGGCTACCATTGACTGTTTCAATTTCACTGGTTGTCTGGTGGGAGTTTTAGTTCATCACTATTGCACTTAGGCCTGTTTGCGGCCTTCCTGACTATTTTTTTCTGCCTGGAGTTTGCCTTACTATACCGCTCTCAGCGACAAAGTCTACGCACATAATTCCAAGATTATTTACAGCGGCCTGTGTCTGCAGTGAATTAGAGACGCACATCATATGGCCAACACAGGTACTTACAGAGGGAAAGTGATATACACAGTATATATCCTGTCTTATTTAAAAAATAAAAATAAAAAAAACTCCTTCATTGGGCTACCTCAGACCGTCTGCATTTTACTGGGTGCCTGGGGGGAGTTTTGGTGCATCACTATTGCATTGCTAGGCCTGTTTGCGGCCTTTCTTCCATTTTTTTCTGCCTGGAGTTAGCGTTACGATTCCACTCTCTGCGTGAAAGTGTACGCATATAATTCCATAATTATTTACAGCGGTCTGTGTCTGCTCTATACGTAATCCACCATGCTGAGGGGTAGGGGTAGGGGTCGAGGATGTGGGCGTGGGCAAGGATGCGGAGTTCCAAGTGAGGGTGTGGTCACAGGCCGAGTTCCTGGTCCAGGTGTATCCCAGCCGGCTGCTGCGGGATTAGGAGAGAGGCAAGTTTCTGGGGTCCCCAGCTTCATATCACAATTTATGGGTCCATGTGGTAGACCTTTATTGCAAACAGAGCAGTGTGAGCAGGTCTTGTCGTGGATGGCAGAAAATGCATCTAGCAATGTATCGGGCACCCAGTCTTCTACGCTGTCCACTGCTGAAACTCTGAACCCTCTGGTTGCTGCTCCTCCTTCCTCACAGCCTATACTGCTGCTACAAAAACGGCACTGGGTTCTGCTGCATAAATGTCACAGGGGTCTGCTGATACTGCTGCTACAGAAATGTTACAGGGGTCTGCGTATACTGCTGCTACAGAAATGTTACTGGGGTCAGCCTATACTTCCACTACAGAAATGGTACTGGGGTCTGCCTATACTGCTGCTACAAAAATGGTACTGGGGTCTGTTTATACCGGTCTATATATATGCTACATAAATGTTACACGGGTCTGCCTATACTGCGGCTAGAGAAATGTTACTGTGGTCTGCGTATACTGCTGCTAGAGAAAGGTTACTGGGGTCTGCCAATACTTCTACTACAGAAATGGTACTGGGGTCTGCCTATACTGCAGCTACAAAAATGTTGCAGGGTCTGCCTATACTGCTTCTACAGAAATGTTCCTGGCGTCTGTTTATACCTTTGCTACAGGAATGTTACAGCGGTCTGTCTATACTATGGGTGCACTAAGTCTTCCCATCGCGGTGTTTTACCTATGTGGCACAAATAATACAGTGACTGACTAGGCTAGAATTGCTGGCCAAGGCCAAGTTGCTTGGCGGGGCGAAACTCTCCCATGGTTGAGCACTCCGATTTCTTCCTGTGTAATACCATCTTTGTGCACTTACAGCATAGGCTAGGCCAAGGAACTCAAAGACTTCCCCTTGCAGTGTTAAGCTATCTGTGTTGCGACACATGGATTTCCTGTTGCTATGTAACTCAGGGCACCTTGGGTCACAAAGGTGAAGGCTTGGAAGCGAGCCTGACCCTGGGCCCGCTAACGTGCTTCCCACACAGACTTTAGTGGGTCCTGGTCATGGTGTCTTGGGCTTGTAATGCCAACTCCTCCTCCTGCTTGGGGTCAGGGGATCAGCACTGGGCATCATGTATTTTCTCCTGTGTTACCACAGTTATCTGAGACACTGGTTTGGGCCAAAGAAGAGGAGCGTTACTGCATTGATGAGACCTTCACAGCTGCACTAGCATCGGAGTCCGCTCTATGCCCACGATTGCTGAGGGTGTGTGCAGAGGCCTATGTACTCGGCACAGTGAAAGTCTGGCATGTTTGGGCACTATCATTTCTTCATGTTTATTACTGTCTTTGGGTTCCTTCGGCTCGCCTACGCTGTGGGTGCACAAAGACTTCCTATAGCGGTGATTTACCTGTCTGGCCCAAAGTCACTGACTGACTTGGGTAGGGTGCATAGTGCAGATAGCTTTCCCCTTGCGGTGTCGATAGAGCTATCCGACACCTAGACAGAATGAATACTGTGTGGGCACATGGACTTCCCATTTCTATGTCAGTCGCGGCACCTTTGGTCTCACAAGGTGTTTGCTGGGACCGAGCCTGGCCAAGGGCCCGCTCACATCCTTCCCACACAGGCTACAGCGGGCCCTGGTCATGGTTTCTTGGCCTTGTAAGGCCACCTCCTCCTCCTGCTTGGGGTCAGGTGATCAGCAATGCGCATCATGTATTTTCTCTCGTGTTACCACAGTTATCTGAGAAACTTGTTTGGGCCAAAGGAGAGGAGCGTAACTGCATTAATGTTACAGGGGTCTGCCTATACTTCAGCTGCAGAAATGTTACAGGGGTCTGCCTATACTTCAGCTGTAGAATTGTTACAGGGGTCTGCCTATACTGCTGCTACACAAATGTTACAGGGGTCTGCCTATACTGCTGCTACACAAATGTTACAGGGGTCTGCCTATACTGCTGCTACACAAATGTTACTGGGGTCTGCCTATACTGTTACTACAGAAATGTTACTGGGATCTGTCTATACTGTTACTACTGAAATGTTACTGGGGTCTCCCTAGACTTCTGCAACATAACTGTTACTGGGGTCAGCTTATACCTTTGCTACAGGAATATTACAGGGGTCTGTGCATACTATGGGTGCACTAAGTTTTCCCATCGCGGTGTTCTACCTATCTGGCCCAAGAAAAAACACTGACTAGGGCATGGAGTGTGGGCCAAAGCCATCATGTATTTTCTCTCACATTACCACAGCTATCCGGGACACTGCAATGGGATTTCTTTATGTACCTTCTCTGGGTTCCTGGGACCCACCCATGCTGTGGGTGCACACAGATTTCCCATAGCGGATTTGTGCCTGCCTGGCACTTTAAAAAAAAACAGACTGACTATGGCATGGAGTGTGGGCCGAAGCCAACATGCATTTTCTCTCACGTTACCACAGCTATCCGGGGCACTGCATTGGGAAAAACAAGAGGAGTGATACATCGCTAATGAGATGTTCAAAGCTACGCTAGCATCGGAGTCCACTCTATGCCTGCAATTGCTGAGGGTTTGTGCAGAGGCCTATGTCCTGGGCGCAGTGAAAATCTGCCATGTTTGGGCACTCTGATTTCTTTATGTGTACTGTCTTTAAGTTCCTTGGGCCCACCCATGCTGTGGGTGCTCACAGACTTCCCATAGAGATGTTTTAACTGTCTGTCCTCAAAAGACTGACAGACTCGGGTAGGGTGCAGAGTGCAGATGGTTTAGCCCTTGCGTTGTCGATGAGGTATCCGACACCCAAACAGAATAAGTAGTGTGTGGACACATAGATTCCCCATTGCTATGTCCCTCGCAGCACCTTGGGCCACACAAGGTGTTTGCTGGGACCAAGCTTGACCAAGGGCCGGCTCACATCCTTTCAGCACAGGCTACAGTGGGTCCTGGTCATGGTTTCTTGGCCTTGTGAGGCCACCTCCTCCTCCTGCTTGGGATCAGGGGGTCAGCATTGCGCATCATGTATTTTCTCTCGTGTTACCAGAGTTATCTGAGAAACTGGAGAGGAGCATAACTGCATTAATGAGACCTTCACAGGTGTACTAGCATCGAAGTCCGCTTCCTGCCTACGATTGCTGAAGCTGTTGGCCGAGGCTTATGTCCCGGGGGATCTGCAACGGCGCCAGGTGGGCCTGTGTAACTTTTTCCTGGCTAATCCAGTCTTTGGAGCGGTGAAAGAAAACGTAACAGATTACTGAGACCTTCACAGGTGTACTAGCATCGAAGTCCGCTTCCTGCCTACGATTGCTAAAGCTGTGGGCCGAGGCCTATGTCGTTGGTGCAGTGTAAGTCTGCCATGTTTGGCCACTCTGATTTATTTATTGCTCATGTCTTGGGTTGCGTTGGACCCACCTATGCTGTTCATGCACACAGACTTCCCATTGCGGTGTTTGACCTGTCTGGCACAAAGACACTGACTGACTTGGGTAGGGGGCAGAGTGCAGATAGCTTTCCCCTTGCGGTGTCAATTGAGCTATCTGACAACTAGACAGAAGGAATACTGTGTGGGCACATGGATTCCCCATAGCTATGTAACTCATGCCCACGTTTGCAGCTCCTGACGGAGGTTGGCACTTTATTGGAATGAAGATCGAACGTCAATTTCTCATTGATTCTCAACTGCATTGTGGGCTATCGCCCCGCCCCTTTAAAAGAGGGTCGCTACTTGGCCCTGCCAACCCTCTGCAGTGTGTGCCTCCGGTTCCTCCTCATCGCAAACGCACTTATAAACAGACATGAGGGTGGTGTAGCTATGAAGCGAGCATGTGGCATGAGGGCAGCTGAAGGCTGCGCAGGGACACTTTTGTGTGCGCTGTCGACACTGGGTCGTGCGGGGGGGGGGGGGGTTGGGCAGCATGTAACTCAGGAGAAGAGGCAGCGGTGTGTCCCGCAGGCAGTGATTGTGCTGGGTTGGAGGTAGTGTGGTGCTTAGCTAAGGTGTGCCTTGCTAATTAGGGTTTGTCCGAAGTAAAAATTGTTAGGGGGGAGGGGACTTTTGCCACTATTGTAGCTTAATAGTGGGACCTGGGAACCTGAGATGCAGCCCAGCATGTTGCTGTGTCGTTTCCATTACTTTCTTGGGTTTTCCAGATTTTCACAAATGAAAACCTCAGCGGAGCATGGGTCATATACGAAAATGCTCGAGTCGCCCGTTGACTTCAATGGGGTTCGTTACTCAAAACGAACTCTCGAGCATCGCAAAAAGTTTGACTCGAGCGACGAGCACCCGAGCATCTCTAATGGATATCTATCTAGATAATCATGCTCCGAACATGATAGACACAAAAGATGCTTGAGTGATGGAGCTAGATTTTTCACCTCCTGAACTATCAGAATTTAGCAAAAAGTTAAAAAATAGGCAAGAGTCCAGGCCCCATTATTTTTTTCAGCTAGATTCTGCAAGATATTCAGGGAAGAGATCTTCCCTCTCATTTTTTGTTATTTTAACCCTTTCCAATCCAATGTCGGGCCTGCCCCGACATCATCATTTTCCTCCACAGCTCCGATTTCGGGACAGGCCCAACACTGCAGTGCAGGAGTGCATCTGCACCTGATCATCAGACACATCGGGTGCAGATACACTCCTACACTAGTCCTCATCGAGGATCCCCGAGGAGAAGGCAGAAAGGGTTTTTAACCCTTTCTGCTTTCTCCTTTACACATTACATAGCACTCAATTAGCGCTATGTAATGCACGGAGATTCAGGCCGGCGATCATGCGACCGTCGGTGTCACCTGACCGCCAGCTGTCACATGAACGCCAAGCCAGGAGCCTGCACAATGGGGGGCCTGCTTACCTGTCCGGCGTCTTCCGCATTCTCCCTTCTGCCTCCCGCCTCGGCGATCATGTGACCGCTGGGTGCCACCTGACCCCAGCGGTCACATAATTGCCGAGCCAGGAGGCAGAAGGGAGAATGCGGAAGACACTGGACAGGTAAGCAGGTCCCTCCACGGTGCAGTGAGCACCTGCACCCTCCTGAACTCTGTCATGTGCAGGAGGGTGCAGGGAAAATGTATTTTTTCTCATCCATTCTCACCAGCTTTAATTTATTTGGAGCTGGGGAGAATGGATGAGAAAAAATAATTGAATTGGAAAGGGCTAACATAATTTTCAGTGGGCACTCCTTACCCCCTTATGCCCTACAGGCCCATTAAAAAAGCCAGTGAAGGATGCTTTGGTCTGTACAAATTTGGGCCCATCTCACTTATAAGCATTAATGTAAAAATTGTGTCCAAATTGATAGCAGATTGGTTACAATCCCTCATTCCAGATCTAATCCACAGAGAACAGGTGAGATTTCTATGTCTCCTAGCAGTGGAGGGGAAAATGGTTTTCAATAGTTAGCTGGGATTTCCTAGACGTGACTCAAAGGAAAGTAGAAGTGGGTCCCCGGACAAGAAATTAGATAATGGCTCTTTACAACCAACCCACGGTTAGAGCCTGAGTCAATAGGTCCCTGTCAGACCCTCTTCTGATCTGGAACAGCACAAGACAAGGGATATTCCCTGTCTCTATTCCTTTAAATTTTAACCATAGAATCCCTACCTAACATGATGAGACAAAATGATTCTATAAGAGGGGTTGTGATGGGCCAAACAGAACACAAGATGTCACTCTTTGCTGCAATCCTCCTCCTATAATTGTCCTATCCAAGGGTGAGCCTTTCAGTGGTACTCCATGAGTTTAGAAAATTCAGTGTCATAGCAATTTTAAGGCATTTAATCTCCAAAATTCCAATATGTTGAATGTCTCCTTGCTGCAGGCCAAGGTGTCACCTCTACAGAAACAGATCCCCTTTGGATGGAAACATTCCTCTATAAAATACTTAGGGATTCACTTGCCAGCTGATCCAACTGAAGCCTTCTCTCTGAACTTCATACCATTTGCCTCCAGTTTTGAGAGGGATTTGGATAAATGAAATCCACTCTTTCTGTCCTTGAGTAGCAGGGTAAACGGCATTAAAATGGACACCCTTCCGAAGTTCTTGTACCTGTGTCAAACTGTCCCGATGTAAGTGCTCAGGCCTTTTCTGCAGCATATGCGAGCATGAATCCCCAAATTCGTGTGGAGGGGCTGAGGACTTAGCTTACTCTGTAGTCTTCTCACACACACACAGAAAACAAGAGGTCTGGTTCTTTTGGATTTCTCTCTGTACTATAAAACCAATATTTCCAACTGCATTCTAAACTTATTTAAACATTAACCCACCAAGTTATGGGTAAAGATGGAATGGGGGACAGACCACAGGTTAATACAGGGAGTGTTCTGGATCCCTAGAAGCCTCCTGGTAATCTTACCCTGTCACTAATCCTGACGCAGATGGTAGATGTTTCATTTAGATTCACAGCCAAATGCAATCTGATTTCTTTACCAGGCCCTCTTACATTGTTAATGGCTAACACTAAATTTGAGGCCACCACTCATAGTCCCTCTCATCTATCCCTCCCCACTTTTTTCCATCGTATGAGTCAGGGATGTTGTGATCAGGTCAGGTCTTAGACCATTGGTGGACTTTTTTAGAGACATTACAGTCCCTCCATTGTTGGCATACTTCCAGTTAAGGTGTTTCATAAATTCTCTGATTACATGATTAAGCCACCTACTCCCTTAGAGGAAATGTGTTTGTCTTTGGATCCTCCCAGATACCTGATCTCTACATTATGTATGATGCTACTGTCCTGGGAGATGGAGGAGGAAGACCCAGGATATATGGGGATGTGGGAGAGAGAGCTTGGTAGGTGCCTACCATGGGAGCTATGGCAAAAAGCACATATTCTCACACACGATGGCAGCCTCATGTAAACTGCAAAAACTCAATTACAAAATTCTTTCTAGGTGGTACAGAATTCCAGAGAGACTGAATAAAATTTTTGATCACATCTCTGTTTTATGTCGGAAATGCTCTAGAGCCATTTGCACTGTCAGGTCCGCTACCCGTGTTTGCCACCCTCTTGCGGTCCCAGGTGAACGTGGGCATCACTCCACTCCTCCTATATGTATGGACTCGGTTTCTATTTTCTACCAGCACTGAATGAGTTAACCAGTCCCCTTGCTGTCAGCCCAGCTGCAGGGTTAATGGGCCTTACTCTCCTCTTTAAGCTGGGCTGATGCACTTCCTCTTGGCCTGAGTATTGCTGTGTGTTTGTTTCCAGACATCCATCATTCCTAGGTCTTCTGTCTGCTTATTCCGGTATTTATCTGTATATCCTGTCCTTGAATCTTCCCTGTTTTGGTGTTTGGCTCTGTCTCCCAGCAGAGCCTTCCTATATCTATCTTTTCTGTCTGCCCTTTAGCACATATTCTCACACACGATGGCAGCCTCATGTAAACTGCAAAAACTCAATTACAAAATTCTTTCTAGGTGGTACAGAATTCCAGAGAGACTGAATAAAATTTTTGATCACATCTCTGTTTTATGTCGGAAATGCTCTAGAGCCATTTGCACTGTCAGGTCCGCTACCCATGTTTGCCACCCTCTTGCTGTCCCAGGTGAACGTGGGCATCACTCCACTCCTCCTATATGTATGGACTCGATGTTTCTATTTTCTACCAGCACTGAATGAGTTAACCAGTCCCCTTGCTGTCAGCCCAGCTGCAGGGTTAATGGGCCTTACTCTCCTCTTTAAGCTGGGCTGATGCACTTCCTCTTGGCCTGAGTATTGCTGTGTGTTTGTTTCCAGACATCCATCATTCCTAGGTCTTCTGTCTGCTTATTCCGGTATTTATCTGTATATCCTGTCCTTGAATCTTCCCTGTTTTGGTGTTTGGCTCTGTCTCCCAGCAGAGCCTTCCTATATCTATCTTTTCTGTCTGCCCTTTATCCTTTATGTTAGCTGCTTCCTGACTTTGCATGTTATCCTGGTGTGAGCCTGCCCCTGTCTCCCAGCATAGGTCTCCTGTCCATACTCATATCTGTTTATGTTTGTATGCTGCCAGATCCTGTCTTTGTACCGTTCCCAGTTCTGTGGGATGTGAAGCCCCGTCCTGTGTTATTGGTTTGTTACAGTGGTGTCTGGTGTCCTGTACTTCTCTCCTGTGTCCCGTCAGGGATAATCAGACCCTAGAGGAAGACTGTGTGGCCGTACTTGTTAGGATAGCTACCCAGCTTATAAACAGTGGTGCCTCCATCTCTTTTACTAGCAAAGGGCAAGATTTCCCATCTGTTATTGCTCAATGAATGGCTGGCTTTGCAGTGCCTTGTACCGGTATCTCTGAACATCGGTGGTCAGCTGCCAACCTCACCCAAAGCCAAACCAGTTGGTTAGCATAGTGGATCCACACTCTCTGTCCGTAACAGGCCCTATTATTCATTTCTAGTGGGAATGTTCCCCATAGCCATGTTGTGACGGGATATCATGACCATATACAACCATACATGTAAGACAGCAATCTGGCTTACCCTTGAGGCTGCCCTACTGTCTATATTCCTTGGCTCTGTTTCACTTACTAGAAATGTCCTTTTATGGTTCTTTGTCCTTGCCACTAGGCAAATTATCCCCAGGAAGTGGTGTTCTTACACTCCCCCTTCTAGGGTGATGTGGGTGGATGCAATGAACACCCTCTTGCGGTTGGAGGAGATGAGAGAAGGCAAAGACAATGCACACCCACACTTCTATTCTACCAGGCAACCTTGGATTGCTATTAGAGATGAGCGAACGTGTTCTAAACGAACACTTACGCACCCAGACACCGGCTTTACCGAGGACTTCAGTGTCCGCGCGTAAAGATTCGGCCGGCGCCGGGGGGCGGGGAGAGGCGCAGCGGCGCGGGCGGCAGCAGCGGGGAACAGGGGGGAGCCCTCTCTCTCTCCCTCTCCCCCCCACTCCCCGCCGCGCCCCCCCGCGCTGCCACGGCGACCCCCGAACTTTTTTCGCCCGAGCACGGAATTGCTCGCAAAGTTCGGTGCTCGGGCGAAAAGGGGCGGAGCCGAACACGTTCGCTCATCTCTAATTGCTATCCGTACATCCTCGAGGTTTGTTAACTGGATTCTAATGTGTGAGACCTAGGCTTTAATAATCATATACTATCTATTCTTATGATAAAGTGGTCTGGGACCAGTGTCCTGTTCTGCTTTCCCCCGCCCTGTACTTTGACCTTCCTATTTCTGTCACACATTAGATTTATTTCTTATATTGTTTATAACTGCTGAAAAGTGGAGACAATGGTATCTCTCAAAGCATGTAGAAGCATTTGCCAATAGAGATTTGTTGATAACTGTGTCTGCATAACTGATATTTGCGAAACTGCTGTCTTAGTAAGAACTTTTTGAACATTAAAAACTACAACTCGTCCTGCAGAAATCAAGCCCTCACAAAGCCTCATCAATGCAAACATAAAAAAAAATTACTTTTAAAAGTAGTAAAACATAAATAAAACCATGTAAATGTATTAATGCCGTAATCACACTGACCCGCAGAATCGAGCTAATATGTCACTAACCACATAAATGACTGCTATATAACTGAAAGACAAACAGTTGTGCAATTGTTTTGTTGTTTTTTTTTTTTCTTTTTCATTTCATCCCACTTAAAATTTTTGGAAAGTTTCTTAAGATATCACATTGTCACAGTACCTGAGCCACTGACGAAGGCTCTGTGCAGCCGATATGCGTCTGGTTAGAAATGTGTATACCTGGCAATTTTAAATATGACTAAAAAAAGGAAGATTACAAATTTTACTCTGCAAGCAAGCATGGATTACACTTTTTCCTGCATGTAATTTTTTGTTGTTTAAAGCCCAGGATCGGGGGCAGGTGAACCCGCTTGAGCAAGCAGGGAATTATAAAACATATATGAATGAGCAAGCTGACAGCTCAACACACCATATTCAAGTGTTTGTTCTAATTGAACCATGGTCTGTTGTGCTTGAATTCATGAATGGGTGAGTGCTGCCTCTGATTGGCTGAGCACAGGGACCAATCAGAGGCAGCTCTCAGCTGTCTTCAAATAGCTGAGAGCTGCCTCTGATTGGTCACAGTGATCAGCCAATCAGAGGCAGCCCATTCATCAGGCGGGGATTATAATTCCCCGCCTGCTGAATACTACTGAGAGCAGTGAAGAGAGAAGAACCGGCTGGACGTGGCTGAGCCCTGGCAGCTGAAGAAAGGCAAGTATAATTTTTTAAAAATTTTATCCACCATTCCTTCTTGTTTTAAAGCTCTTCCCTGAAAAACAATTTCAACATGCCGGCAGCTGGATCCCTAGCTGTGGTAGGGAATTATTTATTCCCCGCAGGAATGAAGAATTCATTTGCTGCATCTGTCACAGCAGGGAATTCTTTTCCCTCGCAGGAAACATTTTTTTTTACACTAAAATGATTGTTTTTCAGGGAAGGCCTTATATGTAAAGCCCTTCAATAAAAAACAATTCAGGGGTGGTGGCAGACCATTGTTTTCAATGGAGCAGCTGGCAGCAGCCGAGGCTCCATTGAAAACATGTGGGGAGGAGAGGGTGAAATTTTTTCAAGCAACTCAAGCACTGCGTGGTGCTCGGCTTCAGTAATGACTGCATCGAGCAGGCTAATGCTCGAACGAGCATCAAGCTCAGATGAGCATGCTTGCTCATCTCTAGTGTAGACATTTTTGGGACCCCTGTATCTACGCAAATATACTTGAGCACTTGTGACTTGATGTTGTAGATTATATTCCTGGTATGTGGGGTGTAGCAAGAGATGTAACGATTGGTCGCTGCTCTTGGGGATCCTCTCATGAAGACTGCTGTTATAAGAAGAAGTTGGCTTCTCTAGTCCATGGCAATCAGCTGTGATCTCTGGGGAGCCACATCTGGGGATTCTGATGAATTGACACCCATGTGATGCAGAACTTACCAGATCCACCATGTGCCCCTCTTCATTCTGGCCCATAGAGAGGGACCCCGAGTGCTAGTCACCCCTCTAAGATGTACATTGTGCTTAATGGGCATATGGAGGGGGATGTCATGGGGTGAGCGCTGTTATATTATTATTTACTTAGATTCATGGATTTTTATATTCATTTCTGTTTATTTTTACAGCTCTTATGAGACTTTCTGCAGGAAACACTGAATGTGAAGGATTAGTGGAAGTGAGATATTTGGAAAAATGGTGGGCAATGAAATATGACACAGACAACAGAGAAACCATTGCTAATGTGCTTTGTAGAGAGCTGGGATGTAACACCACAAATGTACCACATGGTGTAACAACAGGGGACATATTTGTAGATGATGCCAGGAGGACGTTGCATCTACGATGTGGAGGAGAAGAGACATCCTGGTCACAGTGTGAACGTTCTTTATATGATAATATATATCCTACTGTACTTCTGATTGGAGTAAAATGTTCAGGTAAGAGACATTTGTTTTCTCTGCACACATCACACACTGGACTGGATACAGCATTATACGTGACACCATATACAATGACTGCACCAGCAACTGCTGAGAGAATGACACTAAATATCAGCCGGGCAGCAGCTTCAGTCAAAGACATTTTCTATGAGCCATCAGTCCCATCATTAAGGGTTATTATACTGGTGTAATAGAGTCCCCTGTATACATATCTGTATAGATGATGGGACTTGTAGCTCTGGGTATGAGATGTGTTGGAGCAGGTGAGATCTGCCGGTGGTGAGACACCAATTGCTTTGTTAAAGGCCTTATAAATGGCAGCCTCATTACTGTTGTCCATCTGTCACATACATTGCGATAAGTTACAATTATCAGCTGTATGTACCAGTTGGCTGCAGGGATGGACTGCCCATATGGTAATTCTGGTTAATACCACATGGCCTCGTGTTCGCTGTGGTCTGCCTGCTCTGTAAGTAACCACAGTGGTGAGAGACCCATGACGATATATTCGTGTGACCAGTTCATGAGGACAGAGCTCAGCAGTATGGAGGATAGGTGGTGGTAAAGGACCTGTAATGATATAATCAAGAAGCACACTCCTGCTTGCTGCCTGACTATACCAGAATATGTGCTCTGAAGAAGATGCATTTGCACAGAAGTGGTTAAGACATTAAAGGGGTTGTCCCGCGGCAGCAAGTGGGGTTATACACTTCTGTATGGCCATATTAATGCACTTTGTAATATACATTGTGCATTAATTATGAGCCATACAGAAGTTATAAAAAGTTTTATACTTACCTGCTCCGTTGCTAGCGTCCTCGTCTCCATGGTGCCGACTAATTTTCGCCCTCCGATGGCCAAATTAGCCGCGCTTGCGCAGTCCTGGTCTTCTGTTCTCTTCTATGGAGCCTTTCGTGCAGGATGCCGGCTCCGTGTAGCTCCGCCCCGTCACGTGCCGATTCCAGCCAATCAGGAGGCTGGAATCGGCAATGGACCGCACAGAAGAGCTGCAGTCCACGGAAGAAGAGGATTCCGGCGGCCATCTTCACAGGTAAGTATAGAAGTCACCGGAGCGCGGGGATTAAGGTAAGCGCTCCGGTAAACTTTCTGTACGTCCCTGCATCGGGGTTGTCTCGCGCCGAACGGGGGGGGGGGGGGGGGGTTGAAAAAAAAAAACCCGTTTCGGCGCGGGACAACCCCTTTAATTATTACAAATGTATAGTCTACTCTTGACATCCATCTGGCTGTCTTACATCTAGATGCTTTTTTAACCCTTTAAGCACATAGCCCTTTTACCTTTCCCCTTTTAAAAAATCATAACTTTATGATTTATTTATCCAGTCTGAGGGCTTGTTTTTTGCTGGACGAATTGTATTTTTTAATGGTATTATTTAATGTACCATGTAATGTACTGACAAACTTTTAAAAAAATTCTAAGTGGAGTGAAATTGAAAAAAAACCCGAAATTTGCCATATTTGAGTGTGTCTCGTTTCTATGCCTTCTAAACACAGAGAGAACAGGAAGCAAGAAAACACATGCCAGCACTCAAAAAATAATAATTCCACCTTTATTAAGCATAGTTCATAAACACATCCCCTTACAAAAAACGTAAAAACGTTTAAAACCACAGATGTGGCCAGAGCCTTGTCCCTAGATTGCACTATAGATAGCTAAAGGTAATAAATAGACATACAAATACATTCAATATTGAGCGTGCCGTGTGCATTACAGGCTCAGGGCTTATTCAGACGACTGTATATCGGCCGGAAATTCACACCGGCCGACATACGGCATCCCTCTTTGCAGGGGGAGGAGGCTGGAATAGCCGGGAGCAGTGCACTGAGCTCCCGCCCCCTCTGCACCCTCTCTCCGCCCCCTCTCCGCCCCTCTGCACTATTTTCAATAAGAGGAGGTGGGACGGGGGCAGGGCTAAGTTCTGAGGAATTAGCTCCACTCCTGTCCCGCCTCCCCTCATTGCAAATAGTGCAGAGGGGCGGAGAGGGGGCAGGAGCTCAGTGCACTGCTCCCGGCTCTTCCAGCCTCCTCCCCCTACAGAGAGGGATGCAGTATATCGGCTGACGTAAATACGGGGCCGATATACGTTCGTCTGAATAAGCCCTTAAGGATATACATATCCACAATCACATATAAGACCAATGATTCCCTCTGCAGCATATATCCTGCAGCACTAATATGACTGCAAAACAAAGGAAATTATATAATATACACAATACTTGAACCTGCATGGAGGAATCACTGTTAAGCCTGTCTTACGGTAACAAGGCCGGGGGGCCCCTCAACCTTACGCATTACGCTAGTATAAACCTAGCTTCATCAGAGGCATGAGGAAACTGAATGTAAGCGATGCTTAAATCATGCCCTAATCCCATATTAGGTGGCAACACATGTGTAGCTTATATACTTAGCAGGGAAGGTGGCTAGTGGCTGTTGTAGACATACAAAGAACACATACTATGTGATTCCACCATACAGGGGACATGTGCTCATCTGTATCAGTGCGGGGATGCCAGTCAAAGGGGGAGGGGTACATTGTCTCTCTTATGGAGCAGCACACACTGATGACATCACAGACACCTTCTTGCTTTAATTTTAAAACTTTATGCAAACCATCCGCACATAGAAACAACAGTCGAGTCAGAAGTACCGTGTTTCCCCTGAAAATTAGTCACTGTCTTATATTATTTTTTGCCCCAAAATGGGCACCGTGTCTTGTTTTCAGGAGAGGGGGGTAGGGGGGTGGGCTTATACTTACCTGGTCCACGGCATCCCGATGGTCTCCGGCAGCGCTGCGGCAAGTGTCCTCCCTGTCTGCCTGCTCAACTTCTTTCTGGCGACGGGGCTTTGAATACCCCGCCTCCAGCAAAGCAAATGCTGTGATTGGCTAAACACAGCGCCAGCAGCCAATCATAGCCAGCGCTCGATGAGCCAATCACAGCCATGCAGTGATGTCATCCACTTAATTGCTGTGATTGGTTCATCAAGTGCCGACTGTGATTGGCAGATGGCGCTGAGATTAGCCAATCACAGGGCTCGCTCTGCTGGAGGCAGGGTATTCAAAGCCCCGTCACCAGCAGAAGCTGAGCAGGCAGACTGGGAGGACTCTTTGCTGCAGCGCCACCGAAGACCATCGGGACACCGCGGACCAGGTGAGTATTGATTTTTTTTTGGGGGGGGGGGGGTATTTGAGATAGGTCCTATTTTCGGGGAGGCCTTATATTTCAAGCCTCCCCCAAAAACCCGATTGGTCATACTATCGGGGTAGGACCTATTTTTGTGGAAACATGGTAAGATATATAAAGTGCCCAGTGTAGTATTCTGCATTTGGTCTCAGATTCACATTGCTGCATGGGATCACAACGCTGTGCGGTCTCATCAGTCAGAGCAACCATAGTTACCCTTTTTTCTACATCACAGATCCCATCGGTGGGGAGATATGGCACTGATTAATGTTATGTGTGTTGCTCACTATCCCTATATAATATAGCCACTCATGTGACTTGTCACCAAAACTATAATGATTTTGTGCTCTATTCTTATCTTTACCTTCAATAATTTAGATGGATAACCCCCTATTGTTAATCAAAAATAAGTATACTTATAACCCAAAAAGAGAGAAGAGAAAAAAACAAAAACACTGAAACTATCCATATACATAATTTGAAGGTAGATCCCCATCTATCTAGTACACATAGGTATATCTAGTGATAGAAAAGGTTATTCAATTGACAGTCTATAACATCAAGAATTCTGTTCTAAAAAGTTCACAAAGGCCAGAAAAACTATTCTCATTGGTCAAATATAAGGGAAAAGAAAAATATATATTTTTCCTTTTTTTCTATTTTTTTTTTTTACACAAAGGCATAATCCTTCTTTAAGATGTTTAACCAAACCTCTATATGCCCACTTATTTAGTACATTCCTATACATCAATCCCAATACTGTGGATTGTCCATTATGGTGGAGAAAAGGTCCTCTGTGAGCAAACAACTCAAAAATCTCAACCTCAAGATGGTCTGCCGCTCTCTTCTATTGTCTCATAGCGTACACACAGTTACCCAAAGTGCAATCACTAGGAGGAGAGAAGAAAAGAAATATATTTTACTAGCTGATATACCCGGCTTCGCCCGAGTTAATTTGGTACTGGTGTTTATCTGGTGTTCACACGGAAAATCTTATGAAGTCATGGTTACTTTAGAGATACCGAGGAAAAAAATATGTTCACCATTTTGCATGGTTCTTTGCATTACCCAGGAAACACCACGGGGAGGTAACCATGCGACGTATATAAAATAAAAAAATAAAATTAAAAAGATTTGTGAAAAACAAATAAGAAAACAGTTGAATTTTAAAAGAAAATAATAATTCCTCATTAAAACTAAAATGGTAGTTTTTTGAAAAGGTCCACTCACAGAATGTGCCACCTCACACACGCTGATCATAACACACAGATCAGATAGATTCCTCTCAGTGTATAGGCAGATAAGAGAGAGATTTATCTCAGACTGTATGTGATAATGTCACCCCACAGAATGTGCCACCTCACACACGGTGCTCATTACACACAGATCAGATAGATTCCTCTCAGTGTAAAGGCAGATTAGAGAGAGATTTATCTCAGACTGTATGTGATAATGTCACCCCACAGAATGTGCCACCTCACACACGCTGATCATAACACACAGATCAGATAGATTCTTCTCAGTGTAAAGGCAGATAGGAGAAAGATTTATCTCAGACTGTATGTGATAATGTCACCCCACAGAATGTCCACCTCAGACACTCTCCTCATTTTTACCCTGAAAGGTAACGCCCCTTTTTATTCAAATTTTCCTACCCAGACTGAAGGTTGCAGCCCCTTGTTATACATAAAGGTATACTCCATTCCAGCAGTCCATGTCCACTTCCTTTTGTACTTTACAGCCTTCCAATACATACAACAGTCAGTTTTATTACTGTCAGTATATACTCATATTTCTAAATGCGTTTTGTTTTGCTGAGAAGATATGTTATTAGTTACATAACATAGGAATGGTCATGCCAAATTTCAAGTTTGTGAAGTACAGATGTGTGTTAATAGTTACATTACATAGGGGGTCACTTACTTTTATGTATATGATTGAATAATCTAGTTCTAACCCTTTAAATTTCCAATATTTAGTGCGCAAAGAATGGTCATGGCGATACACCTGGATCAGGAGCTCGGCTGGTGCCCACACCCTGACTTGGGCCTCCGCGTCCTTGCCCCCGTCCACGTCCTCTAGGCCTACCCCTACCCCTCAGCATGGTGTATTACATGATTAGCAGAAACAGAATGCTGTAATTAAATGTGCCGCTTATTGGCCTGTGGTTGGAGGCTGACTTCGCGTACGTAACGCACTGCAGAGTCAGGAAACAATTATGTGCAAGGCTGGGTATTAATTCACCAACTACTACCCCCAGCAGAGACGCTGTAAACTGAAGGCAAACGCACTGCAGAGCCAGGAAACAATTATGCGCAAGGCTGGGTATTAATTCACCAACTACTACCCCCAGCAGAGATGCTGTAAACGGAAGGCACTGACAGGCAGGCCAAATATTGTATAATTTTTAACTTTGTGGGTACAACCACACTGCCTGTGATATACACTGTATTTCGATTGCCCTGTTGGAGGCTGACTTTGCGTACATAATGCACTGCAGAGGCAGGAAACAATTATGCGCAGGATGGGTATTAATTCACCAACTACTACCCCCAGCAGAGACGCTGTAAACTGAAGGCTAACGCACTGCAGAGGCAGGAAACAATTATGCGCAAGGCTGGGTATTAATTCACCAACTACTACCCCCAGCAGAGATGCTGTAAACGGAAGACACTGACAGGCAGGCCAAATATTGTATATTTTTTAACTTTGTGGGAATAACCACACTGCCTGTGATATACACTGTATTTCGATTGCCCTGTTGGAGGCTGACTTTGCGTACATAACGCACTGCAGAGGCAGGAAACAATTATGCGCAGGCTGGGTATTAATTCACCAACTACTACCCCCAGCAGAGACGCTGTAAACTAAAGGCAAACGCACTGCAGAGGCAGGAAACAATTATGCGCAAGGCTGGGTATTAATTCACTAACTACTACCCCCAGCAGAGACGCTGTAAACGGAAGGCACTGACAGGCAGGCCAAATATTGTATATTTTTTAACTTTGTGGGAACAACCACACTGCCTATATAGCCAGTATATCTCTTTTACCTTTCCCACTGTCCCTGCCTCACCAGTACTGCCCCTATACTCTGTAAAATGACTGCAGACTGGGGAGACAATGGTCTGCACGCCTGATATACAAAAAAAAAAAATTGTGCAACACTGCTCCCAGCAGCCTCAACAGTACTGCACAGGGTCAGATGTGGCCCTAAAAAGGACCGTTGGGGTTCTTGAAGACTAAAATAACACCTAACACTCTCCCTATAGCAGCTACAGCAAGACAGCACTTTCCCTGATCTCTGTCACCATGCATCTGTTGCGAGCCGCGGGCGGGGCAGATTTTAATACTAGGGTGTCACCTGATCTCGCCAGCCACTCACTGCAGGGGGGTGGTATAGGGCTGGAATGTCACAGGAGGAAGTTGTAATGCCTTCCCTGTCTTTCTATTGGCCAGAAAAGCGCGCAAATTTCTCAGGGAAGAAAGTGAAAGTAACTCGAACATGGCGTGGTGCTCGTCTCGAGGAACGAGCATCTCGAACACCCTAATACTCAAACGAGTATCAAGCTCGGACGAGTATGCTCGCTCATCTCTAATAATTAACCCTCAATCATGTTCTGTCAGGAAGAGAAATAATAAAGTGTTAGAAATCCTCAGAGGAAGAAATACAAGACGAATCCTGCAGCTCTCCTCCCTATGTAGAGTATAATAGACATCGCATAGGTGTAATGATTATAGTATAGTATGGACATGTGATGTGAATGTACACTAATGTGTTCAGTGATTTATGATTAATCATCAGGTCACAGAGAATACAGACTAGCCGATGGGGCTAGTGCTTGCTCAGGACATTTAGAAGCACGTCATGGTGATACTTGGGGATCTGTTTGTGAGATTGACTCAGAGCTAAGAGCGGCTAATGTACTTTGTAAAGAACTTCAATGTGGAGAAGCAGTGCCATCATTAATGACCTATACAAGAAGACCTGGACCAATATGGACAGAGCAAATCCATTGTGTTGGCAATGAGTCCAGGCTGTATGACTGTATAAGAAATAGCAAAAATAGAAAATGCACCAAAGAAAGTGCCCCCTCTATCCAATGTAAAGGTGCGTAATGAATTTCATTCTATGATGTCATTGTGAATAATGGTGTAAAATATTGTATAAACAACATGCATAATCACAGAATAACATGTAGTTTCAATTAGGTTTTTATTCTAAGGAAAATCTTTAAGAATACTCCAGTCTTCATACAGATAAGTCCATGTATATATTCCCCTGTCACTTCCTGGTCTCTGGGGGAATGGGCTGCACTCCATTATTAGGGATGTGGCTCTCCAATAGGGCCGTCCCAAGAAAAGGTTTTAAAAATAAAAAATAAATAAAAGGCTACAACATTAGAAATAATGGACAAACAGATTATATTCTAGAGAATTACTCTAATTAATGGCTGTAACATCAGATACCAGAAACATTCCCTTAAATAATATTCATACATGGAGATTAGAAGTACATTTTGTATTTCTTAAAGAGTCCATATGTATTTCACAATATTTCATTAAAAAGTAAAAACTTTCCGTCCAGCTTGCCGTACTTGGACAGATTGTCCAAACTTTGCTTTTTTTTTTTTTTTGAACACGACTTTACATGATATTAGTTGAAGAGAATCTTGTGCTATCAGATAAAAAAATCTTAAACCTTAACATAAAGAGTACAGTTTTTAACACGGGACCCCATGTATGACAGATCACTTACAGGTGGCATCCAATGAGGTCCTACCGTTTTGTGGCATTCATTGAGGCGCCTGTTCAGGGTTGCCAACCATCCATAAAGTCCCTGACAGTCCATAAAAATAGGCATTTTCTCCGGTGTCCATAAAAAATGTATGTGTCTGATTTCTTTTTTTAAGTTGGAGGAACTTGTGCAGGGTATTGTGATTGTAATTTAACAACTCAGAATAATTGCTGCTAAGATGTTCCTACCAGTTTTCGGGGCTGTAAGCATGTATCTATTATAATCTATGGATTCTTATGTTTTTCAATGTGTTTGTAAAAAATGTTTGATTTTCAGATATGTTTGGATTAGAGATGATCGAACATGTTCGGCCCCGCCCCTTTTCGCCCGAACACCGAACTTTGCGAGTACTTCCGTGTTCGGGCGAAAAATGTTCGTCGGTCGCCGTGGCAGCGCGGGGGGGTGCGGCGGGGAGTGGGGGGGAGAGGGAGAGAGAGAGGGCTCCCCCCTGTTCCCCGCTGCTGCCGCCCGCGCTGCCACGGCGACCCCCGCCCCCCCGACGGCCCCCGAACATTTACGCCCGAACACTGAAGTGTTCGGGAAAGCCGGTGTCCGGGTGCGTAAGTGTCCGTAACGGACACGTTCGATCATCTCTAGTTTGGATACATACTTTTTTTTAACATGTTTTGTTTAAAACCATAGATCTCAGCATATGTCACTATGTCGTGTCTGAAAAAAGTTAAAGAGAGTGTTGAAACTTTTTGCTATTGATGACAATTCCTCAGGATCGGTCCTCAGTAGCAGATTATTGGGGATTCGCTTCTTGGGATCCCCACTGATCAGCTGATCATCCAACCCACTGTCAATGCACAGTGGCTGGACGTCCACATCAGTGGTCAGGACCGGAGGATTGGCTTCAATTACTACAGAACAGACACATTTAACATACTGTGATGTTGATCTTGATGATTTCGTGTTTCTTCACAATATGTTTTCATTTCTTGATGGTTTTTAGGCTTATTTAACAGCTACAGACTTGTGAACGGTAATGATCGCTGCTCTGGGAGAGTAGAGGTATTACATGAAGGACAATGGATGGCGACATGCAGTTCTCATTGGAGTCTACAAGAGGCTAATGTGCTCTGTAGGCAAATGAAATGTGGAGTTGCTGTGTCCATTCCAGGTGGAGGCCACTTTGGGACATATTATGTTACCACCACATACAGATTCCATTGCACAGGTACAGAATACCATCTGGGGGACTGCAATATAACTGCACTTGGAAACAGTAAATGTCCATCCTGGGATACTGCTGGCATTATATGTACAGGTAAGATCTATGCAACAGTGTTTAAAAATGTTGGGCTTATAGGGAGTCTCCTGGAATATAACATTGGTGGACTAGGAAATAGGACAAACTGCAGTATCAAATAAAGAACAAGACCAGCGTAGGTACTCATTAAGACAGACACTGGGTAATCACAAAGCTACTATATATAATTTACAAGGGATTAATACAAATTGAGGGAAAAGGCTTGATGGCAACCCAGCCTCCTCCCATAGAATACAGGAGTGCAGAACAAAATGGTAGGACCACAATTCACTGGTAGGCCCTAAAAGTTAGTGAAGATATGCCTTAATCAGATGATGCATCAGATGCAAATGGTAGATGGAAGATAGAAGTAGGCATTTTGAGGGTTCACAGTTCTGCTTAATCAAGAGCTAAAATAATTATAATGAAGGTATATTCACAGTAGTATATATAATAATCACAGCATTCTTGACAGCAGCATCATGCCTGCTGGTGGCCTGTTAAAACCCTGGTATAAATCAGCCAGACGTATCTATGATCAGAAATTATTTGTGTTCCACAGTAGAATGCACAAAGACTAGCATATTCAAATTGCCCCACCTGGTTGGTTCCTGCCAACTAATAGAAATGTCTCAGCCACAAGTGCTTTGTGTTCCACTGCTGGAACTCAGACATCATTCAAATAAGGATATAAATAACCCAGGGCAGGTAGAAAATTGCTAATTTTGCCTATCTTGCCATACAAAAAATGGAATACAAACGTTATCAAAACATAGCATTGATCTACAAATAGTACTATTGAAAAGTACAACTCGTTTCGCAAAAAAAGACCCTTACGCAACACTATTGACAAAAAAATAAAATTTTAAGGGCTTTGAATACAGTGATAAACAGAAATTAAATGTATTTGAAAAAGTTGCAAAAAAACCTATGCAAATTTATTATTGACATAATCCTACTGGCCTGCAGAATCAGGCCTCGGTCACACGGGCGATTTTCTGTGCGATCTGCGCATGCGATGTGTGATTTTATAAAACCATTGCTTTGCAATGGTATCGGACACATGAGCGCTTTTTATGCGCTCGTCCGATAAATTATAGAACAGAAATCGCAGATCGCACCTATCTGCCATCTGCGATTCCTGTTCTCTTCTCTATATGTGCTCAATGGGGCCGGCGGCAGCAGCGCCGACCCCATTTAGAACATATACTAGACAAATCATTCTCCTCTGCCACAGCTGTAACAGCTGTGGCAAAGAAGAATGATGTTTGCCCATTGAATTCAATGGAGCCGGCAATACAGCCGGCTCCATTGAAAGCAATGGGCTGCCGGCGATCGCACGATGAATTTTCGGGAAGGGCCTAAAAATATAAGCCCTTCCCTGAAATTCATCCAGAAATGTGTAAAAAGTAAAAAAATATATATACTCACCCTGTCCCGGTAGACGGAGTTCAGCCACGGCCGGCCGGCAGTTCTCCTGAACTGCTATGAGTAGCATTCAGCAGCCGGGGATTTAAAATCCCCGCCTGCTGAATGAGCTGCCTCTGATTGGTCACAGCCCTCACCAATCAGAGGCAGCTCTCACTCACCTATTCATGAATTCATGAATGGGTGAGTGAGTGCTGCCTCTGATTGGCTCAGTGCAGGGACCAATCAGGGGCAGCTCTCAGCTGTCCTTCAGCTGTCCTTCAGCTGCTACTCATAGCTGCTACTCATAGCAGTTCAGGAAAACTGCCGGCCGCGGCTGAACTCCGTCTGCCGGGACAAGGTGAGTATATATATATTTTTTTTACTTTTTACACATTTCTGGATGAATTTCAGGGAAGGGCTTATATTTTTAAGCCCTTCCCGAAAATTCATCGTGAGATCGCCTGCAGCCCATTGCTTTCAATGGAGCCGGCTGTATTGCCTGCTCCATTGAATTCAATGCGCTGGACAGCCCTGCACTGCTCCGGCCCGTTTCTAATGAAACGCGGCTAGGAGCAGATTTTTCGGGCGATTTTTTTTTTTTTTTTTTTTTTTTTCGGCCCCGGTCACGCGATTTGCGGATGCGCATCCGTCATGCGATCTGCAAATCGCGAGAAAAAACGCCCGTGTGACCGAGGCCTAAATGTAACATAATATTTGTACTGTAGGGTGAATGCCCTTAAAAATAAAAAACGTCAGAATTGCAGATTTTGTTAATCTTGTCTCTAGAAAAAAATGGAATAAAAAGCAATCAAAATGTTATATGTTCCCAAAAATTGGATAAATGAAGACTAGAGTTCATCCCACAAAAAAACAAGGGCTCCTGGACACTGGTGAGAGCAATATTGGGCCATGATTCACGGACCAATATCGCTCTTGCAGTCCTTCTGAAGCCCCCTGGATGCGAGGCATTTTCACCAGGAAACCACCTTGCATTACTGCGGGGGTTCCCTTCGACCGTGACAGCTGCTGTAGAAGATTGTGTGTTCTCCCCAAACACGTGGAAGCCTCTGGATGCAACAGCCTCACATCCCTGTGGGGCTGAAGGAATCCTCGTCCGCAGCTGTGACAGCTGCAGCAGGGGATTGTGATCTTCTCCCACTGATTTCTATGGGGCCGGCGCTGCTGCATCCGGCACCATTGAAGACCATTGGGCGATATCACAAAAAGAAAGGAGATGCTGCGATGTGTTTCCCGCATCGCAGCGTGGTGCCATGCAGGGACACATCACAAGTGTGAATGAACCCATTCAAAAAAAAGGGTTTCAGATTTGTGCGTAATGCAACGCACAAATCCCGCACAATTTCCTCGCCAGTGTGGAGCAGCCCTTATAGAGTTTTGGAAAAATAAAAATACTTTGGCTCTTGGAATGCGGAGACACAAAAGCTAATTTTTAAAAAAAAAAAAAAATATTTTTTTTTTGTGTGAAATATAGTAAAAAAAAAAATTTTTATAAACTTGGTATGGCTGGAATTGTGCTGACCTAAAGAATAATGTTATCATATTATTCATTTTGCACACCAAATACCCTAAAAATGAAATCCAAAAAATAAATGGATTATTATACAACATATAGTACACAAAAAAAATGATGCGATTAAGAATTACAACTTGTCCCACTAAAAAACAAGCCCTCATACGGCTATGTCAATGGAAAAATTAAAAAGTTATGGCTCCTGGAATGCGACAATAATACTAAAAAAAGAAAAATTAGTCAGTCATTTAGAAGCAAACAAGCTTGGTCACTGAGTGGTTAAAACCTAATAAGGTCAAAACTAATAGTATTATAATGGGAAAAAAGGCAATTAAAAGTTGGAAACAAAACTTGTAATTATGTTCGAAAGCTTCAATCAGACCTCTGAGGATAGAATGGTGGGAAGCTGGCAGACAGACACTTTGTATAAATATGCTATTCTTTGTGTGTTCTACTATGGGACGCAAATCATTTTTGGTTGTGGGTCCTTCCAGCTGGGGTGTTTCCAGTATCTTATCAGGACACTGGCCAGCATGGAGCCACAGGTAAGAATTGGGTGATTATTATATACACACTATGTGATGATTCATTATAATTATTTTTAGTCCTAATAAAGGGGAGTTATCTACCCCCAAAATGTATTGTACCTATTTCCCTTTTCCGTCTACGATTAGTAAATAATGTGTCATCCAATTAAAGCATATCCTCATTAACCCCTTAGTGACAAAGCCTGTTCGCGCCTTAATGACCAGGCCAAATTTTGGAAATCTGACATGTGTCACTTTAACATAGAATATCTCCGTAAGGGTTTTGCATACTCAAGTGATTCTGACATTGTTTTTTCGCCACGTGTTGTACTTTATTTAGGTGGTGGAAATAGTCCGATATAATTTGTGAATATTTATTAAAAGTGCCAATATTGGGAAAATGTTGAAAATAATTATCGTTTTTTCACATTTTCAATTGTAATATCAAATATGTGCAAACATACTGTACAAACTTTTGCTAAGATATATATTTCCATCTATTTACTTTATTCTGGATGCACATTTGAAAAAGTTTTATGTTTTTTTTAACAATTTAGGAGACATAAAAATTTAACGTTACTTTTCAGCATTTTTAGGAACACTTTGTTTTCCTACACCAAGCCAAGATAGCAAAGGCTCGTAGGTGTCAGAATGATAAATATCCCTACAAATGACCCTATTTTAAAAACGACACCCCTTAATGTATTCACTGAGGGGGGTCATAAGTATTTTGATCCACGGTTCTTTTTCATGAATTAATTTAATTTAGAGGAGAAAATGTAAATTTAATACTTTTTCAAATATGTCATTTTAAAGACATATTTCTTTCCTATAGTTTACATGAAAATGAGGATTTACACGCCAAAATGGATCCCCCTGTTTGTCCTGTGTTCAGAAATATACCCATTGTGGCTCTAATCTTATATCTGGATGGACAACGGGGCCCAAAATGAAAGGAGTAGTCAGTGTCTTTCAGAACAGAAATTTTGATTGAATAGCACACTTGTAGAGTTCTTGAGCAGCCAAAACCATAGAGAACCCCCACAAATGAGCCCATTTTGAAAACTAGACTCCTTAATGAATTATCTAGGGGTTGCATCGGTGAGGGGAGATGAAATTTAATTATTTTTTAACTCTTACGTGACCGCCATTATCCATTGGATAATGGTGAACACGTGACCAGGAACCGCTCACCGCGGCCCCCCATTAAATCTCCAGTCTCTTGGCTCAGTTTTGTAGCCAGGAGCAGGGAGAATTTAAATTATCCTGCCAATCCCCAGCTTTTGCGTCCTCCATGTTAGCGACAGGCATGTGCGCAGAAGCTGGGGTAAGGTCCGCGGATAAATCCAGGGACCTTATGATCTATGAGGGGAGATGAAATATAAGCTTTTTCAACTTTTTTTAAACTTTTTAAAACTTTTTTTAACTTTTTTTTTTTAACTTTTTTTACATTTTTTTTTTACTTTAAATGATCACTGTTATGCATTGGATAACAGTGATCATGTCCCCTGTGATATCTCTCTGCTCCTCTGCTCCTGGCTACACATGGTATCCAGGAGCAGAGGGATTTTGCATTTCCCGAGGCCTGAGCCCCTCTGCGCACGCACCTGATAATTGACGTCGGGCTCAAATGCGCAGAAGGGGACTTCAGGTCCTGGAACACCGGGACATCGCGGAGGACCCCAGTTGAGCATTTTCACCTCCCCTCATGGATCCGATCCATGAGGGGAGGTGAAACTTGTACGTTTTTAAAAGTTTTTACCTTCAGTAGCCGGGAGCCAGGAGATTTAAAATTTGCCAGGTCACCTGGCCTTCTGCGCATGCGCGTGACGCCATTCATCTGGCGCGCATGCGCAGAAGAGCAGCGGCGGGTCCTGGAGGACCCCTTCATCACATGACACCTCGGAGAAGGTGGTGAGTAATTTCAGCTGCCCTGATGGATCCGATCCATCAGAGCAGCTGGATCTTTAACTTCTTTAAACTTTTTCTCACTTTATTGTGATTGGCGCTATCCGATAGCGCCGATTGCATTGCCGGGGGGAGGGGGGGCTGCCCGCAGTCCAGGATGACAGCTCCATGCTTTCGGCTACCTGTGGGCACTGACAGCATGGAGCTGTCATGTCCATAGTCCATGTGGCTTTAGTCCCTGCAGGACACATATTTTTATGTCCTCAGAGAATAAAGCCCACTTGGGCAGGACTTAAAAACACTATGGGCTGGTCACTAAGGGGTTAATGGAGTTGAGTGACCCAAACCAGCCTAACCCTGTTTTGGTTTGAACTTTGCTAAGTTTACTTCTGTGCATATCTGAACCTGGGGTGATTCATCTCAGCTGAACCAACTAACCTGGGGTCTGCCGTATGAAAGGAGGAAGGATCACATGCAATTCTGCCACTCTCTGCTCCCCACTGAGACAACAATCCACCAAGTGGAGTGCTATAGATCTAGAAGGTAGCAGCAGCTAACTAAGTTTGGAGAACAAATGATTACAAAGTTTTTATATGCTGACCTCACCATATGCCGGCCTGACACACATCATGACCAAAGGTATATTTCACCACCACTTGAGCAACCAGATTCATTCTTACCTGGACTGTGTCCTTTCTGCAACAGATACCCTGAACCCACACCCCATGGATTTGTGGGTCAGTGGATTGGAACAAGGACTGGCCCAGTTTGCAGTGTATCATAAGAAAGGGTATTGAGCACGGCAAGTGGCGTATTTACCCCTAAGCAAACAACATTATCTGCCAAAAGCTTGGAAAAACTCTGTTTGTGAAAATTAATCAGGCACGGATAGTTGAGGATTTTAACCCCATGGGACGCAGCCCTTGTTTCTTTTTCAATATTTGGTTTCTTCTCCCCACTTTAAAAAGAGCCTTACTCTTATTTTTCTATTAACGTAGCTGTCTGAGGGGTATTTTTGCATGGAAAGTTGTATTTATTAGTGGTACTATAGTATATAATGTACTGAAAAACATTTTAAAAAGTGAGGTGGAATAAAAAAAAAAAAAAGGCAATTCTGTCATCTTTGAAGGCTCTTGTTCTTACGCTGTACATACTGTGCCAAGAATTACATGATAGCTTTATTTTCTGGGTTAGTACAATTTTCATGATACTAAATTTATAGTTTTTTTTTTTGCTGTACTTCTTTTTAATAGTAAAACATAATTGGAAAAAAATATATATTTATTTTCTGACAGCCATAACCTTTTTGTTTTTCCGTCAACATAGTTGTATGAGGGCCCGTATTTTGAGGGACGTCCTAAAGTTTCTATTGATTCCATTTTGGAGTACATTCAACTTTTTGTTCAGTTTTTATTAGAGATGAGCGAACCTACTCGGCCACGCCCCACGATTTTCGAGTACTTCCGTACTCGGGCGAAAAGATTCGGGGGGCGCCGTGGGTGAGTGGGGTGTTGCAGCGGGGAGTGGGGGGGAGAGGGGGAGAGAGAGAGGGCTCCCCCCTGTTCCCTGCTGCTACCTCCCGCTCCGCCACGCCCCCCGGCGCCCCCCGAATCGTTTCACCCGAGTACGGAAGTACTCGAAAATCGCGGTGCTCGATCGAGTAATTACTCGAAACGAGTAGGTTCGCTAACCTCTAGTTTTTATTCATTTTTTTCTTGGATTCAAGGAGATCAAAAATGTGCATTTCTACTTTGTGTTTTGTTTTCTGACAATGTTCACAGTGCAGGATAAATGTGTTACTTTAATAGATCAGACTTTTATGGATGCATCAATATCAAATATGTTTATATATTTTTTTATTTAGATTTTTTTCTTATAAATATGGGGGGGGGGATTTCGTTCTTACAACCTTTTCATTTTTTCTAATAATACCTTATTTTTGCATTTTTTATTTTTGTCCCCCTGGGCTATTTGCCCTTTTTGCATTATATCACATTCTGACAGGTAGCCTATCAAGCCATGCCATGAGTGTGGCTTGATAGACAGTAAGCCATAACAGCCATGGGGGCCACCATAGCAACCAAACAGTATCTTGAGATCTCATCACGGGGATCAATTTGGGACCAATTATGGATTGTGACATTTAAATGCCGCTATTAGAACTAACAGCAGCATTAAAGAGGGTTAAGGCTGTTGCAGGTAGGTGTCAACTGTCAAAGGCAGCCAGGATCTGCATTCTATGGAGCAGGATCGCCCGCTGATCCTGCTTCACACAAACTCCAAACCTCCAGGATGTAAATGTATGCCCTGTCTCATTAACGGGTGATGCAACCGATTAGATCAGCCATTGCTGCTGTTGACTCACTTCTTCTACCACCAATACCCCTGCTATCGGATCGCTACCACCACTAGTGCCACAGCTACCGCAGCCCACTACTACCAGGCCTACACAACCACAGATCTGCACTGCTTAATACTTTGCCACTGCTGCTACAGCTACTTCTACCATCTACCACTCCTGCTGCTGCTACTACCAGGCCTACACAACCACAGATAAACTAGATCAGTGTTTCTCAACTCTAGTCCTCAGGACCCCCCAAAAAGTCATGTTTTCAGGATATCCTACAGTATGAACACCTGTGGCAATGTCTGAGGTGCCAACAATAATTACATCACCTGGGCAAAACTGAGGAAATCCTGAAAACATCACCTGTTGGGGGGTCCTGAGGACTGGAGTTGAAAAACACTACATTAGATGATTCCAAAAATGATAATGTTTTTGGCTTTTTATTCGTAAAGAAAAAAAAAAGCTATTTCTTCTTCACTTTCGAGGACACCACTTCCGAAAATAGGATCATTTTTTGACAGCTTTTAAAATGCCACTGCTTTATCTTCACTTTCCAAGCATAAAACACGTTGCTCCCCCCAAAAGGGATTATTTTTGTACTGTTTGAGTGAGTGCTATAGAATCTCATTCCATGTGTTAGTAGTTAGATAATCATACGAGGCACAACTCATATGCCCATGGACAACCCATCATTGTCTTAATTGGTAGGCAACCTAATAGTCACATCCCCACAGGTCAATTAGTGATGACATACTTTCAGATGGAGCAACACGGATATCTTGCTATAACAAGTTAAACCTATGTTAACAAACCAAAAGTAATTGAAAAAGAATTGAAAATGCAAGAAAAGGTTTTGTGCCACAGTTTCACATTGTCAAGCTAAACTTTGCTAGATCTGTACATTGTCAATCATACAGTTCCCTTAAAATTATATATATATTTGTTCCATTTTAAACATTAACTTAAAGGGGTGTTCAGGACTTTTTATTTTTACTATTGAAGACCTATATGCCATCAATAGATTATTGGAAGGGACCCACGGCTTAGGTTTCCTGCCGACCAGCTGATTCCTGGGGCCATTGTCATTGCAGTCAGCACAGAAAGTGAATGTGCTGACCGTAGCACAGCTGCTCAGGCAGGTACTGTAAGTAAAACTCCAATTGGATTCAACAGGAGCTGCATTTCAAATACCAAACTGGGCCACTGCACTGTGGTCCCAGTGTTCTGCTTCCTTTGCTGACTGCAATAGCAGTGACCCTGGGAATCAGCCGATCATCAGAGATCCAGAGGTTATGGTTCTAAAGATCATCTGTTGAGCCGTCAGTCCTCAATGAAAAAATTAAAAGTTCCAAAATACCCCATTACAAAAAAAAAAGAATTAAAAAAGTGTGTCTTTGTCTCAGATATAGGCCATTTTGAGAAATATAGTAAACACTCTAAAAGTTGCACAAATATAGGACATGCCATCCATTTCAGCAGTAGGAACAGCATAATAAATGTTGGCTTATTCTGTACATGCCCATATCTCTAAAGTAAAACAAAACATTATTAACGTACAGGCATTCTCAGTATAGTCAATTGTGATCTCTCTGGGACTGAATCTTTGAAACTATTAGAATGAATTATGTTAAATATTGACATTATATAACTGCAGGGAAAGAGGAGACCGTGAGACTGATGAGTGGAGAGGATCACTGTGCAGGAAGACTGGAGATTCTTACACATAATACATGGAGCAGAGCTGTCAGCGACCAATGGGGAATTAATGAGACCCAAGTTGTGTGCAGAGAATTACATTGTGGTCATGCAGTTGGGTCACTTCCTATCACAGCCTCAACAACAGTCGGTGGTCATGTATATCTCAGTGGCAATTGTCAAGGAAATGAGACCCAACTGACAGATTGTTCTGTTACTGAATCATCTAATAGGAAGACATGGACAGGGCAGGAAACGGAGATAGAAATGATCTGCTCAGGTATAGTAGTTTGTATAAAGCGTATGTACAGATTATATAATATTAAACATATCATAAGGTGTATTATATCTGTGAGTCTTTTCTAATACAGAAAGTAATCAGCTGAGACTGGTAGATGGTCCTGGCCGATGTGCGGGCAGAGTGGAGATTTATCATGATGGAAGATGGGGAACGATCTGTGATGACTCCTGGGATGAAGCAGATGCAGATGTGGTCTGTAAGCAGCTCGGCTGTGGTCATGGTGTCAGAGCTACAACTGGAGTCTACTATGGGAGAGGAACCGGGGATATCTGGCTGGATGATGTAGAATGTGAAGGAAATGAAAGATACATCCGAGACTGTCCAGCGAAGCAGTTTGGTGACCATGACTGTGGTCATAAGGAGGATGCTGGTGTAATATGTTCAGGTAAGTTATTCACTGCTATTTAAAGGGGTTTGAACCCTTGACTGTGTTCTATTGGGACATATGCACATCATTAATGAGGTTACCTGCTTAAGGCATCTCTCCATGAGCCTAAAGATTCACTAGGTAAGAGTAGCCCACAGGTAAGAGTCAGGCTGCTGCATCTGCTCTCTGGTTCTTTAGAGTCTCAGGGGTTACTTCCTTGTGATCCTGGAACTTAACGACTACCACCTGTTTTGGAAGAGCTAAAGCCTTTGCAACAAAGACACTGCTTCTGCATTCTAGATAGATTTACCCGATGATCCAACAAAATTTCCACTGCGCTACCCAAGGGTGTGAAATCAAATGTGATTCTAAGAGCATACCTCGAGTCGATGCAAACATTAAGTCTTTGTTTCCTACAATTACCAATATTAGTTATCACTGCATAACCTGTTCTGCTTGTCCAACCTTATGATATCTGTAACAATCTACAAAAAATACAAACTGCATTAGCAATTGGTTCATCTTTAGCATGCTCAAATACAATCATGTTGACATAGGACATCTTGTTCTGTGGGCTCTATCGATTTTAAATAGAGAGTATTATTAGGATTCTCAATGGCTACTATACCCATTTTTTCCCCTTTGAGTCCTAGCAAAAACAAGGTAGCGGGATTTAGTGTAATTTCTTTTATGGTCCAGGCCTGTGGTAAGGCATGAATTGTTACTTCAATGGCTACCTCTTGTGCGGCGCTCAGGGGCAATGGAGGCATGCAAGGAAGACCTGAATCTTCTCAATATCTGTCTGGGCTATATCTGCAGGGGGTGCGGACTTGTTACCTTTTCCAAGAAGACAAAAGCTTTTAACAAGCAAATTAACTGTTTATCCACCTCTGGCGAGAAGGAACATAGAGGATCAGGAGACATATGAGGAATACATCCATTACTACAATCTCATGGTCTAATTATTTAAGCAAAGGATTACAGTTACACTGTAGTATTGACATCTTAATCATTCTCCCACTTCTCCTCAAGAAATTTTCCATATTGCAAATGGAAAGGCATTAGTAAAACCTTGCCAACATGTATAAACAATAACATTAACATTAACTTGGCATCCGTAATAAAGTACGTTTTTATATGATTTAAAATATTTATCCACATATTCTACCTCTCCAGGTATTTTTGGTGAGAGCTTGTACGTAATGCTTCCCATTTTTCAAATAAGCAATGTTCTGCCATACTATACTTGAATTCCTCTAAGATTGGAGGTGAGGGGGACTTCCAATGTTTAGCGATAATGGTCTTAGCCGTCATAAGGGCGTGACCTATTAGATACTTGGTTGGCTGCGGGAAATCTAGGTTTATCAACAGTAGGGCCAGCTATGGGAACGGTGGTATGTATACTCTAAGTATTTCTTGAAGCAGCTTGAATATACCCCCCCAGAACACAAGCAATTTTGGGCATGACCAAAATATATGTGATAGGGAGCCTTTTTGTTCACACACTCTCCAACATAGGCCCGCTCCTATTTTTATACGGTTGGATATAAGTTGAGGGGAATAATACCATTTCATCTGTATTTTTAATTGTGTTTCCAGTATAGCTGCTCCTTTTGTAGCTTTCAGAGCTCCTGTAAAGGCCTTTCCCCATGACTCCATGGAGAATTTTTCCCAGCTCCTTTTCCCAATTCAACATTTGAGATCTTTTTGTGAGTTCATGGTTGACAGTCTGGATGTTATAAAATTGTCTAGTTTACGATTTAACCGGTCTTAATGTTGTATTTAATTTATTTATGATTACATTGGGGATTTTGAATGTATGTATGGGAAATGTCTTAAGAAAGGAGCTAATTCTAAGATATTGGAATTTGTCATTTTTTGGCACCTTGTATTCTGTTTGTAGTTGTATGAAAGATTTCAGTTGGTTTGTAGACATCAGATCATCAACGCTTGCTATCCCTCTTGACCTCAATACTATATCATCGGCATATAAGCCTATCGCGTGCTATCTTGAGTTTAAGGGAATACCTCTAATTCCTATATCAGATCTTATTAATTCTGCTAATGTCTCTATGATTAAAACAAACAGCAGTGGAAAAAGTGGCCATCCTCGTCTTGTACCATTGGTTATGGCAAAAGACCCAGACATAGTACCGTCCACCAGCACCCTCGCCGAGGAATTTGAGTACAGGGCCCGGATGGCACGTATCGCTTTCTCTCAAAAACCAAAGCACTTTAGCGTTTTGAAGGCGTAGCCCCAGTGGATCCTGTCAAAGGCCTTTTCAGCGTCAAGGGCCACCATTGTTGAAGGCAATTTGGAGGATTCCACTGAGTGCATGAGATTCAGGATTCTTCTCATGCCATCCGAGGCCTGCTTACCCGAGATAAAGCCTATCTGGTCAGAGTGAATAATATCAGGAAATATTTTCAAGAGTCTACTGGCCAGTACCTTAGTGTATAATTTTACATCCATGTTAAGTAATGAAATTGGCCTAAAATTTGCAAGTTCATTCGGCTCTTTACCCGGTTTGGGAAGTGCCACTATCGTGGTCTGAAACATTTCATCATGGAAATATCCTTGATTTAATGCCCTGGCTTTAACATTTTAAGCGGGGTCCCTTTTAGAGCTTTTCTCCCTTATATGACCTAAGGGCTTATGATATTATGTAGATATATGGGCCATACATTACTATTAGCTCTAGGGGTTGGTGGAATATCAATAACCATCTTATATTAGCCCGTGTTTGATTGGGGTCTTCACAGTCAAGCTATCAGTAAAGTAAAGGAAAGCCATTGATAAAGTGAATCACTTATTAAAAGTGTCGTGAGAATCTGTGACGATTGGTCACTAGTTTTATTTACTAATATTTCGCCGAATTTCAATCGAGTTAATAAAGGTTATATTTTATGGTTATTTCTTATTCCCATCAGTGACTTCATGTGTACAGTAGACTTAAAAGACGCATACGTTCACGTACCTATCTATAGTTCATATCAAAAATATCTTAGATTCGCAGTCCAAATAGGTTCTAAAATCCTCAATTTCCAATTTATATGCCTGCCGTTTGGCATCTCAACCGCTCCAAGAATTTTTTCAAAAATTATGACTGAACCAATCGGTTTCCTTAGAGCTCAAGGAATCAATATAGTTCCTTATTTGGATTATTTAATGATCACTTTAGACAATTCACATACCATGGAACAACACTTGGGAGAGATGCTTAGCCTACTCACTGATACTAGGAAAGTTTTCCATGGAGTGCTATTGGACTCTTGCAGGTGTTGCCCTCCAACAAAAGAAAGGATTTAATCCTTTCCATTAGCAATTTTCAGAGGAAAGACTGGGTCTTTGTAAGGAAAGCAATGAGGATTCTTGGACAGATGTCAGCCTGCTTTCTGATGGTTTCCTGGTCCCAGTTCCATTCCAGGGCCCTACAACAGGAGTTGTTGTCAGCCTGGGATAGGAGTCACCTATCTCTAGATGTAAAGTTTAGACTGTCAGTGGCAGGTAAAAAATCCTTAGCTTGGTGGTTATCGCCGTATAACCTTAAAAAAGGGGTACAATGGTGTCTGTCTCCATCAATTGTGATAAATACTGACTCTAGTGAATCAGGTTAGGGTGCAAAATGGCAGATAAGAACTTGCAGGGGTTTTGGACGGCTTACATCAGTTCCCAATCATCAAATTATAGGGAGCTTAGTGCATTTTGGAACACATTAGTTCAAGCAGGTGATGCAGTGCAAGGACAGCATGTGAAAATCCTATCTGACAACATAACAGCAGTCTCCTTTATTTGCCACCAGTGCGGAAACAGGCACTATCACCTACAATGCCTGTCGAAGAGAATATTTTCTTGGGCGATGCTGTTGAGAATTGATAATTGATTGACGTTCAATCTTCATTCCAATCCTGGGCCCCCTCCGTCTGGAGCTGTAAACATAGGCATAAAGGGGACTCCGCTGCCAGCCCAGAACTTCTACACATCTCCACAATGCAGCAATACTCTGTGTGGGAAGTATGTGAGCAGGCCCTGGGTCAGCCTCTGTCCCAGCCAACACCTTGTGTGGCCCAAGATGCCGCGAGTGACATAGCAATGGGGTATCAATGTGTCCACACACTACTTAGTCTGTTTGGGTGTCGGATACCTCATCGACAACGCAAGGGGTAAACCATCTGCACTCTACACCCTACCCAAGTCTGTCAGTGTTTTGGGGACAGACAGGTAAAACACCTCAATGGGAAGTCTGTGTGCACCCACAGCATGGGTGGCTGGCAGGAATCCACAGACGGTACATAAAGAAATCCCATTGCAGTGCCCCGGATAGCTGAGGTTACGTGAGAGAAAATACATGTTGGCTTTGGCCCACACTCCATGCCCTAGTCAGTCTGGGTTTTTTGGGGGGCCAGATAGGTAGAACACCGCAATGGGAAGACTTAGTGCACCCATAGTATACACAGACTCCTGTAATATTCCTGTAGCAAAGGAATAAGCTGACCCCAGTAACAGTTATGTTGCTGAAGTCTAGTGAGACCCCAGTAACATTTCTGTAGTAGCAGTATAGACAGACCCCAGCAACATTTCTGTAGTAACAGTATTGACAGAGCCGAGTAACATTTCTGTAGTAACAGTATAGGCAGACCCCAATAACATTTATGTAGCAGCAGTATAAGCAGACCCCTGAAACATTTATGTTGCAGAAGCATAGGCAGACCCCAGTACCATTTTTGTAGCAGCAGTATAGGCAGACCCCAGTAACATTTCTGTACAAGTAAAGGCAGACCCCAGTAACATGTCTGTTGCCACAGTATAAGCAGACCCCTGAATCATTTATGTAGCAGGAGCATAGGCAGACCCCAGTACTATTTTTGTAGCAGAGGAATACGCAGACCCCTGTAACATTTCTGTAGTAACAGTATAGACAGATCCCAGTAACATTTCTGTAGCAGAAGTATAGGCAGACCCCTGTAATATTTACGTGGCAGCAGTATTGGCAGACCCCAGTAACATCCTTGTGGCGGCACTATAGGCAAACCCCTGTAAAATTAACGTGGCAGCAGTATAGGCAGACCCCAGTAACATCCTTGTGGCAGCAGTTTAGTATATGCAATACTGATTCACTACAACTCCCCGCAGCCAGGCAGTAAAATGCACACGGTCATAGGTAGCCCAACGAAGGAGCTTTTCTTTAATTTCTTTTGAATAAGAAGACAGGCTATATAGCACCTATATGACTTTCCCTTTATCAGGGGATTTCGCCGCACACTGTGCGTGAAGTTGACGGCACACACAGAACGGTGTAAAAGATCATGGAATTATTGGCGTGCAGTTGGAGGCTGACAGCAGTTATGTAACGCAGACTGCAGCCAGAAAAAAATTATACGCAAGGCTGCAAAAAGGCCTAGCTGAGTAATAGTCAGGCAATACAACTCACAGCAGCCAGGCAGTAAAATGCACACGATCACAGGTAGCCCAACTAAGGACTGGGGTTCTTTTAGACAGGATTCTACACTACCACTGTCCCTGCCTCACCAGTACTGCTCCTATACTCCGTATAATTGACTGCAGACTGAGAACGCTATAGCCTGCACAGCCTGAGATGGAAAAAAATTTTTTAGCCACAACAGTAATGCACACTGTCAGATGTGGCCCTGAGAAGGACCGTTGGGGATCTTGAAGGCACTAACAGTAGCCTAACACTCTCCCTATAGCAGGAACAGCCCTCTCCCTAATCTCTGCCAGCGTGTGTCTGAGGCCAGCCGCGGGCAGGACCGCTTTAAATACTCGGCAGTCACTTGATCTCGCCAGCCACTCACTGCAGGGGGGTGGGATAGGGCTGGCACGTCACAGGAGGAAGTTGTAATTCCTTCCCTGCATGTCTGTTGGCCAGAAAATGGTGCTAAACATGCAGGGAAGGAAATGGAATTGACTCGAGTACCGCGTGGTGTTTCGAGTAACGAGCAGCTCGAGTACCCTAATACTCGAACAAGCATCAAGCTCCGACGAGTACGTTCGCTCATCTCTATGTGTAATGCATATCATGCCCCCTTTTTTTTACAATGCTCTGCAATGAGGAGGGGCACTTTCCTTATGTCATCTGATTGTCGTTTGGCTTCCTGTTTCATTGTATTTTCCCACTTAGTCTAAGGCCAATCTCATACATTCGTTTTTTACTGCGATTACTGAGGCATTTTGAACACTGTGGTAATTGCAATATAATGCTCCCATTGTTTACAATGCGACGTACAGTTCTATAATCCCTATATTACATTTAGATTTGTCCTAAGGGCGCGTTCTTTTGTTAACTTTGCCTCCAAAAGTTATCAGGTCAGTTACGACCATTTGGACCAGTAAGGGAGGGAAAGAGCTGCTGAGGCGTGAAGCCTGTTTCCTCTCCTTATCCCCTAATATAAACATTTGCTGGCTTCAGAGGGGCTATAGGACATCAGAGACCCCCTGTGGAGATGTGACAGGCTCTTTGAAGCCTGCTGCTCAAAGCTTCCTACAGTACTCAGCTTTCCTATACGCAGAAAGGCATCTAACTCTTCTCTCTACAAACTATACAAAATGACTGACAGACTATAACAGATATGCATTGTGATGTGGAGGTTGATCACATCTCTTTATCTATCACTCTGGTAACTATCTACCCTTCTAATATCTATCTAGTAAGGGGAAAGTATGTCAACTCAGCTTTCCTAGTGTCCTGAACGTCAGCTGATTGATACTGGACAGCTGGGGGGACACTTTAGGGCGCCCACCCACTGGCGATTTTTTTTTCTTTGCGTTTTGCGTTTTTCCTGCAGAGCCATTAGAATTGAATGTACTCCTGTCCACTGGCGTTTTGCGTTGCGTTGCGTTTTTTTAACATAGGAACTGTCAGTTGCATATGTGTCCTTATTTTTCTCCTAATGCACCCATGAAAGTCAATGGAAATTAATGGAAAAGCCGCGAAAAAAGCCGCGTTTTTCACGCACGAAAATCGCAAACGCCAGTGGGTGGGCGCCCTTATTCATATCTTTTTACTACAAGGTCCTCTCAGATTGTATATGTTTTTGTATGTCTGTCAGCCCTTTTTCGTTTTTTAATCAAGTACTAACCCACAGAATAATACTAATTTCACACGGGCGAGCGCGAAATTGAGCCAAGTTTCACAGCCCGATATCACGCTCTCCCATGTGAAATTAGTCTCAGGAATGTGCGATGTCTCCACAAATCCAAGATGTTTTTGTGTCAAAAAAGCTTCCCATCACTTCAGGGAAGTAGTGATCCTCCAGCACAGCTTCCAGCTGCGCAGGGGATGGGCAAGTTTTTCACGTTATTTTCAATGGGAAACCTTGCATCACACTGGCGTGCAGCTCACAAGCCGTGGAATATTTTTTCCGGCCCCATTGAAAACAATGAGCAAGAAATTCCGATGGAACGCCCAAAGATAGGATAGGGTGAATTTTTTTTCCTGCACTAAAATGCGATGTGTGTGTGTGGGGGGGGGGGGGGGAATCGCTTATGTATATGACCCCAGTCAAAAGATTTTCTTGGCTGTGTGAAAGCAGCCTAAAGTTAGGGTCTTCCAAACAGGAAATAAGGGCCGTAGATCGGATGGCTACCATTGACTTCCTTGGGAGCAGTCCATGTGGAATCCACGCAAAAACAGATCATGCTGCGATTTTTCCTCAGCGAGTGAAAAATTGCAATTGATTTCCACTTGTTTGGAGGAAAAAGCGTTTTTCGAAAGCATGTTATGGGCAGTATCTACTGCGGAATCTAGAGGCGGACACCCACTCACGATTCCGCAATGCAAATTCGCCCATGTGCAGGTAGCATTAATCTACATGTAACATTATTCAGCTCAGAGATGTGATCGAATCTCATAAATGTTCTTCAGGTTTATTTTATGTATATATATATATATATATATATATATATATATATATATATATATATATATATATATATATATATATATATATAGTTAGGAAATCAGTACAGTACATGTCACATAGAAATTGTATTATTGCCAGTGCAAAATAGAAAAATTACACTTATTCAAAATACAATATTGCATGATAAATAAGCATATTATCACATGTAGATATGTGTGTATATAAAACCATACATTTTCTTACAGAACTTTTGGATCTCCGCCTGGTTGATGGATCACATGAATGTGAAGGGTGGCTGGAGGTTTATTATAATGGAAGCTGGGGCTCCGTGTGTAATAATGTTATGCCAGTCTTATCAGTCTCTGTTATCTGCAAACATCTGAAATGTGGATCAAAAGGATATCTGGAGGCAGCGAAATATGATGTTAAGAGAAGAAGACCCTTCTGGGTGGATCATATTAACTGCACCAAGTATAACAAGCTATTATGGGAATGTCCATCATCTCCATGGAATATAAACTCCTGCACTGATAGAGAACTTGCCTATATAGTATGTGAGTATCTGTATTATTATACCTTTTTAGGCTGGGCTTACATGGGCGGACCAGATTCCGCAAGTGGATTTCCGCAGAGGAAGACCTGCGATCATTTGCACAAAGTAATTGCGAATGAACGCAGAAGATCACGGATGCGAGTTTTTTTCTGCCCATGCATGTGCACTATGCACAGCGTATCGTCTGTGCAGAAGAAAGATCTCTGTCTCCTCCAGTGGGCATCCGGACTTTTCTGTTTTCCTTTGAAGTTGCGAGCATTTAATTGCGTCTGCGGATTGCTCACATCCATAGAAATCGATTGTGGCTATCCTCGCGGAATCTGTGCTAAAAAAAGAGCATGCTGTGATTTTTCTTCCGCTCACCAAATACGTTATACCAATTTGCACATGTGAGCGAAATTTTGAAAATCAATGCATGTCTAAAGCCATGTATTGCTGAGTGTCTTCAGTGAAAATGGAAGTTGCAGAATCTGAGAACAGGTTTGGAATGTATCATATGTATCACCTTTCCTTTGTTTTTATTATGTTGAGTACATGACAAATCTCTAGAATGTAAATCTCCCACATAATAGTTTTCTCTTCATTTTTCCACACTTTCAGCTACTGTAGAAGTGTATATGTAAAGTGTACCTGATATTGTCCTGGCACTGGCTACTGATTCCAACTTATCAAGCAGTTAACATTTTTTCTGTCACTTTTTAAACTTCTTCCCTTTGGATTTTCCAAATCAATAGTCCTATAAACACTATTAGTGCTACATACAGACTGTTCTATCATAATATACATAACACTATTCTCACTTCAAATCTGCTGCTATCCAATCAGAGAGCAATTTTAATTTTTTTAACGACAAGGTTGGATGCATAATACAAAATCCGATTGGTTGCTTTGAACAACTTCTGGGCCTAAATGTATAAAGGAGAAAATTTCAAACCAGCCTTACTTTTATAAAAGTGTATTTTATATGTTGATCATCCTTTCACTGATCTTTCTGGTGATTTCTCTAAAGCTGACCATGTACATAACATAGTATGTTAGGCTGAATGAAGACAATGTCCATCTAGTTCAGCCTATTTCAACCCTCTAGTTGATCCAGAGGAAGGCAAAAACACCAAGAGGCAGAAGCCAATTAGCCCATTTGGGGGAAAATCCCTTCCCGACTCCAATCAGAATAATCCCTGGATGAACCTTTGATCTACCTAACTGTAAGACCCGGAGCTCCAAACCCGCTGGTCACCTAATGTCTATATCCTATAATATCTTTCCGCTCGAGAAAGACATCTAATCCCCTCTTAAGCTCCTCAATGGATTTTGCCATCACCATGTCTTCAGGCAGAGAGTTCCACAGTCTCACTGCTCTTACAGTAAGGAACGCCCTTCTGTGTTGGTAATGAAACCTGCTTTCTTCTAAACGTAGTGGATGCCCTCTTGTTACCGACTCAGTCCTGGGTATAAACAGATCATGAGAGAGATTCTTGTATTGTCCCCTCATGTATTTATACATAGTTATTTGATCGCTCCTTAGTAGAGATGAGCGAGCACCAAAATGCTCGGGTGCTCGATGCTCGAACTTTCCGCGATGCTCAAGAGCTCATTTCGAGTAGCGAACCCCATTGAAGTCAATGGGCGATTCAACCATTTTTGTATATGACCGATGCTCCCCTTAGGTTTTCACTTGTGAAAATCTGGAAAACATACGAAAGTCATGGAAACGCCACAGAAACGGATAGGGCAGGGGCAGCATGCAGGGCTGCATCTCAGGCTCCCAGGTCTCACTATTAAGCCACAATAGCGGCAAGAGTGCCCCCCCCCCCCCTAACAATTTTTACTTCGGACAAACCCTCATTAGCAAAGCGCACCTTAGCTAAGCACCACACTGACTCCAACCAAGCACAATCACTGCATGAGGGACACACCGCTGCCTCTTCTCCAGGGTTACCTGCTGCCCAACCCCCCGCATGACCCCGCGTCCACAGCGCACACGAAAGTTTCCCTGCGCAGTCTTCAGCTGCCTTCATGCCACACGCTCGCTTCATAGCCACACCACCCTCATGTCTATTTATAAGTGCGTTTGCTATGAGGAGAAACCGGAGGCACACACTGCAGAGGGTTGGCAGGGCCAGGTAGTGACCCTCTTTAAAAGGGGGGGGGGAGATAACCCACAATGCAGTTGAGAATCAAAGAGTAATTGACATTCGATCTTCATTCCAATAAAGTGCCAACCTCCGTCAGGAGCTGCAAATGTGGGCATGAGTTACATAGCTATGGGGTATCTATGTGCCCACACAGTATTAATTCTGCCTAGGTGTGGGATAGCTCAATCGACACCATAAGGGGAAAGCCATCTGCACTCTGCCCCCTACCCAAGTCAGTCAGTGTCCTTGTGCCAGACAGGTCAAACACCGCGATGGGAAGTCTGTCTAGGCAACCCAAGACATGAACAATAAAGAAATCAGAGTGGCCAAACATGGCAGACTTACACTGTGCCGAGGACATAGGCCTCGGCCAACAGCTTTAGCAATCGTAGGCATAAAGCGGACTTCGATGCTAGTACACCTGTGAAGGTCTCATTAAATCAGTTATGTCTTCTTTCACCGCTCCAAAGACTGAATTAGGCAGGAAAAAAGTTCCACAGGCCCAACCTGGCGCAGTTGCAGTTACCCTGGGACATAGGCCTCGGCCAACAGCTTCAGCAATCGTAGGCATGAAGCGGACTTCGATGCTAGTTCACCTTTGACGGGCTCGTTAAATCAGTTACGTTTTCTTTCACCGCTCCAAAGACTGGATTAGGCAGGAACAAGTTCCACAGGCCCAACCTGGTGCAGTTGCAGTTCCCCCGGGACATAGGCCTCAGCACACACCCTCAGCAATCGCTGGCATGAAGCGGACTTCGATGCTAGCACAGCATTGAACGTTTCTTTAATGCAGTAACGCTCCTCTTCTTTGGCCCAAACCAGTGTATCAGATAACTGTGGTAACACGAGAGCAAATACATGATGCCCAGTGCTGATACCCTGACCCCAAGCAGGAGGAGGAGGTGGCCTTACAAGGCCAAGAAACCATGACCAGGACCCACTGTAGCCTGTGTGGGAAGTATGTGAGCAGGCCCTTGGTACAGCTTGATTCCAGCAAACACACTGTGGTACCCAAGGTGCCGCGAGTTACATAGCAATGGGCAATCCAGGTCCCCTCACACTATTCATTCTATGTTGGTGTCGGATAACTCAATCGACACCGCAAGGGGAAAGCCATCTGCACTCTGCATCCTACCCAAGTCAGTCAGTGACTTTGTGCCAGACAGGTAAAACACCTCAATGGGAAGTCTTTGTGCACCCACAGCATAGGCGAGCAGAAGGAACCAAAAAAAAGTAATAAACATGAAGAAATTACAGTGCTCAAACATGGCAGACTTTCACTCCGCCGAGGACATAGGCCACTGCACACACACTCAGAAAACGCGGGCATCGAGCAGACTCCGATGCTAGTACAGCTGTGATCGTCTCATTAAGGCAGTAACCCTCCTCTTCAGTGGCCCAAGCGAGTTTGACAGATAACTGTGGTAACACGAGAGAAAATACATATTGGCCTCGGCCCACAATTCATGCCCTAGTCAGTGAGTATTTTTGGGCCAGATAGGTAAAACACCGTGCTAGGAAGTTTGTGTGCACCCATAGTATAAACAGACTCCTGTAACATTCCAGTAGAAAAGGTATAAGCAGACCCCAGTACCATTTCTGTAGTAGATGTATAGGCAGACACCTGTAACATTAATGTGGCAGCAGTATAGGCAGACCCCAGTAACATTCTTGTAGCAGCAGTATAGGCAGACCCCTGTAACATTTACGTGGCAGAAGTATAGGCAGACTCCTGCAACATTAACGTAGCAGCAGTATAGGCAGAGCCCAGTAACATTCTTGTAGCAGCAGTAGAGGCAGACCCCAGTAACATTCTTGTAGCAGCAGTATAGGCAGACCCCAGTACCATTTCTGTAGTAGAAGTATAGGCAGACCCCTGTAACATTTAGGTGGCAGCAGTATAGGCAGACCCCAGTAACATTCTTGTTGCAGACGTATAGGCAGACCCCTGTAACATTTACGTGGCAGAAGTATAGGCAGACCCCAGTAGCATTCTTGTAGCAGCAGTATAAGCAGACCCCAGTAACATTCTTGTAGCAGAAGTATAGGCAGACCCCTGTAATATTTAAGTGGCAGCAGTAGAGGCAGACCCCTGTAACATTTATGGAGCAGCAGTATAGGCAGACCCCTGTAACATTTACGTGGCAGCAGTATAGGCAGACCCCTGTAACATTCTTGTAGCAGAAGTATAGGCATACCACTGTAGCATTTACGTGGCAGCAGTATAGGCAGACCCCAATAACATTCTTGTAGCTGCAGTATGGGCAGACCCCAGTAGCATTCTTGTAGCAGAAGTATAGGCAGACCCCTGTAACATTTATGGAGCAGCAGTATAGGCAGACCCCTGTAACATTTAAGTGACAGCAGTAAGGCAGACCCCTGTAACATTTAAGTGGCAGCAGTATAGGCAGACCCCAGTAACATTCTTGTAGCAGAAGTATAGGCAGACCCCTGTAACAATTAAGTGGCAGCAGTATAGGCAGACCCCTGTAACATTTATGTGGCAGAAGTATAGGCAGACCCCTGTAACATTTAAGTGGCAGCAGTATAGACAGACCCCATTAACATTCTTGTAGCAGAAGTATAGGCAGACCCCTGTAACATTTAAGTGGCAGCAGTATAGGCAGACCCCTGTAACATTTACGTGGCAGAAGTATAGGCAGACCCCTGTAACATTTTTGTAGCAGCAGTATAGGCACACCCCTGTAACATTTACATGGAAGAAGTATAGGCAGACCCCAGTAACAATCTTGTAGCAGAAGTAAAGGCAGGCAGACCCCAGTAAAATTTCTGTAGTAATAGTATAGGCCAACCTGTGAAACATTGGGGTACCATGAGTGTAGGCGAAGGCCAGAAAAATTAGTTGGATAAGAGTTTAGACATGGGCCCGAAAAATGAGTGTACCAAGAGTACAAGTGTACCTCTGAAAAATTTATCAACCGAGAGGGCAGGTGTAACCTATAAATATTTTTTGAAAGATACAGCTCGCTGTTGCTTAATTTGTAACACAGCCTGGAGGCAGCCCTGTGAAAAAAATTGGTTCATGTTAAAGTTTCAATACTTTTGAAACTTTTAAAAATTTTAAAAACATTGTTAGATGAGCCTTTTGGGCCGCAGGAAAATTGGCAGTTCAGCGCGATGACGTGTTGTTTCTGGAGGAGGAGTAGCAGGAGGATGACTAACATCAGAGACAGATTGACAAAGCTAAATGCCCCGTTTTTCCGGTGATAGAGAAGAGTGCTTTTATCTGCGGTTGCAGCGAAAAGAATCTTTAGGTTCCGCTGCTCTCCGCCAGTGAAGAAGAGAAGTCTGGGGAAATCCAGGCTTTGTTCATCTTTATGAGTGTAAGCATGTCGTCACTGGCAGTTGACAGGTGGGTACGCTTATCCGTGATGATTCCCCCCGCTGCACTAAACACCCTCTCTGACAAGACGCTAGCGGCAGGGCAAGCCAGCGCCTCGAGGGCATACAGCGCAAGTTCGTGCCACATGTCCAGCTTTGACACCCAATAGTTGTATGGAGCAGAGGCATCACGGAGGACAGGGATACAATCGGCTACGTACTCCCTCACCATCTTTTTACAGTGCTCCCTCTGACTAATTCTTGACTGGGGAGTGGTGATGCAGTCTTGCTGGGGAGCCATAAAGCTGGCAAAGGCCTTAGATAGTGTTCCCCTGCCTGTGCTGAACATGCTGCCTGATCTCCGCACCTCCCCTGCTACTTGGCCCTCGGAACTGCGCCTTCTGCCACTAGCGCTGTCAGATGGGAGATTTAGCATTACTTTGTCCACCAGGGCCCTGTGGTATTGCATCACTCTCATACCCCTTTCCTCTTCTGAAATGAGAGTGGAAAGGTTCTCCTTGTAACGTACGTCGAGAAGGGTGTACACCCAGTAATCCGTGTTGGCCAGAATGCGTCTAACACGAGGGTCACGAGAAAGGCAGCCTAACATGAAGTCAGCCATGTGTTCCAGGGTGCCAGTACGCAAGATATGGCTGTACTCGCTAGGAAGAAGACTTTCAGGATCCTCCTCCTCCTCCACAGCGCATACACGCTGAACAGATGAGAGGCAAGCAGCATGGGTACACTCTGCAGTGTGTCCTGCTGTCTCTTCCCCCTCCTCCTGCTCCTCCTCCTCCTCCTCCTCCTCCAAAACGCGCTGAGATATAGACATGAGGGTGGTCTGGCTATCAAGCGACATACTGTCATCCCCCGTCTCCTGTTCCAACTGCAAAGCGTCAGCCTTTATGCCTTGCATTGAACTTCTCAGCAGGCATAGCAGCGGAAGGGTAACGCTAATGATTGCAGCGTCGCCGCTCACCATCTGGGTAGACTCCTCAAAGTTTCCGAGGGCCTGGCAGATGTCTGCCATCCAGGCCCACTCCTCGGTAAAGAATTGAGGAGGCTGACTACCACTACGCCGCGCATGTTGGAGTTGTTATTCCACTATTGCTCTACGCTGCTCATAGAGCCTGGCCAACATGTGCAGCGTAGAATTCCACCGTGTGGGCACGTCGCAAAGCAGTCGGTGCTCTGGCAGATTAAACCAATGTTGCCGGGTCCTCAGGGTGGCAGCGTCCGTGGTGGACTTGCGAAAATGTGCGCAGATGCGGCGCACCTTGCCGAGCAGCTCAGATAAGTGCGGGCAGTTTTTCAGAAACCGCTGAACCACCAGATTGAAGACGTGGGCCAGGCATGGCACGTGTGTGAGGCTGCCGAGCTGCAGAGCTGCCACCAGGTTACGGTCATTGTCACACAAGACCATGCCCGGTTGGAGGCTCAGCAGCGAAAGCCAGAGGTCTGTCTGCTCTGTCAGACCGTGCAACAGATCGGGGGCCGTGTGCCTCTTGTCACCTAGGCTGAGTAGTTTCAGCACGGCCTGCTGACGCTTGCCCACCGCTGTGCTCCCGCGCGGCGCCACACCGACTGCTGGCGACGTGCTGCTAACATTTCTTAATTGAGAGGTAGAGATTGCGTAAGAGGAGGAGGGGGAGGGTTTAGAGGAGGTGGCATAGAGCGCCGCAGATACCAGAACCGAGGAAGGACCCGCTATTCTGGGTGTGGGTAGGACGTGTGCGGTCCCAGGCTCTGAGTCGGTCCCAGCCTCCACCAAATTCACCCAATGTTCCGTCAGGGAGATATAGTGGCCCTGCCCGCCAGTACTTGTCCACGTATCAGTGGTTAAGTGGACCTTCCCAGTAACCGCGTTGGTGAGGGCACGATTGATGTTGCGGGAGACGTGCTGGTGTAGGGCTGGGACGGCACACCGGGAAAAATTGTGACGACTGGGGACGGAGTAGCGTGGGACCGCCGCCGCCATCATGTTTTTGACAGCCTCCGTTTCCACAAGCCTGTACGGCAGCATCTCCAGGCTGATCAATTTGGCAATGTGCACATTTAAAGCTTGAGCGTGCGGGTGCGTGGCGGCGTATTTGCGTTTTCACTCCAACGCTTGCGCTAGCGACAGCTGGACGCTGCGCTGAGAGACAAAGTTTTTGAGCAGCCAAAACGACATAGAACCCCCACAAATTACTCCATTTTGAAAACTAGACCCCTTAACGCATTCATCTAGGAGTGTATTGCGTGTTTTTACAGCATACATATAAATGAAGACTTCCACCCCAAAATGGATACCCTCGTTTGTCCTGCGTTTAGAAACATACATATTGTGGCCCTAGTATTATGTCCATATGCACAACAGGGCTCAAACCAAAAGGACCATTTATTTTCAATGGTGTTTTAACTTTTACGTAATTGCCATTATCCATTGGATAACGGTGATCACATGACTGGGGACCACTCACAGCCACAGTCGGTCAGTGTTCCAGGCTCTCAGCTACCTCTAGTAGGCAGGAGCAAGTAGACTTTAATTTTCCTGGGACCTTCCCAGATTTTGCACTTGTATCAGCCCCTGTGCCGATGGGCGCATGGGCCGTAGTTGGCAAAAGGTCCACGGATAAAGATCCCGTCGGGGGACCTCACCGGAGGATTTAGGTAAGTAATTTCACCTCCCCTCACAGATTGTATCCGTGATGGGAGATGAAACTTTAAGCTTTTTTTACTTTCACTTGATCGACATTTTCTATTGGAAAACGGTAATCACATGAATAAGGACTTTGTACTGCGGCCCCCCATGAAATCTCCAGGCTCTTGCCTACGTTTGGTAGCCAGGAGCAGGGAGATTTTAAATTTCCCTCGCAACCCACAGCCTTTACACATGCGTCTGCCATTTTTGCAGCAGACGCGTGCGCAAAAGCCAGGGTGAGGTCTTTGGATAAATCCGGAGGCCTTGGTACGTAATTTCATCTCCTCTCTCTTTCTTTTTAACCCTTTTAAACCTTTTTTTTTTTTTACTTCATATGATCGATGTTATCCATTGGATAGCAGCGATCATGTGACCGGGAACCGCATACAACGGCTCCCGGAGACATATCTCTGCTCCAGGCTACATATGTTAGCCGGAAGCCAGAGAGATTTTTTAATTTCCCGGGCAACCCGCCCTTCTGGGCACGCGCCCGGTGTATGATTTCTGGCTTGCATGCGCTGTTGGGACTGGGAGGCCAGAATGCCCGGGACATCACGCAGGATGGGGGTGAGTACCTTCAGCCACCCTGTTGGATCTAGGGTTGCCACCCAGCCAGTAATTCACCGGCCTGGCCAGTATTACTGGCCTGGCCAGGCCGGTGCAGGTTTGTTTGTTTTTTATCGGCCATATTACAGGTCGGTATTTTGGTCAGGCGGCAGTCCAATCTGACAGAGACAAATATGGTGGTGGAGCTTGTTTCTCACCCACCTGAGGACATGTAAAGAGGCTGCCAAGTGACGTGAAGGCAGCCATGGTTGCTAGGCAGTGCAAGATTCCTACAAGGTGGGATGGGGTCAGCGCTGCTGCGGCTCCCATAGACACACGTATAGAGAGAGCATAAGGAGCTCCAGCTCCTGGGTGCCTGCACCATTATCCCCTGTCTCCTCTTCTTCCTCCTTCCTTACTCCCATTTATTGCGCTCTCCCGCCCCCTCCCTCTCTATTCAACCCTGTCCACCCTCCTCCCATTCTACTTCACGATCATCCGGCTCAGTGATCAGGCTGTTATGTAGGTGATCTTACTTGTGCCCCTCCTGCCCCCTGATCAGCACTATGGTGCCCCTCCTCAGACTGGCACCAGGGATGGGAGGCATACAGTGCAGCAAGGTCTTTCTATTGATGTGGAGGTGACATCCTGTCCCCCATTTGTCACCCCCCCCCCATCCAGGCTCACTTATGGGGACATGAGTCCATCGCCTTCATCCAGCAGGTGTGGGTATGAAATTGTTAACACTTGGATGGGCCCTGGCCCCCGGTGATGTCATCAGGACCCTCTGGGTGGTCTCCATCTGTTGGAGCAGCTGCCAGGGTTTCTATAAGCACTTGTATTTGGTGGCGTGTGAGCATGTAGTATGGGATGGGGAGGGGGGGTCCTATAGATGTCCTATAGGGGAGCAGCCCGGACCTATGCTGTCACCGTATGGAGAAGATCCGCGGCAGGCACTGGTTATTATTACTCACACCTCAATGGAAACTTTTTAGTAGCTGTCAGTCATCGTAGGATGATTCCTAAAAGGTTCTTTGAAGGGTCATCAATCTGGGAAGTGATGGTCAGGGTAGCGGGTGTGTGGTCCGACTACTGCAATGTCGTAGAAAGGGCAATAAGCGATTGCCCTATCCATGACCAGGGTAGGTCAGAGTCACTCCCGCTGTAGCCAACCCATCTCTTACAGGAATAAAAAACACTACACCCCATTCTGGATTAATTGGCCACAGCAGCCATTTATTAAACACACAAACAAAAATTACAGTTTTGGTCCAAACAATGAGAGGGAAGTCCTTGGAGCCACAAAATCTGGTGCACAACTCTTTTCCCGTACCTTGCCCTTAACCGTAACGTCCGGCTCAGGGGCACCACCAGCCACCTTAATTGGCCAATATTGGATATAATAAATTGGCCTGGAGGGACTCCCCCCCCCCCTCCCCCCATAGGCCGTGTATCCAGCACCAGACAACCAAAATTAACATAAAGGAGGGAATGCTAAAGGTGAGGCCATACCCACCAGCCCCCCCCCCCCCAACCACTATAAAACCAACTCCAAGGAGGATTCCCCCCCCCCCCGCCAAGCTGCCATGACAGTCTTCCGTACCATACCCACCAACCACCAAACATAAGGAAGGGTGGGCGGGACTAACAAGATGTTTTCCTAAAATGGCGCTCACCATTCCCTATCCCTCTCATAACCTTCAGACTCCCCCCCCCCCCTGCATCCATTCAAATTCAACCTATTAAAACTCCTGTTCCACCTGCCAATACTCCACCCCCATTAACCCTTTCCTTTCCTTCATTCCCTCACCACCTCAGTGATGAGTGGCCTACACTAATGGAACCTACGGTTCCTGCTCCGCCTCCTACTTTGCTTTTTGCATTGTCCCTGTACAGGGATGTTATAATGTCCTTGTCCTAAGTGGTGATGTCACTGTGGTGACCTCTTATGTGTATTTTTTCCTGGAGTATGATATCACAGTACAGGGAGAACGCACATGTTGAATCATTTCCATGCTATGGCATCACAAGTAGCTTATCCCTGTACCGTGACATCATTGTGTGCATTAGAGCGCTTTTACAAGAGCGAAATATTTCCACAATCCGCACTTAAAGACGTGGCTTAAACCTGCTGCTGTGGATCTCTGTTCCATAACCTGCCAGTATACATGTGGCCTTTGGTGCAAATTTTTCTACATCTTTAGGTGTGGATTGCAGAAATATTCCACTTGTGTGAAAGCACCCCATGACATTACTGCGTGCATTTTCTGTGCACTGTGACATCCCTGTATGCATTATCCGTGCACTGTGACAACACTGTGCATTATCCATGTCCTTTGATATCACTTTATATTATGTTGTGTCTTAGCCCACTACTGACATCACTGTTAAGACATTACAGGTAGTGATCATGTGACCAGAGGGGGAGGTCCTGCGGCCCGGGATGACAGCTCTAGGTTGCCAGCTACTTCTGGCATGGAGCTGTCACGTCCAGAGCTTGCAGGGTTTTAATTCCCGCAGGGAGCATGTTTTTACGTCCGTGGGGATTAAAGCCCAGCAAGCTAGGACGTAAAAAGGCAATGAGTGGTCACTAAGTGGTTAAAAAAATAATACCAATGTGTTCTAGAAATCAAAAGTGTGTGGGCAGACGTTCATGGAGTTCCACCAGCGGGATATATGAACTGTTCCAGCAGGTGTATTGTCTAGTGGTTCTGATAGGAGATAGAAAATGGCTTCAATGTTAATACAAGATAGAGAAAGATCTTTTAGTGCTGGACTTTTCACCTTTATTCTCTAATGTTCAGTTATCGCATTATTAACCCTCCAACTATTCTAATGGAAATTCATGTTTCATCAGGACCCTCGTTCCTGATTTTATCTTTTTCTACATTTGTTCTGTTTGAGTTATTGTTTATTTCATTCTTTATTTTTGACATTTCTCATTAAATCTGGATAGAACACATCTTTAGTTCTTACATATAACATACTTTATCACTTCTGTCTATGATACTTAGGTGAGGGAAGCAGAACAGCTGTTCAGAGCTGCCCAACATCCGTGCCTTGTTCAGGTTAGTACCAATATATTACTGATTAATCACATCATACAAACTCATCAATAGTATATCAGAACAGAGAATATCTACTACAGGTCATTTTCTTTCCGCCCTTTTAACTTTTTGTTTTGAAGACAACTTTAGAAGAAAGAGTTTAATAGTGTCATACATAAGTGATAAGAAATGTAGAGCTTCTATTTATATCTTTCAGAAAAACTTCCTAAATTAGTCAGAATTTTATGTAATCTGTTAGTAATTGACAGTTTGATATCATTTCATCTTTATTCTTGTTCAGGACTTTAAAGGATAATTAACCCCTTAATGACATGGCCTATTTTGGGCTTAAAGGGGTTGTCCCGCGCCGAAACGGGTTTTTTTTTTTTCCAAACCCCCCCCCCCCCCGGTCGGCGCGGGACAACCCCGATGCAGGGAGGTAAAGAAAGCTTACCGGAGCGCTTACCTTAATCCCCGCGCTCCGGTGACTTCAATACTTACCGCTGAAGATGGCCGCCGGGATCCTCTGTCTCCGTGGACCGCAGCTCTTCTGTGCGGTCCATTGCCGATTCCAGCCTCCTGATTGGCTGGAATCGGCACGTGACGGGGCGGAGCTACACGGAGCCTGCATTCTGCACGAGCGGCTCCATAGAAGACTGCAGAAGACCCGGACTGCGCAAGCGCGGCTAATTTGGCCATCGGAGGGCGAAAATTAGTCGGCACCATGGGAACGAGGACGCTAGCAACGGAGCAGGTAAGTATAAAACTTTTTATAACTTCTGTATGGCTCATAATTAATGCACAATGTATATTACAAAGTGCATTATTATGGCCATACAGAAGTGTATAGACCCACTTGCTGCCGCGGGACAACCCCTTTAACTCCTTCCCGCTCCTGGACGTACCTGGTACGTCATGGCAGCCTGGTACTTCCCGCAACATGACGTACCTGGTACGTCCTGGAGATAGCACGGGATCACATAAGATCCCGCGCTATCCCGCAGCGGGAGCCGGCTGTCAGTCACAGCCGGCGTCCCGCTCCAACAGCGGGGGGGCATCGGAGATGTGCCCCCCGCTGTTAACCCCTTCCCTGCCGCGATCTAAGTAGATCGCGGCAGGGAAAGAGTTCACAGAGGGATCGCGATCCCTGTGTGTCTCCGGCCGGAACTCGCGATGTTATCGCGAGAGCCCGGCCTGTCACCATGGCAACAGGACGCCAGACACTGGCGTCCCGTATTGCCTGTGCCTATAATCGCTGTACAAGCGATAAGGCATGGCAGAGCAGTAGCTTTGCCATGCCTTATGACAGCGATCATAGGCACAGTGATGTAAGTCCCTCAGAGGGACTCAAATAGTATTAAAAAAAAAAAAAGAAAAGTGTAAAAAAAAGAAAAATGTAAAAAAAAAAATGTAAAAAACCCCTTTTTTATGCTTTTTCTAATATTAGCATAAAAAAAAGGGAAAAAAAAACTAAAACCCCACATATTGGATATTGACGCGTCCGTAACGACGTGTACAAAAAGTTGAACACGCTTTTTATTTTGTACGACAAAAAGCGTAAAAAAAACCGCTAAAAAACAGAGGCAAAATGCTAATTTTTAGCATTTTGCCTCACAAAAAATGCAATAAAAGTGATCAAAAAAGCCATACATTTCCCAAAATGGTACCAATAAAAACTACAGCTCGTCTCGCAAAAAATAAGCCCTTAAAGAGCTCCGTACATAGAAAAATAAAAAAGTTACATGACTTTGAATGCAGCTATAGAGAAAAAAAAAAAGATTTCCAAAAAAAGGGGGTTTTATTGCAAAAAAGTGTAAAAACCTAAAAAAAATATAACAATTTTGGTATCGTTGTTACCGTACCGACCCGCAGAAAAAATTTAGTGTGTCATTTATGCTGCATGATTAACGCTGTAAAAAAAAAAAAAAATCTATGGCAGAATTGATGCGTTTTCTCTCCCTGTTATCATTAAAAAAAAAAAAAAAAAATTTTACGATATTGTCTATATACCCAAAAGTGGCACCGATAAAAACTACAGATCGCCACGCAAAAAACAAGCCCTTATACGGCCGCGTCCACGGAAAAATAAAAAAGTTATGGCTTTTGAAAAATGGAGATGGAAAAATACCAAAAAATCGCTTGGTCCTCAACGCCAAAATAGGCCGTGTCATTAAGGGGTTAAGGACGCAACAATTTTTGGCAGATTTTCTTCTCCATTTATCAAAAGCCATAACTTTTTTATTTTTCCGTCGAGGAGGCCATGTAAGGGCTTGTTTTTTGCGTGGCGAACTGTAATTTTTATTGCGTCATTTTGGGGTACATTGAATATATTGTAAAACTTTTATTTTTTTTTTTTAATGATAGCAGGGAGAGAAAACGCATCAATTCTGCCATAGATTTTTTAATTTTTTTTTTACAGCGTTAATCATGCAGCATAAATGAGACAATCCATTTGCATTTTTTTTAGGTTTTCCCACTTTTCTGCAATAAAAACCCTTTTTTTGGAAATCTTTTTTTTTTCTAAATCGCTGCATTCAAAGTCCTGTAACTTTTTTATTTTTTGATGTACGGAGCATTATGAGGACTTATTTTTTGCGAGACGAGCTGTAGTTTTTATTGGTACCATTTTGGGGTACACATGGCTTTTTTGATCACTTTTATTGCGATTTTAGTGAGGCAAAATGTTAAAAATTTGCATTTTGCCTCAGTTTTTTAGCATTTTTTAAACGCTTTTTTCCGTGCTCAGTCAAAAGCATGTGCAACTTATTGTATCGTTACGGACACGACAATACCAAATATGTGGTGTTTTATTTTTTTTTACTTTTTTTATGCTAATCTTTTTTAATGCTAATCGGGTTTTTTACTCCTTTTTACATTTTTTTAATCTTTTTTTTTACAACATTTGTGTCCCTCTGAGGGACTTTCACCACAGCCCTGATGATCGCGTGATAAGGCATGGCAGGGCTACTGCCCTGCCATGCCTTATCGCTTATACAGCGATCTCAGGCACTGGCAACACAGGACGCCAGTGTCTGGCGTCCTGTTGCCATGGCAACAGGCCGGGCTCTCGCGATAACACTGGTAATAAATGGAGGTTATAGGAACAAGAAATACTATGATCAGTTTATCCTCTTAGATTTCTCTGTATAATTATGCCTTATGCTTAAATGATCTGGAATGTGGCAAACATTTGACATCTTCAATCCACTGGAAAACTGGCAACCCGTCATTGGATTTCAGGGAAAGGCTTTAAGCATAAACCCTTCCCTGAAAATCCAAGAAAAGTAGTTTAAAAAAAAAAAAGCATACTCACCTCTAGAGATGAGCGAGCGTACTCGGTTCGGGTGTTTTTGCACTCGAGCTCCACTTTTTCCGAGTAACTGACTACTCGGACGAAAAGATTCGGGGGTGCCAAGAGGTGGGGGCGTCGTGGTGGAGCGGGGGGTAGCAGCTCTCCCCCCCCCCCCCCCCCCACTCCTATCTGCAACTCCCCGCTCACTCCCGGCGCCCCCCCCCCCCCCCCCGAATCTTTTCGTCCGAGTAGTCAGTTACTCGGAAAAAGCGGTGCTCGAGTGCAAAAACACCCGAACCTAGTACGCTCGCTCATCTCTACTCACCTCCCTTCAGCTGCCGGGGCTCAACTGCGACATCTGGTACTGTCCCCGGCTTTGTAGTTTTCAGCTATCAGGATCCAGGGATTTAAAATCCCCGCCTGCTGGTAGCTCTGATTGTGATTGGCTGAGCACTTCAGTCAATCACAATCAGAGCTACCATCAGGCGGTGATTTTAAATCCCCGGTTACTGATAGCTGAGAACTGTAGAGCCGGGGACAGCGGCAGAAGTCGCCGCTGAGCCCCAGCAGCCGTCATAAGCCCTTCCCTGAAAAGCTATTTAAGATAGTGTCCAAAAAAAACCTCACCTGCCGGGGCTCAGTCACGGCTTCTGCAGCTGTTCCTGACTCTGCAGTTCTGAACTTCTGAACTATCAGCAGGCGGTGATTTAAAATCCCCACCTGCTGGTAGCTCTAATTGTGAGCCGGGAACAGCGGCAGAAGTCATCGCTGAGCCCCGGCAGCCATCAATGGCTTTTCATAAGCCCTTCCCTGAAAAGCCCGTTAAAATAGTGGAAAAAGAAGATAAAAAAAGAAATACTCACCTGCGGTGGCTCAGCCGTGATTTCTGGCGCTGTCCCTGGCTCTGTAGCTCTCAGCTATCAGCAGCCGGGGATTTAAAATCCCCACCTGCTGGTAGCTCTGATTGTGATTGGCTGAGCGCTTCAACCAATCAGAGCTACCAGCAGGCGAGGATTTTAAATCCCCGGCTGCTGATAATTCAAAACTACAGAGTCGGGGACAGCTGCAGAAGCCACGGCTAAGCCCCAGACAGCTGCAGGAGCCGCGGCTATGCCCCGGCAGGTGAGTATTGTATCTTTTTTTTATACTTTTTTACATGGCTTTTCAGGGAGGGGCTGTGAAGCCCTTCCCTGAAATGGTATTGACGGCGCTTCAACCAATCACAATCAGAGCTACCAGCTTTTCATAAGCCCTTCCCTGAAAAGCCATTGACGGTTGCCGGGGCTCAGCAGCGACTTCTGCAGCTGTCCCCGACTCTGTAGTTCTGAACTATCAGCAGCCGAGGATTTAAAATCCCTGCCTGCTGGTAGCTCTGATTATGATTGGCTGAAGCACTTTTTTAAATGGCTTTTCAGGGAGGGCTTATGAAGCCCTTCCCTGAAAAGCAATTGACGGCACTCAGCCAATAACAATTAGAGCTACCAGCAGGCAGGGATTTTAAATCCCCAGCTGCTGATAGCTGAGAACTACAGAGCGACAGAAGTCATGGCTGAGCCCTGGCAGCTGAAGGGAGGTGAGAGTATGTTTTTTGTGTTTAAAGCCTATCCCTGAAATCCAATAACAAGGATCCCAGCAGCAGGATTCTCTACCGCAGCTGTTATGTGTGACAGCTGCGGTTGAGAATTGAAGAATTCCTCTGCTGCATCTTCCACAGATGTGGTAGATGTAGCAGCAGGAAATTCTTTTATCTAGCGGGGTGAAGGAAACATCTAAACATCTGCCGCATGCGGCAGATGTGTTCTTCATACTTGCGGGGGTCACGGCAGCGGCGGAGATGTAAGTATTTTTTTTTTTTTTTACACTAAAATGTTTTTCAGGGAAGAGCTTATATGTGAAGCCCTTCCCTGAAAAAGAATGCAGGGATGTAGGCAGAGCATTGTTTTCAATGGAGCCGCCAGCAGCAGCCACGGCTCCATTGAATACAATGCGTGCATTCCCTGTGGTACACGCATGTCCTATCTTTGAAGGCATGCACCTGCAAAGTACGGACATGTGAACACACCATAGGGAATGCAATGTTGCAAATACAAGTGTGTTTTTGTACGTGCGTATGTATGCAAAAACATGCTCGTGCGAACTCACCATAACACCCATATTTATCAGTCTATTTTTTGCATGCAGTGTGCTATATATGCTGGGGGAGACCAGCATGCTCTGCCAGTGTGGTGCGCTGTGGTAATACAGGACAATCCACTGCTTTGCAAATAGGGGTTATATTCCTGTATTGTGTCGCGCAGGTATGTATTGCTAGCATCCTTGGTATCAGTTCACATGTGCGGACTATGTTTTCTGATTTCCCCCCCCCCCCTCCCCCAATCTTGGGTTGAGTTCAATGACTGCACGTTAGTGTGCAGCTAACATTTAGCTCCCTCATATTGCAATTTAGCTTTCTGCATGCTACTGGGGGATATGGTGATTGAGCCTGCCCTGCAGTGTATCAGGTGATCCAAATTTTGGCTTCCTTTTCTGGGAGTTGTGTCTTTGTACATTTTTTCCTCTCACCTCTGTGATTTTACTATATGTGTTGGGTGCAAATTTATATAAAATGCTGGAGCATTACAGCAATAATGAGCAGGTCGAGTCTACCTCGGAGTGTCTTCTAGGACAACTGCTGATACATAATTTGAGACTATTTCCAGTATTTTAGAGCTTTACTGAATTTCATGATGAAATGAACTCTTTATATACAAAGCCAGTTTTCCTTTATAATATCCTATTACTTTACCTGCATACTTTATAATACTAGATAATGACAGGATTCATCTCATTGGGGGAGAAAACAACTGTTCAGGAAGAGTAGAGGTGTTCTTCCAAGGAGAATGGGGGACAGTCTGTGATGATGAGTGGGATATCAAGGATGCAGAAGTCGTCTGCAGACAGATAGGATGTGGCTCCGCTGTGAACTCTACTACAGAGGCCTCGTATGGAAAAGGAGCAGGTCCCATATGGCTGAGTGAGGTGCAATGTAAAGGATATGAGCGAACTCTACAGGATTGCTGGGCTAAACGCTGGAATAAAAGTGATTGTCTCCATAAGGAGGATGCTGGAGTCATATGTCTTGGTATGTGCAAGTCTTAATATGCCTTATTATAAATGTTTCATGTAATTATCAACTTCTTGGATTTAGACTTTGTAGCATGTCTTCACTACATTATAGATAAATAAAAAAAATATTGTGTAAGAATAATTTATATTTAGTAGGCATCATGGATCAGCTTCTGTAGACATGCAAGGAATACATTATGGTAGATCTGATTATATATATTACGCATAAATTCTGGACAGAAGTTGTCACATATTCACACTTACAAATTACCCATCATGAGTGATCACATTTGGGGGTCTATCTTAATGCTACATAAAGAAGGATCAGTAACTAAAGAGATCATTAGACTCTAATAATAAATGCTGCTGAATAGGAAATGTATTTTTACTTTGACAATTACTTCTGATTCTATCACTCATAGGTCCTGACGATTTCTCTCGTACTGTCCTGACCACAACACCAGGTGATAAGATATAATATTAAGTGTTATGAAATGTTATGGCTAGGGATGAGTGAGCACATTCTTCCGAGCTTAATGGTCCTTCTACTATTAGGGTAAACAAGATGCTCGTTACTCGAAACGAACACCACGCGGTACTCGAGTCAATTTATGAAATGTTATGGCTAGTTGAGATGAGCGAGCACACTCGTCCGAGCTTGATGCTCGTTCGAACATTAGGGTACTCGAGATGCTCGTTACTCGAGACGAACACCATGCGGTACTCGAGTCAATTTCATTTCCCTTCCCCGCATGTTTAGTGCCATTTTCTATCCAACAAACATGCAGGGAAGGCATTACCACTTCCTGCTGTGACGTGCCAGCCCTCTGCCCACAAACAGCAGTGAGTGGCTGGTGGGATTAGGTGACCACCGAGTAAAGTGGTCCGCCCGCGGCTCGCCTCAGATGCATGCTGGCAGAGGTTAGGGGAAGTGCTGCTACTGATATAGGGAAAGTGTTAGAGTAGAATCCTCTCTTCAAGAACCCCAACGGTCCTTCTTAGGGCTACTCCTCATCGTGTGCATTACTGTTGTGGCTGGCTGGGAGCAGTAGTGCACCATTTTTTTTTTAAGCATCTAGGCCTGTGCAGAGCATTACAGCTATACTGTTCTGTGTGTGCAGTGCATTAGGCAGAGGTCTCAACGCTAAACAGTAATCTAATATTTCCTGGGCCACTGCAGACCTTTTCAGCTATACCGTTCTATGTGTGCAGTGCATTAGGCAGAGGTCTCATCGCTAAACAGTACTCTAATATTTCCTGGACCACTGCAGACCATTTCACAGATACCATTCTCTGTGTTGGGTGAAGTAGCCGAAGTTATCAGCACTATCCACTGGCTGTATAGCTTTCTTACCCAGTGCAGAGTGTCTCACAATACCCTTTCATTGGGTGCGGTAAAGTAGCTGCAGTTATTAGCACTGTCCACTGGCTGTATAGCTTTCTGCCCCTGTGCAGAGTCTCTCACAATACCCTTTCCTTGGGTGCAGTGAAGTAGCTGCAGTTATTAGCACTGTCCACTGGCTGTATAGCTTTCTGCCCCTGTTCAGAGCTTTCCTTGGGTGTGGTGAAGTAGCTGCAGTTATTAGCACTGTCCACTGGCTATATAGCTTTCTGCCCCTGTGCTGAGCGTCTCCCAATACCCTTTCCTTGGGTGTGGTGAAGTAGCCGCAGTTATTAGCACTATCCACGGGCTTTCTATTTTTCTCCCACCCCATACAGCCTCTCTATTATATACAAGTCTCTGTGAGTGGTAAATGACCCTTCGATATCAGCGCAAGACAGCAGTTTAATTTTTTCCGTTCACAGCATAGAGCCTCCGGTATCTACAAGTCTCTGTGTGCGGTGAATTAGCCACAGTTTCAGCGCTATATGGTATGGTAATTTATTTTGGACCTGCTCTATCCTTAATCTGACATGATGAGGAATAGGGGTAAGGGTCGAGGACATGGACGTCGAAGTGAGGGTGTGGGTACAGGCCAAGGTCCTGGGTGGGGTGCATCACAGCTGGCTGCTGAGGGATTAGGAGAGTGCCAAGTCCATACGCTTCCCAGCTTCATATCACAATTTACGTGTCCACGTGGTAGACCTTTATTACAAGCAGAGCAGTGCGAGCAGGTCCTGTCATGGATGGAAGATAACGCGTCCAGCAATGTATCAAATCCCCAGTCTTCTACACAGTCCACTACTCTCGGCCTAGGGACTGCACCTCTGAATCCTCTAGCTGCTCCTCCTTCCTCCCAGCCCCATCACTTCAGGAAAATGACAGATTCTGAGCAGGCAGACTCCTAGGAACTGTTCTCGGGTACCTGTCCTGAGAGGGAAAAAATGGTTCCTCTCTCACCTAAGGAGTTTGTCGTGACCGATGCCCGACATTTGGAAAGTTCCCGGAGTCCGGGTGATGAGGCTGGGGACTTCCGGCAACTGTCTCAAGAGCATTATGTGGATGAGGATGATGAGACACAGTTGTCTGTCAGTGAAGTAGTAGTAAGTCCGAGGGAGGAGCACACAGAGGATTCAGAGGAAGAGCTGCTGGACGATGAGGTAACTGACCCCACCTGGATTGCTAAGCCTACTGAAGACAGGGCTTCAGAGGGAGAGGCAAGTGCAGTAGTAGGACAGGTTGGAAGAGGCAGTGGGGTGGCCAAGGGGAGAGGGAGGCCCAGAGCCCAGAATCCCCCAACTGTTTCCCACAGCACCCCCTCGCGGCAAGCCTCCATGCAGAGTGCTAGGTGTTCAAAGGTGTGGATATTTTTCAGTGAGAGTGCGGATGACCGATGAACAGTGGTGTGCAACCTGTGCCACACCAAGATCAACTGGGGAGCCACCACTACCAGCCTCACCACCACCAGCATGCGCAGGCATATGATGGACAAGAACCCCAAAAGGTGGGACGAAGGCCACTTACTGCCTCCGGGTCACACCATTGCCTCTTCCCCTGTGCCACAACCTGGCACACAGATCCAATCCCCCTCCCAGGACGCAGGCATGAGTGCCTCCGGGCCTGCACCCACACCCTCACCTCCATGGTCCTCCACAGACTCTAGCAATGTCTCCCAGCACAGCGTTCAGCTGTCGCTAACACAAGCATTGGAACGAAAGCGCAAATATGCAGCCACCCACCCACATGCTCAAGCTTTAAACATGCACATTTCCAAATTAATCAGCCTGGAGATGCTGCCGTACAGGCTTGTGGAAAAGGAGGCTTTCAAAAATATGATGGCGGCGACGGTCCTGCGCTACTTGGTCCCCAGTCGCCACTATTTTTTTGGTGTGCCGTCCCTGCCCTACAGCAGCACGTCTCTCGCAACATTATCTATGCCCTCACCATCGCAGTTACTGGGAAGGTCCACTTAACGCCGGACACGTGGACAAGTACAGGCGGGCAGGGCCACTATATCTCCCTGATGGCACATTGGGTGAACTTGGTGGAGGCTGGGACCAAGTCAGACCCTGGACCACTCACGTGCTACCCACACCAAGAATAGCGGGTCCTACCTCGGTGCTGGTATCTCCAGTGTATTATGCCACCTTTTCTAACCCACCCTCCTCCTACGCCACCTCCGCTTCTCAATTACGAAGTGTGGGCACGTCGCCAGCAGTCAATAGCACGCGGCACGGCAGCACAGCGGTGGGCAAGCGTCAGCAAGCCGTGCTGAAACTAATCAGCTTAGGTGACAAGAGGCACACGGCCCCCGAACTGTTACAGGGTCTGACAGAGCAGACCGACCTCTGGCTTTCGTCGCTGAGCCTCCAACCGGACATGGTCATGTGTGACGATGGCCATAAACTGGTGGCAGCTCTGCAGCTTGGCAGCCTTACATACGTGCCATGCGTGGCCCACATCTTCAGTCTGGTGGTTCAGCGGTTTCTGAAAAACTACCCCCACTTGTCTGACCTGCTCGGCAAGGTGCGCCGCGTGTGCGCACATTTCCGCAAGTCGACCACGGATGCTGCCACCCTCAGGACACTGCAACGTCAGTTTCAGCTGCCAGAGCACAGACTGCTGTGCTACGTTCCCACGCGCTGGAATTCTACGCTGCACAGGTTGGCCAGGCTGTATGAGTAGCGTAGAGCAATTGTGGAATATCAGCTGTGACATGGGTCGGTGGAGTGGTAGTCAGCCTCCACAGTTTTTTACAAAGGAGTGGGCATGGATGGCAGACATCTGCCAGATCCTCGGAAACTTTGAGGAGTCTATGCAAATGGTTAGCGGTGATGCGGCCATCATCTGCGTTACCTTCCCGCTGCTTTACCTACTGAGAACTTTGCTACTAAGCATAAAGGACGACGCTTTGCAGTAAGAACAGGATATGCGGGATGACAGAATGTCGCTTGATAGTAAGAGATAGTTTTGGAGCAAGAGAAAGGGAAGGGGAAGGAGGAGGAGGGGTAAGAGACACCTGGCCACACTGCAAAGGGTACCCATGCTGCTTGCCTCTCATCTGTTCAGCGTGTATGGGCTGAAGAGGAGGAGAATGGAGGAGCATCCTCCTAGTGAGGACAGCGATGTGTTGCGTACTGGGATTCAGGCACACATGGCTGACTTCATGTTAGGCTGCCTTTCCCGTGACCCGTGCGTTAGACGCATTCTGGCCAACATGGATTACTAGGTGTACACCCTTCTTGACCCATATAACCCGTATAACAAGAACCTTTCCACTCTCGTTCCCGAAGAGGAAAGGAGTATGAGAGTGATGCAATACCACAGGGCCCTGGTGGAAAAACTGATGCTAAAGTTCCCATCTGACAGCGCTAGCAGAAGAAGACGCTGTTCAGAGGGCCAAGTAGCAGGAAAGGTGTGGGGATGAGGCAGCATGTCCAGCGCAGGCAGGGGAACACTCTCCAAGGCCTTTGCCAGTTTTATGGCTCCCCAGCAAGACTGTGTCACCACTCCCCAGTCAAGACTGAGTCAAAAGGAGCACTGTAAAAATATAGTGAGGGAGTAAATAGCCGACCGTACCACCGTCCTCCGTGATGCCTCTGCTCGATACAGTTATTGGGTGTCAAAGCTGGACACGTGGCATGAACGTGCACAGTATGCCTTGGAGGTGCTGACCTGCCCTGCTGCTAGCGTCTTGTCAGGCAGTGATTGTCCTTGGTTGCAGCTAGTATGGTGCTTGGCTAAGATGTGCCAGCGTGTGTGCCTTTTCTAATGATGGTCTGTTCCAAGTAAATTGTTAGGGTAGTGACAGCCAGGCTCTTGCCCCCAATTTGGTGTAATAGTGCGACCTGGGAGCCTCAGCTGCAGCCATGCATGGTGCCCCTGCCATTCCCTATCGGTTTCTGTGGTGTTTCTGATGTTTTCAGGTGTTTCACAAAACCTCCCTCATCCGGAGCAGCGGTCAGCTTGAAAAATGCTCGAGTCCCCCATTGACTTTACTGGGGTTCGTTACTCGAAACGAGCTCTAGAGCATTACGAAAAGTTTGACTCGAGCACCGGAGCATTTTGGTGCTCGCTCATCTCTAGTTATGACACAAAATTGACTGATTGTAATATATGAATGACTGTCTGTAACACATATCTATAAAACATAGTATAACTGTTTATATTGACTGTAATACACATCTTCTACTTATTGATAAGACAAATTAATATCGGATAGCATGATTTACGGCTATCTTATGTACTAAACCCGGACGCAGATGATTATGATTAAGCTGAGCTAAAATAAAGAGAACATGTGGAAAGTTCATTTATTATATTAAATTGATATACACAATAGATGTCATTATTGTAATTCTGAGTTTACTTCTATTTTCTTACAGCCCAGAGTCCAGCACTGCCATCTACTTTCACTGTCTCTAATGTGTTCTTTATGATCTCCATTATTTCTCTGCTCCTTCTTGGTATTGCAGTCATTATAATAATTTACTTGATAACACAATCCAAGTGGCATAAAAAAGGTGAGTTCAGTAATAATGATCATATTCACATCTGAAAATTCCATGACATTGGAAAATGAGAGAATTAGATGACGTACGTAAAATTTGGACGCTAATTCATTTGCGCTTAGAATTGAATAATCGCGTTGAGACCCATTAACTTTTTCTATGTATGACATAGTCAATGCTGGTGCCAAATTTCATGTTTCTACCAACTCGGGGAGTGATAGAATTACTGGTAATGATGGAAATCGAACGATCTACGCGCGGGGGGGGGGGGGGGGGGGGGGGGGGGCGTAACTGTCGACAACGCTCACACGCGTGCCATTTATCATAGAATAGATGTACTATGCCTATAATCTTCCCAGGAGTGTACTCAACAAATTCCCAAAGTTTCATGGTGATCGGATGAACGGTGTAGTAGCGCATAAAGGACAAACAAACACACAGACAGACACTCAGACACGCATACATTTAATTTTATATATATATACTAGCTTACCCGTCACGCGTTGCTGCGAAGACAGATATACATACGTTCCTTTTTATATATCTAGTGTAGTAATGCATAAAGGACAGACAGACATACATTCATTTTTATATATAGATGACATCAGGAAGTGAGAGAATTAGATTCCGTACGTAAAATTTGGATGCTAATTCTTTTGCGCTTAGAATTGAATAATCGAGTTGCGACCGATTAACTTTTCCTATTTATGACATAATTAATGCTCGTGCTAAATTTCAAGTTTCTATGACATTGGGAAGTGAGAGAATTAGATTCCGTACATAAAATTTGGATGCTAATTCTTTGGCACTTAGAATTGAATAATCTAGTTGGGACCCATTAGCTTTTCCTATTTATGACATAATCAATACTCGTGCCAAATTTCACGTTTCTATGACATTGGGAAGTGAAAAAATTAGTGGCAATGATGGAAATCAAATGATCTACATGGGGGGTCGTAACTGTCGACGACGCTCGCAGGTGCGCCATTTATTGTAGGATAGTTGTATTATGCCTATAATCTTCCCAGGAGTGTACTCAACAACTTCCCAAAGTTTCATGGCGATCGGATGAATGGTGTAGTAGCGCATAAAGAACAAACACACAGACAGACACACAGACACGCATACATTTAATTTTATATATATAGATTAAAATCTAAGCTCAGTCCTCATAAACCTCACTTCCATTTCTTTCCAAGATCCGGTGTACGAAGATTTAGCTTTCACATTGATGGAGAAAAACAAGCGCTTATCCCAGAAATCGGGTAAGTAACTTGTTATTCTATCTAGAAGGATATGCTGTCTAATTGGTCACACAGGACAACTGTCATCCCAATAAATGCTCAAAACTCTGGCTACAGAAAGTTGTTAGCATATGAACGACTGCTTGTGTACTTTAAAATAGTGATTGTTCTTCACTTAATCATTCTTTATTCACAGGATTGGTGCTAGTACTGCAGGGCAGACCTGCACCAGTTATTATGCACCTTACTATCATGCCATAACTAAGTAATCTAATAGATATGCCACCTTTTAATGGTTATCAAAAATACATGATGTTATTACGAGCTTTCGAACCTCTCAGGATTTTTTTCCCAGGCATAAAGAAATAGATCCGAAGAGGGATTATATATATATATATATATATATATATATATATATATATATATATATATATATATATGTTGTATAGCGCCAACTTATTCCACAGCGCTTATATAATACTAGCTGATATACCCGGCTTCGCCCGAGTTAATTTGGTACTGGTGTTTATCTGGTGTTCACACGGAAAATCTTATGAAGTCAGGGTTACTTTAGAGATACCGTAAAAACATATGTTCACCATTTTGCATAGTTCTCTGCGTTACCCAGGAAACACCACGGGGAGGTAACGATGCAACGTTTCCTTTATATAAAATGACATCAGGAACTGAGAGAATTAGATTCCATATGTAAAATTTGGACGCTAATTCTTTTGCGCATAGAATTGAATAATCGAGTTGGGACCCATTAGCGTTTCCTATTTATGACATATTCAATGCCCGTGCCAAATTTTAAGTTTCTATGACATTGGGAAGCGAGAGATTTAGATTGTGTACGTTAAATTTCGACACTAATTCTTTTGCGCTAGAATTGAATAATCGAGTTGGGACCCAATTACTTTTCCTGTTTTGGAGATAATCTATGCTTGTGCCTAAATTCGTGTTTCTACGACATCGGGAAGTTGGAGAACTTTTGGCGAGTCAGTCAGTGAGTCAGTCAGTGAGGGCTTTCGTCTTTATATATATAGACTAGCTTATCCGTCGTGCGTTGCTGTGAAGACAGACATACATACATACATTCGTTTTTATATATCTAGATAACCAATCACAGCGCAGCTTTCAAGTTACCTCAGTGGTATAATATATAACAACGAATTGCAGAGCAGCTTTCCTGTAACCTCAGTAGTATAAGAAGTAGTCACCAATCACAGCACAGCTTTCATGTTGCCACAGCAGTATAAGAAATAGCAACCAATCGCAGCACAGCTTTCATTTCACCTCAGCATTCTCAATATCCAGCAATTGTCTTGTGAAACGTTCGGCGGATGCATCATTTTGTAGTTGAACACGCTTGCTCGTAATGCCTTTTTGCTTTCGTGCTTGAGATGGAAATCAAACATTCTTTGTCTGGGGGGCATAACTGTCGACGAAGCTCGCACGCGCGGCACCTATCATAGGATAGTTGTACTATGCCAGTAATCTTCCCAGGAGTGTACTGAACAACTTCCCAAAGTTTCATGGCCATTGGATGAATGGTGTAGTAATGCATAAAGGACAGACAGACATTCATTCATTTTATATATCTATAGAGGACATCAGGAAGTGAGAGAATTAGATTCCGTACGTAAAATTTGGACGCTAATTGTTTTGCGCTTAGAATTGAATAATCGAGTTGGGACCCATTAACTTTTCCTATTTATGACATAATCAATGCCCGTGCCAAATTACATCGGGAAGTGAGAGAATTAGATTCCGTACTACGTAAAATTTGGATGCTAATTTTTTGTTGCTTAGAATTGAATAATTGATTTGGGACCCACTAACTTTTCCTATTTATTACATAATCAATGCTCGTGCCAAATTTCAAGTTTCTATTACATTGGGAAGTGAGAGAATTAGATTCCGTACGTAAAATTTGGACGCTAATTCTTTGGCGCTTAGAATTGAATAATTTGGGACCCATTAGCTTTTCCTATTTATGACATAATCAATGCTCGTGCCAAATTTCATGTTTCTACGACATCGGTAAGTGAGAGAATTAGTGGCAATGATGGAAATCGAACGATCTACGTGGGGGGTCGTAACCGTCGGTGACGCACGCGCCATTTATCATAGAATATTTGTACTATGCCTATAATCTTCCCAGGAGTGCACTCAACAACTTCCCAAAGTTTCATGGCGATCAGATGAATGGTGTAGTAGCGCATAAAGGACAAACAGACACGCACACAGACATACATTCAATTTTATATATATAGACTAGCTTACCCGTCGCGCGTTGCTGCGAAGACATACATGCATACATTCGTTTTTATATATCTAGTATAGTAATTCCAAAAGGACAGATATACATTTTATATATATATATATATATATATATATATATATATATATATATATATAGATGACATCAGGTAGTGAGAGAATTAGATTCCGTACGTAAGATTTGGACGCTAATTCTTTGGCGCTTAGAATTGAATAATCGAGTTGGGACCCATTAGCTTTTACTATTTATGACATAATCCATGCTCGTGCCAAATTTCAAGTTTCTATGATATGGGAAGTGAGAAAATTAGATTCCGTGCGTAAAATTTGGACGCTAATTCTTTTGCGTTTAGAATTGAATAATCGAGTTGGGACCTATTAGCTTTTCCTATTTATGACATAATCATGGCTCGTGCCAAATTTCAAGTTTCTGTGACATTGGGAAGTGAGAGAATTAGATTCCGTACGTAAAAGTTGGACGCTAATTCTTTGGCGTTTAGAATTGAATAAATTGGGTTGGGACTCATTACCTTTTCCTATTTATGATATAATCAATGCTCGTGCTAAATTACACTGGGAAGTGAGAAAATTAGATTCCGTACATAAAATTTGGACGCTAATTCTTTGGCACTTAGAACTGAATAATTGGGTTGGGATCCATTAGCTTTAACTATTCTGGACATAATCAATGCTCGTGCCAAATTTCAAGTTTTTATGACATTGGGAAGTGAATTAGATTCCGTACGTAAAATTTGGACGCTAATACTTGGGCGCTTAGTATTGAATAATCGAGTTGGGACCTATTAGCTTTTCCTATTTATGACATAATCATGGCTCGTGCCAAATTTCAAGTTTCTATGATATGGGAAGTGAGAAAATTAGATTCCGTGCGTAAAATTTGGACGCTAATTCTTTGGCACATAGAATTTAATAATCGAGTTGGGACCCATTACCTTTTCCTATTTATGACATAGTCAATGCTCGTGCCAAATTTCATGTTTCTACGACATCAGTAAGTGAGAGAATTAGTGGCAATGATGCAAATCGAACGATCTACGTGGGGGGGTCGTAACCGTCGACGGCGCACGCGCCATTTATCATAGAATATTTGTACTATGCCTATAATCTTCCCAGGAGTGTACTCAACAACTTCCCAAAGTTTCATGGTGATCAGATGAATGGTGTAGTAGCGCATAAAGGACAAACAGACACACACAGACACACAGACAGACACGCATACGTTCAATTTTATATATATAGATGTTGGTTGTATTGTTTGTAAACTAGCCCTGCTGTGCCAGAGTTATCTCCTATGGAGTCCTGTGATTTTTGGGTTCAGCAGTAGAGACTTTATCAATATAGTTATTTGGATTTACTGGATGGTGTCAAAAACTTATTGTTTAGAAAAGTTGTTGCTAGTAACTCACAAACTTGCTTTCCATCTCTCTACCATAGTGGGGCCGCCCTTTTCATGGCAGGTGCTCCACCTGAGGGACCAGTCTGGTTTTGGTGCTTCTGGTTATCTAATATTAACTTAAAGGAGATGTCCCGAGGCAGCAAGTGGGTCTATACACTTCTGCATGGCCATAATAATGCACTTTGTAATGTACATTGTGCATTAATTATGAGCCATACAGAAGTTATAAAAAGTTTTATACTTACCTGCTCCGTTGCTAGCGTCCTCGTCTCCATGGAGCCGACTAATTTTTGGCCTCCGATGGCCAAATTAGCCGCGCTTGCGCAGTCCGGGTCTTCTGCAGTCTTCTATGGAGCCGCTCGTGCCAGAGAGCGGCTCCGTGTAGCTCCGCCCCGTCACGTGCCGATTCCAGCCAATCAGGAGGCTGGAATCGGCAGTGGACCGCACAGAAGAGCTGCGGTCCACGAAGGTAGAAGATCCCGGCGGCCATCTTCAGCAGGTGAGTATGAAGACGCCGGACCGCCGGGATTCAGGTAAGCGCTGTGCGGGTGGTTTTTTTAACCCCTGCATCGGGGTTGTCTCGCGCCGAACGGGGGGGGGGGGTTAAAAAAAAAAAAAGCCCGTTTCGGCGCGGGACATCTCCTTTAAGTTCAGTTATCCTCTTTTTGTCCAAACTCATATTATCAATCACTGATTCAACCCTGTCTTGCTATCCATAACTCATCGCCTCAAGCTGTGCATATCCCTCAAATGAGATGTTACAGTTACTTTTAAGAAGGACAACGAGGCCCCTCTTGTACTTGCTCAATGCATCAACTATCACAAAATTATTTGGCAGAGAGCTCCATAGTCTCACTGCTCTTAAAGTAAAGAAGACCCGTCTGTGACAATGGTGAAACCTTCTTTCCTCTAGATATAGCGGATGCCCCCTTGTCATGGTTATTGGTCTACAGTAGGTATAAAAAGAGCACTAGATTCATTTATTCTCCTTTCTTATATATGTAAATACAGGAGTAGTTAAATTGAATTAAAACCACCTGTTTTTTGAGACTGAATAACACAGCGTTTCATTACCTCTCTTGGTATTGCAATGCACTATAATTTTCTTAATTACTAGAGATGAGTGAGCACCAAAATGCTCGGGTGCGCGTTGCTTGAGTCGAACTTTTCGCGATGCTCGAGAGCTTGTTTCGAATAACGAACCCCATTGAAGTCAATGGGGGACTCGAGCATTTTTGTATATGACCTATTCCCCCGATAGGTCTTCACTTGTGAAAAACCAAAAAACATCCAAAATCCATGGAAACACCACAGAAACGGATAGGGCAGGGCAGGGGCAGCATCTCAGGCTCCCAGGTCCCACTATTAAGCCACAATAGGGGCAAGAGTCTGCCCCCGCCCCCTCTAACAATTTTTACTTTGGACAAACCCTCATTAGCAAGGCACACCTTAGCAAAGCACCACACTACCTGCAACCAAGCACAATCACTGCCTGGGGGTCACACCGCTGCCTCTTCTCCTGCCCAACCCCCTGCACGACCCTGCATCCACAGCGCACACAAAAGTTTCCCTGCCCAGCATTCAGCTGCCCTCATACCACACGCTCGCTTCATAGCTACACCACCCTCATGTCTATTTCTAAGTGCGTCTGCGATGAGGAGGAACTGGAGGCACACACTGCAGAGGGTTGGCAGGGCCAGGTAGCGACCCTCTTCGAAAGGGGTGGGCGATTCCTCAACAGCATTGTGGGCTTTGATGAGAAATTGACGTTCGATCTTCACGTGAGCGGGCCCAGGGTCAAGCTCATTCCCAGCCTCCATCTTGCGTGACCCAAGGTGCCGTGAGTTACATAGCAATGGGGAATCCATGTGTCCACACACGATTCATTCTGTGTTGGTGTCGGATAGCTCAATCGACACCGCAAGGGGAAAGCCATCTGCACTCTGCCCCCTACCAAAGTCAGTCCTAGGCAACTATAGACATGAACCATTAAGAAATCAGAATGCCCCAACAGGGCAGACTTTCACTGCGCCGAGGACATAGGCCTCAGCCCAAAACCTCAGCAATCGTGGGCATGAAGCGGATTTGGATGCTAGTTCAGCTGCGAAGGTCTCAGTAAATCAGTTACGTTTTCTTTCACCGCTCTAATGACTGGATTGGCCAGGAACAAGTTCCACAGGCCCAACCTGGCGCAGTTCTAGTTCCCCAGAGACATAGGCCTCAGCCCACACCCTCAGCAATCGCGGGCATGAAGCGGACTTCGATGCTAGTACACCATTGAACGTCTCATTAATGCAATAACGCTCCTCTTCTTTGGCCCAGTGTATCAGATAACTGTGGTAACACGAGAGCAAATACATGATGCCCAGTGCTGATCTCCTGACACCAAGAAGGAGGAGAAGGAGGCCTTACAAGGCCAAGAAACCATGACCAGGACCCACTGTAGCCTGTGTGGGTGGTATGTGAGCAGGCCCTTGGTCCGGCTCTGTCCCAGCAAACACTGCGGTGTGTAACATTTAAGTGGCAGCAGTATAGGCAGACCCCTGTAACATTTAAGTGGCAGCAGGATAGGCAGACCCCTGTAACATCTATGTAGCAGCAGTATAAGCAGACCCCTGTAACATTTTTGTAGCAGAAGTGTAGGTAGACCCCTGCAACATTTCTGGAGCAGCAGTATGGGCAGACCCCTGTAACATTTATGTGGTAGAAGTATAGGCAGACCCCTGTAACATTTCTGTAGCAGCAGTATACGCAGACCCCTGTATCCTTTTTGGAGCAGCAGTATAGGCAGACCCCTGTAACATTTTTGTAGCAGAAGTGTAGGTAGACCCTTGTAACATTTAAGTGGCAGCAGGATAGGCAGACCCCTGTAACATCTATGTAGCAGCAGTATAAGCAGACCCCTGTAACATTTTTGTAGCAGAAGTGTAGGTAGACCCCTGTAACATTTAAGTGGGAAGTGTAGGTAGACCCCAGTAACATTTAAGTGGGAAGTGTAGGTAGACCCCTGTAACATTTAAGTGGCAAGTGTAGGTAGACCCCTGTAACATTTAAGTGGCAAGTGTAGGTAGACCCCTGTAACATTTAAGTGGCAAGTGTAGGTAGACCCCTGTAACATTTAAGTGGCAGCAGGATAGGCAGACCCCTGTAACATCTATGTAGCAGCAGTATAAGCAGACCCCTGTAACATTTACGTGGCTGAAGTATAATCAAACCCCTGCAACATTTCTGGAGCAACAGTATGGGCAGACCCCTGTAACATTTATGTGGTGGAAGTATAGGCGCAGTATAGGCAGACCCCTGTAACATTTTTGTAGCAGAAGTGTAGGTAGACCCCTGTAACATTTAAGTGGCAGCAGTATAGGCAGACCCTTGTAACATCTATGTAGCAGCACTATAGGCAGACCCCTGTAACATTTACGTGGCAGAAGTATACTCAGATCCCTGTAACATTTATGGAGCAGCAGTATAGGCAGACCCCTGTAACATTTCTGTAGCAGCTGTATAGGCAGACCCCTGTAAAATTTATGGAGCAGCAGTATGGGCAGACCCCTGTAACGTTTTTGTAGCAGAAGTGTAGGTAGACCCCTGTAACATTTAAGTGGCAGCAGGATAGGCAGACCCCTGTAACATCTATGTAGCAGCAGTATAAGCAGACCCCTGTAACATTTACGTGGCAGAAGTATAATCAAACCCCTGCAACATTTCTGGAGCAGCAGTATGGGCAGACCCCTGTAACATTTATGTGGTAGAAGTATAGGCAGACCCATGTAACATTTCTGTAGCAGCAGTATAGGCAGACCCCTGTATCCTTTTTGGAGCAGCCGTATACGCAGACCCCTGTAACATTTTTGTAGCAGAAGTGTAGGTAGACCCCTGTAACATTTAAGTGTAAAGCAGCAGAAAAAGTCTCACCTCGTCTTATCCACTTAGTCTTGCAGCATATATTTCACATGCAGGAGTATACTCACATACTTCATTAGCCACTCGATCCGGTGGTGTTTATAAGTAAAGCAGAATCAAACAGGTGGGAACTTTGAAGTGCCGTGAATAAAAACTCCTTTTATTGTAATCTGTGCATATAAAAGTCACAGGTTCAGAGGACTAGTTTCAACTCCTCATGAGCCTTGATCACCTCTTACAAATAACATTGCTAGCCTATTTAAATAGTGAAACTAATTAAAAACACCTGATTATTAACCCTTTGTTTCTTCTTTCAAAACACCTCTCACCCTGTTCCCTAAGGGTGCGTTCACACGAACGTATATCGGCTCGGTTTTCACGCCGAGCCGATATACGTTGTCCTCCTGTGCAGGGGGGGGGGGGGAGGCTGGAAGAGCCCAGGAGCAGAAACTCTGCTCACGCCCCCTCCCTGCCTCCTCTCCACCCCTCTGCACTATTTGCAATGGGGAGAGGCGGAATGGGGGCGGGGCTAATTCCCGGAACTTAGCCCCGCCCCCGTTCCACCTCCTCTCATTGCAAATAGTGCAGAGGGGCGGAGAGGAGGCAGAGAGGGGGCGGGAGCTCAGTTCCTGGTCCTGGGCTCTTCCAGCCTCCCCCCCCTGCACACGAGGAGGATGTATATCGGCTCGGCGTGAAAACCGAGCCGATATACGTTCGTCGGAATGCAGCCTAAGGGTGGAAGTCATTTTGTTTGAAAAATCACTTAATCACAATTTTATGGATACACATAATGCAAAATCTATTAGAGAAGAGTTCTAGCCCAAAACACATGTCTATCAAAACGATTATACTAGTATAGAACATTTGTCTTTATACAGCAATGGGGGATGGATTTCATATTATTCAGTAGCATAAATTTGGTTTAATTTCAAAGTTATAAGAGATTATGCAACCAACAAGATATTATGGTTCATATGGCAGTTGACAGGCGGGTATGCTTATCCGTGATGATTCCTCCAGCTGCACTAAACACCCTTTCTGACAAGACGCTAGCGGCAGAGCAAGCCAGCACCTCCAAAACATGCAGCGCAAGTTCGTGCCACGTCTCTAGCTTTGACACCCAATAGTTGTATGGAGCAGAGGCATCACGGAGGACGAAGGTACCATCGGCTACGTACTCCCTCACCATCTTTTTACAGTGCTCCCTCCGACTCAGCCTTGACTCGGGAGTGGTGATGCAGTCTTGCTGGGGAGCCATAAAGCTGGCAAAGGCCTTGGAGAGTGTTCCCCTACCTGCGCTGAACATGCTGCTTGATTTCCGCGCCTCCCCGGCTACTTGGCCCTCCGAACTGCGCCTTTTGCCGCTAGCTCTGTCAGATGGGAAGTTTACCATCACTTTGTCCACCAGGGCCCTGTGGTATTGCATCACTCTCATACCCCTTTCCTCTTCAGGAATGAGAGTGGAAAGGTTCTCCTTGTACCGTGGGTCGAGAAGGGTGTACACCAAGTAATCCGTGATGGACAGAATGCGTCTAACGCGAGGGTCTCGAGAAAGGCAGCCTAACATGAAGTCAGCCATGTGTGGCAGGGTACCGGTACGCAAGACATGGCTGTCCTTGCTAGGAGGATGACTTTCAGGATACTCCTCCTCCTCCTCCACCTCCACAGCCCATACACGCTAAACAGATGAGAGGCAAGCAACATGGGTACCCTCTGCAGTGTGCCCAGCTGTCTCTTCCCCCTCCTCCCACTCCTCCCCTCCTCCAAAACACGCTGAGATATAGACATGAGGGTGGTCTGGCTATTAAGCGACATACTGTCATCCCCCGTCTCCTGTTCCAACCGCAAAGCGTCGGCCTTTATGCCTTGCAGCGATCTTCTCAGCAGCCATAGCAGCGGGATGGTAACGCTAATGATTGCAGCGTCACCACTCACCATCTGGGTAGACTCCTCAAAGTTTCTGAGAACCTGGCAGATGTCTGACATCCAGGCCTACTCCTCAGTAAAGAATTGGGGCGGCTGACTACCACTACGCCGCCCATGTTGGAGTTGGTATTCCACTATTGCTCTACGCTGCTCGTAGAGCCTAGCCAACATGTGCAGCGTAGAATTCCACCGTGTGAGCACGTCGCACAGCAGTCGGTGCTCTGGCAGATTAAATCGATGTTGCAGGGTCCTCAGGGTGGCAGCGTCCGTGGTGGACTTGCGGAAATGTGCACAGACGCAGCACACCTTGCCAAGCAGGTCAGATAAGTGCGGGTAGTTTTTCAGAAACCGCTGAACCACCAGATTGAAGACGTGGGCCAGGCGTGGCACGTGTGAGGGGCTGCAGAGCCGCCACCATGCCTGGTTGCAGGCTCAGCGGCAAAAGCCAGAGGTCGGTCTGCGCTGTCAGCCCTGCAACAGTTCGGGGGCCGTGTGCCTCTTGTCACCTAGGCTGAGTAGTTTCAGCACAGCCTGCTGACGTTTGCCCACCACTGTGCTGCCGCACCACACCCAATGCTGGCGACGTGCTGCTCCCATTTCTTAATTGAGAGGTAGAGGTTGCGTAGGAGGAGGAGGGGGAGGGTTTAGTGGAGGTGGCATAGACCGCCGCAGATACCAGCACCAAGGAAGGAACCGTCAGGGAGATATAGTCGCCCTGCCCGCCAGTACTTGTCCACGTGTCCGTGGTTAAGTGGACCTTCCCAGTAACCGTGTTGGTGAGGGCACGATTGATGTTGCTGGAGACGTGCTGGTGTAGGGCTGGGACGGCACACCAGGAAAAATAGTGGCGACTGGGGACCCAGTAGCGTGGGACCGCTGCCGCCATCATGTTTTTGAAGGCCTCCGTTTCCACAAGCCTGTACGACAGCATCTCCAGGCTGATTAATTTGGCAATGTGCACGTTTAAAGCTTAAGCATGTGGGTGTGAGGCAGCGTATTTGCCCTTTCGCTCCAACACTTGCGCTAGCGACAGCTGGACGCTGCGCTGAGAGACATTGCTGGATTGGGTCAAGGACAGCGGAGATAAGGGTGTGGGTGCAGGCCGGGAGGCACTCGTGCCTGTGTCCTGAGAGGGGGGTTGCATCTGAGTAGCAGGTTGGGGCACAGGGGGAGAGGCAGTGGGGTGTTTGGCCATCATATGCCTGCGCATGCTGGTGGTGGTGAGGCTGGTAGTGGTGGCACCCTGGCTGATCTTGGGGCGACACAGGTTGCACACCACTGTTTGTCGGTCGTCCGTGCTCTCACTGAAAAACAACCACATATTTGAACACCTAGGCCTCTGCACGGTGGCTTGGTGGGAGGGGGTGCTTTGGGAAACAGTCGGGGGATTCTTCGCTCTGGCCCTGTCTCTTCCCCTGGCCACCCCACTGCCTCTTCCAACCTGTCCTGCTGCTGCACTTGCCTCCCCCTCTGAAGACCTGTCCTCAGTTGGCTTAGCAAACCAGGTGGGGATAGTCACCTCATCGTCCAGCTGCTCTTCCTCCGAATCCTCTGTGCGCTCCTCCCTCGGACTTACTGCCCTTACTACTACCTCACTGATATACAACTGTGTCTCATCATCATCGTTCTCCTCACCAACTGAAAGCTCTTGAGACAGTTGCCGGAAGTCCCCAGCCTCATCACCCGGACCCCGGGAACTTCCCAAAGGTTGGACATCGGTCACGACAAACTCCTCAGGTGAGAGCGGAACCATTTTTTCCCAATGAAGGCAGGGACCCGAGAACAGTCCGGGGAGTCTGCCTGTTCATCAGAATGTGTCATTTTCAGGGAGTGAGGAGGCTGGGAGGAAGGAGGAGCAGCAGCGAGAGGATTTAGAGTTGCAGCAGTGAACTGCGTAGAAAACTGGGTGGTCGATACATTGTTTGATGCATTTTCTGCCATCCACGACAGGACCTGCTCACACTGCTCTGTTTGTAATAAAGGTCTACCACGTGGACTCATAAATTGTGATATGAAGCTGGGGACCCCAGAAACTTGCCTCTCTCCTAATCCCGCAGCAGCCAGCTGTGATTCACCTGGACCAGAAACTCTGCCTGTGCCCACACCCTCACTTGGACCTCCGCGTCCTCGCCCACGTCCACGTCCTCGACCCCTACCCCTCAGCATGGTGGATTACAAATAGAGCAGACACAGAGCGGTGTAAAAAACTATGGAATTATTTGCGTACACTTTCACGATGAGAGCGGTATTGTAACACTAACTCCAGGCAGAAACAAAGAATACGGAAGGCTGCAGAAAGGCCTGGCTGTGCAATAGTGATGCGCTGCAACTCCCACCAGACACCCAGTAAAATGCAGACGGTCAGAGGTAGCCCAACGAATGAGCGAATGAGCTTTTTTTTTTTTTGGAAAAAGAATACAGGCTGTATAGTGTGTATATGACTTTCCCTCTATAAGTGGCTGTGTTGGTCGTACGCTGTGCATCAAATTAACTGCAGACACAGACCGGTTTAAGTAATTATGGAATTATTTGTGTACACTTTAACGCTGAGAGTAGTATTGTAACGCAAACTCCAGGCAGAAAAAAATTGTAAGGAAGGCCGCAAGCAGGCCTAGCTGTGCAATAGTGATGCACTACGACTTCTACCAGACACCCTGTTAAATGCAAACTTGTCAAAAATAGAAGCCCACAGCACCCACTGATTAGCAGAAAAAACTCCCAATTGGGAGGAACCTCTTTAAAACAAAAAAAATGCAACAGCCACAGAGGGTTGTGAATTAGCAACCTCAACGTCATCCAAAAGCTGTAGATGTGACAGCATATAAAGGTGCAACTAATTATTCAACTTAAAACAGAAACTTTATTGATCCATGTAGCCAATTCTGGCAACATTTCGGCCACAGATTGGCCTTTATTAAGCCTAAAAACAATGATAACATCATCGTAAATAAAAATGTATACAGACAATGACATATCTCACAATACAACTATTAAAAACACATCTATGAAAACAAAATATACACATAACCTCAGCACATAATGTACATACCATTTGACCAGACAAGAGATCCATGCTGAAAATGGCCCACAGTCACGTCTGTTCATATATATAGGGTATGGAGACACCGGTCCCATCTCTAACTCCACCCACTCCTCAATGTAGGTCAAAGAGTGGATCCAGAAGCTGTCAATCATAATTAAGAAGCCCCAGGCCATACAATATCAAGTTACCTGATTGGGGAATAGGGATTTCTCATTATCCTGTGTCAATGTTGACCCGGAACAGAAACCCACAATAGGTATCCGCCCCCTGCTGACATCACTTCACCTCATATTCCCATGACCCGCGTTACTATGCAACACATCGTTACATGATCCACACTACGGCATGTGACTGGGCTTTACTCATTCCCAATCCATGGACCGCCCATTGAAACCTGCTAGATGGGGCGCTGCACTAAACTGCATAGCGCATCACAGCGTCACGTGACTTGCGTCACTATACGACGCGGTGTCATGTGTTCTAGGCCATAGCATGTGACCAAACGTCACTTGCAGCCTCCTCCCGCTGTTCCCAGTAATCAAAGCAGGTTAATGCAATAGCAATCAGACATGCCGTATTCTCCTGTCCCTAATATTCATAATTGACGTATATGCGATTCATGTAAACTATAACTCTGAATACAAATGTTAACAATAAATCAAATATAAGTATATAGATGTTTACGTGTGCTCAACCCAACATAGTTCCAAATTCTGTTAAAGAAAATTACCAAAAAAATATATATATACCATTCAGAGTAAAATGTCCTCCTATTTGGTAACAACCGAGATAAAGAAAGCAGAAATTATCCAACAAATATTTTATTATGCAGAATTTTTTTGGGGGGAAAACAGCAAAATGCTAATATATTGCAACATTCATAGACAAAAAAAAAATTAAATCATCTTATAAAGAACAATATTTTGCAGAACTAGGATGATGCAGAGAAAAATTGGAAAGAAATCTATTCAAAAACTATTTCTCCATCCAGGTAACCGCTGATGATCATACACTACAAAAAACATGGTGGGGGGTCCAAAATAAAGTGAGAAACGTGGTCCTTCAACAGCATGAAAACTTGCCTTGTCTGTAAAAAACATTAAAAATTTCAATTAGATGTCACATATTATTTATAAATAACACAGAGAGGAAAAAGTGACCCAAGAATAACCAGAAAAGGAGAGATCACCCAAAAGGTTATAGTATACGTATAGACGGGAAGTCAATCGGAGTGAAATCAGGGAAAAAGAACACCAGTCGTGAATCATTTGGTCTCAAAGAAAAGGCATATAATGGTACTCCAAATTCATCCCCTTGGGGGTCAGGGTATCCAACTCGTGGATCCACCTGAGTTCTTTTCTTTTCAATTGTAATTTACGATCACCCCCACGAATGTTTTGGGGAACATGGTCTATAATACAAAACTGGAGTTGACTTATTTTGTGCTTCATTACCGCAAAATATTTAGGAACAGGTAATGCAATGTTGTTGTTACGGATTGTACTCTTATATTTTGCTATATGCGTTCTCCCCTCTTGGGTCGCTTTGTCCACATAGCCTTTGCCACATGGGCACACAATCAGATAAACTGCATAAGCAGTGGTACAAGTAAATTGATTCTTGATCCTATACCGTCAACCTGTAAGCGGGTGATAAAAGCTGTCGCCTTTCAGCATATTTCCGCAGCAAGCACAACTGCAACATGGGAAATTGCCTACTCTAGGGGGGGGGGGGGGGGGGGCAAAATAGTCTGTCTGAGTCCTGTAGAGGGAGTTGGTAACGGTCTGACCAGTTTATCTTTCAAATTCATAGGTCTTCGATAGGCCATAATGGATCTGTCAATAAACTCAGGGATGGCCTCCCCTGCTGTCGTCAATAAAGGCCAATGTCTGTTAACAATAGCTCGTATCTTATTGCTAGCAACACTGAAGGTAGACACCAGCAGGATTCTTTTGTTGGAATGTGATTTGACCCGAGGTCCAGAGGAAGTCAATGATTCCCGTTGTACAGACCTGACCCTCTGTAATGTGTTCGAAAGTAATGTAGGGGAATAGCCTCTAGTCAAAAATGTATCCGCCATCTGTTTCAGCTGTGTATCCACATGGACATCATCGGTTATGCGCCGTACCCTCAATAATTGACTGTACGGCAGTGATTCTATCATTCTATCCAGATGAAAGCTGTCAAAACGGAGTAGACCATTTCTATCCGTAAGTTTTGTAAATAGGTCTGTGGCCAGTCTATCACCTCGTTTATACACTAACACGTCCAAAAACTGGATACTTTCAGAGGAAGAGACAAGAGTCAATTGCAACTTAGGATTAATGGTATTCAATTCTGTTTGAAATTCCCGCAATCTTGAGGGTGTATCATTCCAGATGATGAAAATATCATCTATGTGCCACAGCCATATTTTGACTGCGGGCCAATAGGATGATGTATACACCGAGTGTTCCTCGAAAAAAGCGCATAAAGAGATTTGCGTAAACTGGGGCTGTGTGCGACCCCATAGCAGTGCCTTGTCGCTGCCCGTAGAACACGCCCTCGAATACAAAATAGTTATTCGAGAGCGTGAACTCAAGCAGCGACAAGGTAAATTCAACACACCCGTTAGATCAACCTGATGATTGAATGAACTGCTGAACAGCTGCAAGGCCCCGTTCATGTTCTATTGACGTGTAAAGCGACGTGACATCAAAAGATGCCAGCATGGTAGTAGGACTAACAATTAAGTTCTGGATTTTATCCAAAAAGTCGCTAGTATCACGAATGGATGAATTGGCCCCCTCAGCATACGGACGTAGGATTTTATCCAGAAATCTCGTAGCATTGCTAAAAAGCGAATCGCAGCTCGAGACTATAGGCCTGCCAGGTGGATTCTCTAAACTTTTGTGAATCTTCGGAAGAATGTAAAACGTTGGGATTCTCGGATGCTGAATATGCATGTATTTAACCACTTCCTTGTCGATTATTCCAAGTAACAGTGTATCATTTAGTAGAGTTCTAAGTTGGATCTGCAGACGTATTGTAGGATCCACCCGTAAGATTGTGTATATCTCTCTATCCTCCAACTGGCGATAGACCTCATTTTAGTACAAGGGGGTGTCCATCACGACGATGACACCCTCTTTGTCTGCAGGTTTAATCGTTAATGTACGGTCATTAGATAATAACTGCAATGCCCTCATCTCTTCCATACTAAGGTTCCTTTTTGCCCTCATTGGACGGCTGCGATATTGATTTCTGAGTTTACTAATATCTTTCTCAACCAGAGAAATATACGTTTCCAGACTATGATTCGTTGTTGGAGGCTGATATTGACTTTTATTCCTCAAACCTATTGTGGATAGATCAAACCTTGTTTGGGCATTAGATTGTGTAAGATGTCTATCACCATCTATTGGCCCTATGCTGTTTGCAAATACACTTTTCAAACGCATATTTCTAAAAAACCTTTTCAGATCAAGGTCTATTTGAAACCAATCTACAAAAGTGGTTGAAGGACAAAACGAAAGACCCTTAGAAAGGACAGATATTTCTACTTTAGACAGTTGTCGAGAAGAGATGTTTACTACCAGATCTATTTCAGAATTTTGAGTCCTGGTGGAGGTCGTTGTGTCATAGTCCTCGTTTTGACCTGTAATATGTCTTTTGTATGCCCTCCGGTGTCGAGACCCTCCTCGCCGCTGGCTGTGTCGGCACCGTCTTTTTCTTTCATTTCATGGACGTTGCTGGACCTAAAAAAGAATGATTACTGCCGCCAGCCCTTTGTATTGAATCATCAGTGGAATCCGATCAATCTCGGAACGATCTAGGTACAGTATCTTCCGTTGCCTCTGACGTCGTACTCTCTGTCTTGATCTGTCTCCACCAGAGGTGTATCCAGATCTTGTGGTGTTTTTCTTCATTTGCCAATTGAAAATAGATCCATTTTCGTAATCTTGAAGATCACGGAACCACTTGTTTTTTTTCATATCTTCAAGTTCTTCCCTATATTTCGTGAGACCTGTCTCCAACTTTGAACGTCAGAGATCCCACTCTGTCACCGGAATCTTGGAAACAATCTCCTGTTCTGTGTTTAGTATGAACTCTTGGCAGGACTTCGATTCTTGTTGAAGGAACTCGATATTTAATAAAATAATATCAAAAGAAAATTTATTTACAATGGTCTTCATCAGAAGTTAAATGCAGACGGTCAGATGCAGCCCAATGAAGGAGCTTTTTTAAATTTTTTTGAAAAAGAATACAGGCTATATAGTGTGTATATGACTTTCCCTCTATAAGTGGCTTGGATGGCCGTACGCTGTGCATCAAATTCACTGCAGACACAGACCGGTTTAAGTAATTATGGAATAATTTGCATACACTTTCACGCTGAGAGTGGTATTGTATCGCAAACTCCAGCCAGAAAAAAAATTATACGAAGGGCTGCAAACAGGCCTAGCTGTGCAATAGTGATGCACTACAACTCCCACCAGACACCCTGTAAAATTCAGACGGTCAGGGGTAGCCCAATAAAGGAGCTTTTTTTTAATTTTTTTGAAAAAGAATACAGGCTATATAGTGTGTATATGACTTTCTATCAGTGGCTGTGGCCGTACGCTGTGCGTTAAGTTCACTGCAGACACAGACTGGTGTAAATAATTATGGAATTAGTGGCGTACACTTTGACGCTGAGAGCTGCATTGTAACGCAAACTCCAGCCAGAAAAAAATTATACGGAAGGCTGCAAACAGACCTAGCTGTGCGATAGTGATGCACTAAAATTCCCACCAGACACCCTGTAAAATTCAGACGGTCAGAGGCAGCCCAACGAAGGAGCTTTTCTTTTTATTTTTTTGAAAAAGAATATAGGCTCTATAGTGTGTATATGACTTTCCCTCTATCAGTGGCTGTGGCCGTACGCTGTGCGTTAAGTTCACTGCAGACACAGACCGGTGTAAAAAATTATGGAATTATTGGCATACACTTTGACGCTGACAGCGGTATTGTAATGCAAACTGCAGCCAGAAAAAAATTATATGGAAGGCTGCAAAAAGGGCTAGCTGTGCAATAGTGATGCACTACAACTCCCACCAGACACCCTGTAAAATGCAGACGGTCAGAGGTAGCCCTAAGAAGGACCGTTGGGGTTCTTGCAGACAGGATCCTACACTACCACTGTCCCTATCTCAGCAGCACTTTCCCTATACTCTGTATTACAAACTGCAGACTTAGAACGCTATAGCTGTAATGGCCTGCACAGCCCGAGATAAAAAAAAAAAAATTGTGCAAAACTGCTCCCAGCCAGCCACACAGTTATACACACGGTCAGATGTGGCCCTAAGAAGGACCACTGGGGTTCTTGTAGACAGGATCCTACACTAACACTTTTCCTATAGCAGCAGCAGCACTTTCCCTATACTCTCCCAGTCTGTGGCTGAGGCGAGCAGCGGGCGGGACCGCTTTAAGTACTCGGCGGTCACTTGATCTCGCCAGCCACTCACTGCAAGGTGGTGGGATATGGCTGGCACGTCACAGGAGGAAGTGGTAATGCCTTCCCTGCATGTCTATTGGCTAAAAAATGGCGCTAAACATGCAGGGAAGGAAATGGAATTGACTTGAGTACCGCGTGGTGCTCGTCTCGAGTAACGAGCATCTCGAGAGCATCTCGAACACCCTAATGCTCGAACGAACATCAAGCTCGGACAAGTGTACTCGCTAATCTCTATTAATTACCTCACCACCCTCCTCTGCATCCACTCCAGTTAAGCTACTGTATGTTTTTTTTATACAATGGGGCTTATTTACTAATACTATCTAAAAGTTAGACAGTGCAAACAGAGACTAGACAGTCTTAGATTTATCATAATGGCTCTGCTAAATGAAAAATCTATCAAATGTTGACTGTCTTGCTAAAATGTATTAGTTGTCATAGTTTACGCCAAAACTTGCACTAACATTCTTGCACAATTTAGTTTAACCCTGCTGATGAAAAAGTTGGAAAAAGTATCTGTAAGTGTCTAAAAACACATAGCAAATGTGTGTGCAAAGTAGTTTCTGCTTGAGAACGGCGCATGGTAGCGCTGAAAAGTGTTGCAATAGAGATTTTTTTTATCTAATGTAATATTAAGTGAGTAAATGTGGATTATTACATAGCCACAGTGGTATTATTTTTCCTGACCCCATAAGCGCGGAGTACCTTTTGGAACTTTTTGGGATTTTACTTATTATAAGACAGTTTTCTGGGGGATTTTGTGCCAGAAAACTGCTGTATTTTGACTAGTATGTAAGCTCCAATATTATATGTGGCTAGTGATTTTAAATCGGTAAAAATTAAACACTTATCACATGCATCTCTATTAGAGATGAGCGAGCACACTCGTCCGAGCTTGATGCTCGTTGGAGTATTACTACGAGATGCTCGGTGCTCGAGTCGAGCAACATGCGGTACTCGAGTCACTTTCATTTCCCTTCCCCATATGTTTAGTGCCATTTTTTAGCCAATAAACATGCGTGGAAGGCATTACCACTTCCTGCTGTGACATGCCAGCCCTCTGCAAGTCTACAGCAGTGAGTGGCTGGGCCTATCAGGTGACCACCGAGTACTTAAAGTGGTGCCGCCCATGGCTCGCCTCAGACACATGCTGGCAGAGGTTAGGGAAAGAGCTGCTGATGCTGACATAGGAAAAGTGCTAGTATAGGGTATGGCTAGGCAAGGATCCTGATATCAAGAACCCAACAGTCCTTCTTATGGCTACTCCTCATTATGTGCATTACTTTTGTGGCTGGCTGGAAGCAGTAGTGCACCAATTTTTATTTTGAAGCATCTAGGCCTGTATAGAGCATTTCACATATACCATTCTCGGTGTGCAGTGCATTAGGCAGAGTTCTCATCGCTAAACTGTACGCTAATTTTTCCTGGGGCACTGCAGAGCATTTCACCTATACCATTCTCTGTGTTCAGTGCATTAGGCAGAGTTCTCATCACTACACAGTATGCTAATTTGTTCCTGGGGCACTGCAGAGCATTTCACCTATACCATTCTCTGTGTGCAGTGCATTAGGTGGAGTTCTCATCGCTAAACAGTACGCTAATTTTTCCTGGGGCACTGCAGAACATTTCACCTATACCATTCTTTGTATGCGTTGAAGTAGCCGCAGTTATCTGCACTATCCACTGAGTTATTAGTTCTCTGCCCCTGTGGAGAATATCTGACATCTACTATTCACTGTGTGCGGCGAAGTAGCTGCAGTTATCAGCACTATCCACTGGGTTAATAATTATCTGCCCCTGTGCAGAGCATCTCACAATACCCATTCCTTGTGTGTGGTGAAGTAGCCGCAGTTATCTGCACTATCCACTGGGTTAATAGGTCTCTGCACCTGTGCAGAGCATGTCACAATACCCTTTCCTTGTGTGCGGTGAAGTAGCCGCAGTTATCTGCACTATCCACTGGGTTAATACTTCTCTGCCCCTGTGCAGAGTATCTGACATCTGTCATTCACTGTGTGCGGTGAAGTAGCCGCAGTTATTAGCACTATCCACTGGGTTAATAGATAATTATCTGCCCCTATGCAGAGCATCTCACAATACACTTTCCTTGTGTGCAGTGAAGTAGCCGCAGTTATCAGCACTATCCACTGGGTTAATACTTTTCTGCCCCTGTGCAGAGCATTTCACAATACACTTTACTTGTGTGCAGTGAAGTAGCCGCAGTTATCAGCACTATCCACTGGGTTAATAGTTTTCTGCCTCTCTTATATACAAGTCTCTGTGCACGGTAAATTACCCCTAGGTATCAGCGCAAGACAGCGGGTAATTTTTTTCTGTCACAGCATAGAGCCTCCGTGTGCAGGGAATTAGCCCAGTTCTCTCCGCTTTACAGTGGGGTAATTTATTTGGGCCCTGCTCTATTCCTTATCCGACAAGATGAGCAGTACTGGTAAGGGTCGTGGACGGGGTCGTCCAAGTGAGGGTGTTGGCACAGGCCGAAGTCTTGGGGGGGAGAGAATCACAGCTGGCTGCAGAAGGATTAGGAGAGCGACGCGTTTCTTCGCTCCCCAGCTTCATATCGTAATTTGCGGGTTCGTGTGGTAGACCTTTATTACAAGCAGAGCAGTGCAGGCAGGTCCTGTTCTGGATCGCAGATAATGCATCTAGCAATGTATCGAACACCCAGTCTTCTACGCAGTCCACTACTCCCAGCCTGGGGACTTCACCTCTGAATCCTCTGGCTGCTCCTCCTTCCTCCCAGCCTCCTCACTCCATGAAACTGACAAATTCTGAGCAGGAAGACTTCCAGCAACTGTTCTCGGGTCCCTGCCCTGAGTGGGAAAAAACGGTTCCTCACCCACTTGAGGAGTTTGTCGTGACCGAAGCCCAACATTTGGATATTTCCCAGAGTTCGGTGATGAGACTGGGGACTTCCGGCAACTATCTCAAGAGCTTTTAGTGGATGAGGATGATAAGGCACAGTTGTCTGTCAGTGAAGATGAGGCACAGTTGTCTGTCAGTGAAGATGAGGCACAGTTGTCTGTCAGTGAGGTAGTAGTAAGAGCTGTAAGTCCGAGGGAGGAGTGCACAGAGGATTCAGAGGAAGAGCTGCTGGACGATGAGGTAACTGACCCCACCTGGCTTGCTAAGCCTACTGAAGACAGGGCTTCAGAGGGGGAGGCAAGTGCAGCAGCAAGACAGGTTGAGGCGGTGGGGTGGCCAAGGGGGAGAGGCAGGGATAGACCCAATAATCCCCTAATTGTTTCCCACAGCACCTCCTTGCGGCAAGCCTCCGTGCAGAGGGCTAGGTGTTCCAAGGTGTGGATGTTTTTAAGTGAGAGCGCGGACGACCGACGAACAGTGGTGTGCAACCTGTGTCGCACAAAGATCAGCCAGGGAGCAACCACTACCAGCCTCACCACCACCAGCATGCGCAGGCATATGATAGCCAGCACCCCAAAAGGTGGGACGAAGGCCATTCACCGCCTCCGGGTCACACCACTGCCTCTTCCCCTGTGCCACAACCTGGCACACAGATCCAATCCCCCTCCCAGGACGCAGGCACAAGCGTCTCCCGGCCTGCACCCACACCCTCACCTCCACGGTCCTTCACGACCTCTAGCAATGTCTCCCAGCGCAGCGTTCAGTTGTCACTAACACAAGCGTTGGAGCAAAAGCGGAAATACGCCACCACCTACCCGCATGCACAAGCTTTAAACGTGCACATTGCCAAATGAATCAGCCTGGAGATGCTGCCGTACAGGCTTGTGGAAATGGAGGCTTTAAAAAACATGATCGAAGCGGTGGTCCCACGCTACTCGGTCCCCAGTCGCCACTATTTTTCCCGGTGTGCCGTCCCTGCCCTACCCCAGCACGTCTCCCACAACATAAAACGTGCCCTTACCAACGCGGTTACTGGGAAGGTTTACTTAACGACGGACACTCTATCTTCCTGACAGCACATTGGGTGAAATTGGTGGAGGCTAGGACCGAGTCAGAGCCTGGGACAGCTCATGTGCTACTCACACCAAGGATAGCGGGTCCTACCTTGGTGCTGGTTTCTCCGGCATATTATGCCACCTCCCCCTCCTCTGCCAACTCCAGCAGTTGATTGAACGCGGCACGGCAGCACAGCGGTGGGCAAGCATCAGCAAGCCATGCTGAAACTATTCAGCTTAAGTGACCAGAGGCATACGGCCCCCAAGCTGTTACACGGTCTGACAGAGCAGACCGACCTCTGGCTTTCGCCGCTGAGCCTCCAACTGGGCATGGTCGTGTGTGACAGCTCTTCACAGAGGAGTTGGCATGAATGGCAGACATCTGTCAGGTCCTTGGCAACATTGAGGAGTTTACCCAAATGGTGGGCAGCAATGCGGCCAAAATTAGTGTAACAATCCCGCTGCTTTGCCTGCTGAGAATTTTGCTGCTAAGAATAAAGGCCGACGCTTTGCAGTTAGAAAAGGATATGGGGATGACAGTATGTCGCTTGATAGCCACACACCCCTCATGTCTATATCTCAGCGCATTTTGAAAGAGGAGGAGGAGGAAGATGGGGAGGGGGAAGAGTGCTGCCAACACTGCAGAGGGTATCCATGCTGCTTTATTCTCATTTGTTCAGCATGTATGGGCTGAAGAGGAGGAGAAGGAGGAGGAGCATCCTCCTAGTGAGGACAGCGATATGTTCCATACTGGGACTCTGGCACACATGGCTGACTTCATGTTAGGCTGCCTTTCCCGTGACCCGCGCGTTAGACGCATTCTGGCCAACATGGATTACTGGGTGTACACCCTTCTCGACCCACGGTATAAGGAGAACCTTTCCACTCTCATTCCCGAAGAGGAAAGGGGTACGAGAGTGAAGCAATAGCACAGGGCCCTAGTGGAAAAACTGATGCTAAAGTTCTCATCTGACAGCGCTAGCAGTAGAAGACGCAGTTCAGAGGGCCAACTAGCAGGGGAGACGCGAGGATCAGGCAGCATGTCCAGCGCAGGAAGGGGAACACTGTCCAAGGCCTTTGCCAGTTTTATGGCCTCTCCAGCAAGACTGTGTCACCACTCCGCGGTCAAGACTGAGTCGCAGGGAGCACTGTAAAAAGATGGTGAGGGAGTACATAGCCGACTGTACCACTGTCCTCAGTGATCTCTCTGCTCCATACAACTATTGGGTGTCAAAGCTGGACACTTGGCACGAACTGGCGCTGTACGCCCTGGATGTGCTGGCCTGCCCTGCCGCTAGCGTCTTGTCAGAGGGGGTGTTTAGTGTAGCTGGGGGGATTATCACGGATCAACTGACAGTGCCAACATGCTTACACTCATTAAGATGAACAAAGACAGGATTTCCCCAGACTTCTCTTCTCCACCGGTGGAAAGCAACGGATCATAAAGATTATTTTCGCTGCAACATGAGAAAAATGTATCCTCTATCACCCCAAAATAGGGGAGAAGTAGGTTGGTATATCCCTCTCGGGTATTACTCCTCCTCCTTCTCAAACAGCATGTCATCACACTGAACTGCCAATTTTTCTGCGGGTTTGCCTGTCCTTTTGCTACAGAAATGTTTCAGGGGTCCGCCTATACACTTGCTACTGAAAGGTTTGAGGGATTTGCCTATACTTGTAGTGGATATCCGCCATATCTATATTTTTCGGGACAATGGACAATGGACATACATTTCATGTGTAATGAACCTGTTTTTATAAATGTAGGCATTCTGTATACCAATGGCAGTATTATTCCATTTTGTTTGCTCTTCTACAAATATAGATATATTCTCTGTGTATCCAATATATTCACTTCCTCATATGTAAATATAATGAAACTTTCCATTCTCTAAACTCCTATAGATGCAAGCAGAAGCTAGCATTTAACATTTAGCAAGAACGCTCTATTTCCCGATTCTTAGTAACTTTAGCAGGGGTAAAATCAGACACAAGTACCCACAGTCTGGAGCATTACCGCTTTTAGCTACCGCAATAATAACCCAAGCAGTTTTACAGGAAACTTATGCAAATAATATGGGAAATTTATACTAACAATAGTGCAAGATGTAACCTCCAATCATATCAGAGCATCCACAAGTGGGTCCAAGACAACCCACTCATCTCGTCCTGCCCTCTCCAGACTGATACCACGTGACGGGCAATAACAGATGACCGGATGATGGAAGAATTTCAAGATGCTTATCCAATAATTAAACAATACGTTGTATCTATGTAATCTTTGACCTGCCCAGAGGGGCAGATATGTTAAACTCTTTAAAAGAGGCTGTGCGCCCACAAATAAAGCAGAATAGGGAAGTTTATACATGCTGAACCTGTGTCAGTGTGAAATCTTCTTATGCGCATAACCAATTCATCATTAATCTGGAAGGGTGCAAACATTGCCTATTGAGTAGGCCGTGGACCCAAAAAGGATATGCACGACATACTCTTGCTACAGAAGTGTTTCAGGGTCCGCCTATACACTTGCTACTGAAAGGTTTGAGGGGTTCGACTATACTCTTGCTACAGAAATGTTACAGGAGTCCGCCTATACACTTGCTACTGAAAGATTTGAGGGGATCGCCTATACTCTTGCTACAAAAAGGGTCCAAAAGGCTCTGTTAAAACCAATTTTTTCGGAGGGCTGCCTCCAGGCTTTGTTACAAATTAAGCAACAGCAAGCTGTATCTTTAAAAAAATGTTTATGAGTTTCACCTACCCTCGGGGTTAAGCAACTTTTTAGGGTTACAGTTGTACTCTTGGTACACCAATCTTTCAGGCCCTCAGCTATACTGTTAGCAAACTAACTTTTCTGGGCTTCGCCTATACTCTTGGTCAACAAATTTTTTTAGGTGTTCGTCTGTACTCTTGGTAGACCAATGTTTCAGGGGTTCGCCTATACGCTTGCTACTAAAACAGTCTGAGGCGTTCGCCTATACTCTTGCTACAGAAATGTTACAGGGGTCCGCCTATACACTTGCTACTGAAAGGTTTAAAGGGATCGCCTATACTATTGCTACAGAAATGTTTGAGGGGTTCGCCTACACTCTTGCCACAGGAAGGTTTGCGGGGTTTGCCTATACTCTTGCTACAGAAATGTTTCAGGGGTCTGCCTATACACTTGCTACTAAAAGGTTTGAGGGGTTCACCTATACTCTTGCTACAGAAATGTTTCAGGGTCCACCTATACACTTGTTACTGAAAGGTTTGAGGGGTTCGCATATTCGCCTATATGCTTGCTACTGTAGGGATTGACGGGTTCGCCCATACACATGCTACTGAAAGGTTTGAGGGGTTCGCCTGTACACTTGCTACAGAAATGTTTCAGGGGTTTGCCTATACTCTTGCTACAGAAATGTTTCAGGGGTCTGCCTATACACTTGCTACTGAGAGGTTTGAGGGGTTCCCTTATACTCTTGCTACTGAAAGGTTTGAGGGGTTCGCCTGTACTCTTGCTACAGAAATGTTTGAGGGATCGCCTATACCATCACTACAGAAGTGTTTCAGGGGTTCACCCATACTTTTCCTACGGAAAGGTTTGAGGGGTTCGCCTATACACTTGCTGCAGAAAGGTTTCAGGGGTTCGCCTATACTGTGAGTGCACAAAGTTTTCCTATAGCGGTGTTCAGCTGTCTGGCACAAATACACTGAATGACTTCGGCAGAAGTGTGGGCCGCACCGAGTTCCTGGGCGGGGTGAAACTCTGCCATGTTTGGGCACTTTCATTTCTTCATGTGTAATACTGTCTTTGGGTTTCATGGGCTCTCCTATGCTATGGGTGCACAAAGGTTTCCCATAGGAGTGTTCAGCTATCTGGCACAAATACACTAAATGACTTGGGTAGGGTGCAGTCGGCTTTCCCATTGCGGAGTTCAGCTATCTGACACCTACACAGAATGAATTGTGTAGGTACACATGGGTTTCCCATAGCTATGTAACTCACGGCACCTTGGATCACACAAGATAGAGGCTGGGACCGAGCCTGACCCTGGGCCCGCTCACATGCTTCCCACACAGAGTATTGTGGGTCTTACCTCGGTCATGGTTTCTTGGGCTTATTATGCCACCTCCTCCTCCTTGGGGTCTGGGGAAGAGCGCTGGTCACCATGTATTATCTCTCGTTTTATCACAGTTATCTGAGATACTGGATTGGAGCGTTCACAGTAAGCGTAACTGATTGAATGAGAGGTTCACATGGTCACTCTATACCTGTGGTGGCTACTTTTGCAACACCTCCTGCTTCAAACCAATCTTTGGTGTTAATATGGGCTGCTGCATTGTGGTGATATGTAGAAGTACTGCCATCTGAGTCGCCTTTAGGCCCACATTTGCGGCTCCTGACAATTTTGTGATGGAGGTGGCATGCGATTGGAATTATGATCGTACGTCAATTTATCATCAATTCTCATCAGCATTGTGGTCTATCGCCCACACTTTCAAAGAGGGTCGCTGCCAGGCCCAGCCAAGACTCTGCAGTGTGTGTCTCTGGTTTCTTCTCATCCACTACACACTTATAAATAGACATGAGGGCAACTGAATGCTGCACAGGGGAAATTTTGTTTGCGCTGTGGACAGAGGCTCGTGCGGGGTGTTGGACAGCAATGCCAGCATGTAACCCAGGAGAAGGGGTAGTGGTGTCACCCGCAGGTGGTGATTGTCCTTGGTTGCAGCTAGTGTGGTAATTAGCTAAAATGTGCCAGCGCGTGTGCCGTGCTGTTTATGGTCTATCCCAAGTAAATCGTTAGGGGGTGACCGCCAGGCTCTTGCCCCCAATTTGGCTTAATAGTGCGACCTGGGAGCCTCAAATGCACCCATGCATGCTGCCCCTGCCATTCCCTAGCCGTTTCTGGTGTTTCCATGACTTTCTGATGTTTCCAGGTGTTTCACACAATCTCCCCCATGCGGAGCAGCGGTCAGCTTGAAAAATGCTCGAGTCTCCCATTGACTTCAATAGGGTTCGTTACTCGAAACAAGTTCTCGAGCATTACGAAAAGTTCGACTCGAGTAATGAGCACCCGAGCATTTTGGTGCTTTCTCATCTCTAATCTCTATTTTTTCGTTTTCTGTGACCGCAGCTGCTTGAATCTGGTTGCTGCAATTAAATTTATTATGCACTAGTATCCACAAGTCTCCTTTAGGGCTCCCACCCACTGGCGATATTTTCTTCACTGCGATGCGATTCTAAAGTTAAAGTCTCGCATCGCAGTGCGAGAAAAAAATCGGCATGACGCCGGGATATCGGCATCACGCCGACATATCGCCAGTCTTTTCAATGGGGCCAGCAGCAGCAGTGCTAGCCCCATTAAAAAGAGATGGAGAATGCCGGGGACTTCTGCCACAGCTGTCACAGCTGTCACAGCTGTGGCAGAAGTCCCCGGCATTCTATTCCATTGCTTTCAATGGGATCGGCACTGCTGCCGATCCCATTGAAAGCACTGCTTTCTGCCACACATAGCCCTTAGCTATTCATTCATGAATAGCTATATCTTAGCTATTCATGAATGAATAGCTAAGAGCTAAGTGTGATTGGCTGAGCGCTCAGCCAATAGCTAAGCAGTAGCTGCTATTGGCTGAGCCCTCAGCCAATCTGCACAGCCCTTTCAGGAGGTGGGGATTTTTAAATCCCCGACTGCTGAAAGAGCTTCATAGCAGTGCCGGGGAGCCAGCAGGAGGACGCGGCTGAGCGCAGGAGAGGTGAGTATTAATTTTTTTTATTTTTTTTCACACTTTTGGCAGATTATTGGGGAAGGGCTTATATTTCAAGCCCTACCCCGATAATCATTCTCCGGGCTTGGCTGAAACCATTGATATCAATGGGATCGGCAGCAGTGCCCATCCCATTGAAAGCAATAGAATAGAATGCTGCGGACTTCTGCCACAGCTGTGACAGCTGTCGCAGAGGATTCCTTCATCCCCGCAGTCCCCGCGGGGATGAAGGAAACTCCTGCCACAGCTGTCACAGCTCTGGCAGAAGTCCGCGGCATTCTCCCTATGCTTTCAATGGGGCTAGCTCTGCTGTCGCTGGCCCATTGAAACCACTTGCGATATGCCGGTTCTATACCGGCCTCTTTCTTGCGCTGCGATGCGAGAGTTTTCTCGTGCTCTCGCAGCGCAAGAAAGAAAATATCGCCAGTGGGTGGGAGCCCTCAGTGCTTTGCTATATAACTGTAACATTTGTTTAATTTACTAAAAGTACATAAACCTCACCTTTATCCACATTAAATCTAATTTACCAACAAATAATGTAATAAATGATACATCTTATCTATCTTATCTGGCTTTTTAAATATATAATAATGATAGATTTTGGGTGTAGAAAAATCATCAGTGTGCGTACTACACAAAACATCTACGTGTATTTTAGGGCATGCTGTAGATTTTGTAATGCAGTTCCATTTTTGGTAAACCCACAGTAACATTTATTTTATCCATACAAGTTAAAGTATGATGTTCCATTGTAGTCTGATCTTATTCATGTTGTGTTTGTACATTTTCTGTAGTTGATAACCTCAGTGATCTTGAGGAGAAACTGGAATACTACACATCTGATGAGAGAAAATATGAGAAACTTGATCAAGGTAATAGAGATCATATTATATCTTAAAAGAAAAGGTTACTAGTGGAGAACTGACATTTTTATACTATTCCCTCTTTAAAGAGGACCTGTCACCTGTTCTAACATGTCCGTTATAGTGATATTTATGTTATTCCAACCGGTAGTTGAAATTTTCAAATAAATTGATAACTGAGTGTTACCAGTTGGGGGCACCTTTAGGCCTCATGTCCACGGGGAAAATCAGGCCTGCTACGGATTCTCCATGTAGAATCTGCAGCGGGTCCCTCCTGCCCCACGGACATGAGCGCTGAAAATAAGAATAAATCAGAATTAACTCACCTCCCGCACGCTCCGGATCCTTCCTTCGCTGCGGCGTCATCTTCTCTGCGTCGCGGCCGGATCTTCTTTCTTCGGCCCGGCGGATGCGCAGGATGACGTCGGTGACGTGCCCCGCGCATGCGCCGGCCCGAAGCAAAATGATCCGGCCGCGACTGAGAGAAGATGGTGCCGCGGCGAAGAGAAGAAACGGAGCGGGTGAGTAAAATCTGGTTTTTGTCTCCCGCGGATCCGGACGGCTTCCATAGGCTTCAATAGAAACCCGCGGGAGCCGTCCCCGCGGGAGACCCGCACGAAAATGGAGCATGGTCCAGATTTTTTCATGCTCCATTTTTTTAAAAATCACTTTTATTGACCATCCGCGGGTATTTATCTACCCGCGGGTGGTCAATGCATCCCTATGGGGCGCGGATCCGCGGGCAGGAGAAGAGTTAAAATCTGCTGCGGATTTTAATTCTTCTTTTGCCCGTGGACATGAGGCCTTAGGCACTTTTAAACTGTCCAGTCAAGGTTGACACTATCAGACTGCACATAGGCTACCCCTTTTCAAATTGCTATTTCAGTAATGGTGAGAAGACTTCATTAGCAGATTAACTAGTTCTCTAATTGGAACAATCATAAAGCTAATTACACATAATCAAAATCAGATATCGGCCAGCTTATCAAAAGTTTGGTTTGCTCAGTTCATCAAATTCCATCAAAAAGTTCTGCCTGGTTCGAAATGGTTCAAACTAAAGCATCAGTTTTTTAAAAAAAAACTTATAACTAGTATTGAACACTTTATATGGGCCCACTAATAGCCCTGTTAGTACCGTCACCTGTAATTCTGGGATCCTAGGTTCAAATCTGACCCACTGTAACATCTGCATGGGCTTTGAAGAACTGCATGCTAATGTTGCCCTTGGTTTGATTTGAACCCAGCACTGCAAGGTAGCAGTGCAAACCACTGAGCCCCCATACATCTTCGAACTTAGCTTCAGGGTGAAGTCACACGAACGTATATCGGCTCGGTTTTTACACCAAGACGATATACGTTGTCCTCGGGTGCAGGGGGGGGGGATGGAAGAGCCAGGAGCAGGAACTGAGCTCCCGCCCCCCTCTCTGCCTTCTCTCCGCCCCTCTGCACTATTTGCAATGGGGAGAGGTGGGACAGGGGTGGGGCTAATTCTCGGAACTTAGCCCCGCCCCCACCCCACCTCTTCCCATTGCAAATAGTGCAGAGGGGCGGAGAGGGGGACGGGAGCTCAGTCCCTTCTCCTGGCTCTTCCATCCCCCCCCCCCCCCCCGCACACGAGGACAACATATATCGGCTCGGCGTAAAAACCGAGCCTATATACGTTCGTGTGACTTCACTCTCAGGAGAAGAACAACAAGAGGAAACATTAAGGGAACATATAAATTGCCTTTAGATGTTGTCCTTGGTTAGATTTGAACCTATGACTCCAGCACTGCAAGGCAATAGCTATAACCTCTGACCAACCACACTTTTTCTCTTTCATATTCCTTTTTTGGAGGGGAAGAATAAAAAACACAAAGAATATTCAAATTCCATGCAAATATTATCCTTGGTCAGATTTAAGGTAACAGTACTAACTATTTAGGCACCTTATTGCTTCTTCTTTCTTCCTCCTCCTCTTTTCATTTGCTCCTTTTTCCTCCTTCCTTTTAAATAGGAAGAGGAAAAACAGATGGAGATATCCTTCTCCTTTTTTTTTAATCTTCCCCTTCTTTTCATCCTCTGAAGAAAAAAAAATGATGAAATAACATCTATATGGAATTTGTATGTACCCTTTGTGTTTCTTATTGTTCTCATCTTCTGGAGAGTTAAAGGAGTTGTCCCGCGCCTAAACGGTTTTTTTTTTTTAATAGGCCCCTCGTTCTGCGCGAGACAAACCCAATGCATGGGTTAAAAAAAAAAAACGTTTAGTACTTACCCGAATCCCCACACTGCGGCGACTTCTTCCTTACCTTAGCAAGATGGCCGCCGGGATCTTCACCCACGATGCACCGCGGGTCTTCTCCCATGGTGCACCGTGGGCTCTGTGCGGTCCATTGCCGATTCCAGCCTCCTGATTGGCTGGAATCGGCACACGTGACGGGGCGGAGCTACGAGGACCAGCTCTCCGTCACGAGCGGCCCCATTCACCAGGGAGAAGACCGGACTGCGCAAGCGCGTCTAATCAGGCGATTAGACGCTGAAATTAGACGGCACCATGGAGACGAGGACGCTAGCAACGGAGCAGGTAAGTGAATAACTTCTGTATGGCTCATAATTAATGCACGATGTATATTACAAAGTGCATTAATATGGCCATACAGAAGTGTATACCCCACTTGCTTTCGCGGGACAACCCCTTTAAGGTGGAAGAAGTGTGGTGGGTTAGTGCTTTGCACTATTGCCTTGCAGTGCTGGAGTCCTGAATTCAAATCACACAAAATATTTGCAGGGAGCTTTTCAAAGTCGATGCAGATGTTTTGCTTAGTCAGATTAGAACCTAGGGCCCCAATTACTGCGAAGCAACAGTGTTAACCACTGAACAAAATCCACTGAAAAATAACCACTACCAGCCTCTTAGAAACTGTTAAGGGTTTCTACAGAAAAGTTTGATCCATATTTGGATTCTACAGGTTCTGTTTGCCCATCCCTTACTTCGAATGCAGGAGATAGGAACTGAACTTGCTTTCTAGAATTTTAAGTCATGTTTTGCATCTCAATTTGAATATTTATTGCTCACTCTGCTGGTCAGTTGCATCATTTCAAGCATCATAAATGAAGATTCTTCGGTGCACTGGCCAACCATGAGTCACTTGGCAATTAACAAACAATAGCAAACTGCTGGCTTTATAAAAAGGACTCTATTTCATAAATTTAAGATGACATATTAACCCCTTCAGTGGCGTGTTTCTTTCCACCCTGTCAGACCCACCAGTGCAGGATTTTAAATGGTCTAATCATTTAATTTCAACTAATTTTGCAGTCGCGTTCCAAGAGCCATAACTTTTTCATTTTTCCATTGACCCGGCCATATGAGTTGTACTTTTGATGGCATCATTTTTGGGTATATATAATGTATTGCATAGCTTTTGTAAAACAATTTGTAGGGAGATTGGGGGGAAAAAAAATTCTGCCATTTGTTTTTTGGATTTCATTTTTATGGCGTTCAGCGTGCAGAATAAATAATGTGATAGGCCACCTGCACACGAGCGTTCCGGATTCCGCTAGCGGATTTTCACGCGCGTATGGTACCTAAATGTGCTTGCGGATAGGTGCGGATGCGTGAAAAATCACGCGCGGATATACGCGGATGTGTTGCGGAAAAAACGCGCAGAAAAACCAGCAGACACCCCTTATTGTAAACCCAACCCCTAGAGAACTGCCCATTCCTTGGAAAACAGCTTAAAAACCAACACCCAGACTCCGTTTTGTCCCTCTTGCTTGTGCGAGCACCGTTAAATTATTCTGGCAACATGCCTTCACCCGGTGAGCAGATGTCTTTGTGGGCATGGTTGATCCATGTAACTTTTTTCGGGCGCTTCTCCAGCGGGACTTTATTTCAGTCACTGCAAAAAAATTCACAAGAGGAATTCATTACTACAGATTTTGCATTCTTACATCCTGCATTGGCAAGAAATACTACCTATCTCCCTCTACAAATTTGCCTGTGAAGCTCTGCTGTGTGTTGGGACGCCTCCTACCATGCCTACTTCCTGTAGTCATAGCAACCAGTGACTCCATCTGCAGCTGCACTGCGGATGTACTGCGTGAAAAAACGCACCCATTCACTTGTATTGGAGGCTTCACGCGCAGAATCCGACCCAAATTAGGCCGGCTTCACACGAGCGTGACGGGCTCCACCGCGGAATATTCCGCAGTGAAGCCCGTCACGGCGCCCCCCAGAGACCCCATACTTACCAGCGGAAGATAGCGTGAAGACGCTTCCCCGCCCACCGCCGTCGCGTCATGTGACACGCCCACCGCGCCACATGACGCGGCCGGCCGTGTCACGTGACGCGCCGGCCGCGTCATATGACGCAGCGGCGGTAGGCGGGAAAGCGTTTTCACGCTATCTTCCGCTGTGTTACAGCGGGAGATAGCGTGAACGGACGGCTTCCATTGACTGCAATGGAAGCCGTCAACGCGTACACCCGCGGCAAATAGAGCATGCTGCGGGTGAGGACGGGAGATTTCATGGTGCGAAATTCCGCGGTGGAATTCCGCACCGTGAGCATTGATCTATTAGGTTCAACAGAACCTAATAGCAGGGGGCAACGCAGCGGATTTTTGCCGCGAATTTACGCGGCGTAAATCCGTTCGTGGGAAGGAGGCCTTAGAACAGGTCGCAGATTTTTTCACGCGCGTGAAAAAACGCAATACAAATCCGTCCGTCTGGGGACAACTGCGGATCCTCATAGGAGTATATTGGCTGCGGTCTGGGGCAGATAATGTGCCTAAAATAACGCGCTGGAAATTCCGTTCGTGTGCAGGCACCCATAACATTATCCTCTAAGTCCGCACGATTCTGGCGGTACCAAGTTTATACAGTTTTTTTTATGTTTTGCTATTTTTGTACATTTGAAACATTTTTTATCTTAAAGGTTTGCTTTTGTGTCGCCACATTTCAGGAGCCGTATTCATTTTATTTATCCATTGCCGGAGCTCTAGAAGGGTTTGTTTTTTGCGGGATGAACTCTGGTCTTCATTTATCTAAGTTTTTGGAACATGTAAAATTTTGATCCCTTTTTATCCAATTTTTTCTAGTGGCAAGATTAACAAAATCTGTAATTCTGGCATGTTTTTTTATTTTCACTGCATTCTCTGAGCAGCATAAATAATATATTAAAGTAATTCTACAGGCCAGTACGATTATGCCAATACCAAACTGTAAGAGTTTTTTTTTCTTTTTCACGACTTGTTCACACTTTTGCCATGTAATAAAAAAATCTAAATCATAAAAGAAAAGTACATATTTGGTATCACCGCATCTATAAATGTTCAATCTATTAAAGTAGTACATTATTTACCCAACACGGTGAGCATAGTCCGAAAAAAAAATAAAGAACGCCACAAATGCCCTTTTTCAGTCACCCTGTCTCCCAGAAAAAATGCAATAAAAAGCGATCAAAAAGTCGCATGTATTCTAAATTAGTACTAACATAAACTACAGGACATCCCCCAAAAAATGAGCCCTGATCAAGTACATCAACAGAAAAATAAAAAAGTTATTGCGCGCAGAAAATGCAGCAGAAAATAATTTTTAAAAATTAAATGTATTTGAAAAAAAAGTACTACACCAAAAAAAACTATACAAGTTTGGTATCGTAGTAATCGCACTGACCCATAAAATAAAGTTATCATTTTATTTTTGTTGCAGTTTGTGTGCTGTAGAAACAAAACGCACTGAAAGATGGCGGAATGTCATTTTTTTTCATTGTACTCCACTTAGAATTTTGTAAAAGTTTTTCAGTACATTATATGGTACTTTAAATAGCACCATTGAAAAATACAACTCGTCCTGCAACAAAAAAGACCTCATACAGCGACATCGATGGATAAATAAAGGAGTTATGATTTTTTTAAACAGGGGGAGGAAAAAAAATGGGGGAAAAAAGAAAAAAAGGGGCCATGTCATTAAGGGGTTAAATGATGTACTCCCTTCTCTGGGTCATTACGATGCAGGAATACCACATGTGTAATTTTATTTTTAATTTTTTACAACATAAAGGGAGACAAGTGTTTTTGTTTTAAAGTTTTTTAATTTTTTTTTCAACTTTTTTTTTGTCCCTTTAGGGGACTTCCACAGAGACCGATCAGGACCCCCTGATCACATTCCGGGGGTCCAATGGTGACAGCCCTTTACATGCTGCAGTCACATAGACTGCAGAATTTAAAGGGTTAACACAGCAGAGCTCGGAGGTTTTCTCTGATCTCTGCTGTAAGAGCTGGTGCCTGGCTGTCCTCTGACAGAGGGAGCCCCCTCCTTCTGTCAGCCCTTTACATGCTGTGATCGCATAGACCGCGGCATGAAAAGGGTTAACACAGCAGAGATCAGAAGTTTTCTCCCTTCTCTGCTGTGTAAGGGTGGGTTCACACGAGCGTGTTCTTGTGTGTACATACGCACGCACAAAAAGACACTACTATTTGCAATAATGCATTCCCTATAGTGTGTGCACATGTCCATACTTTGCAGGTGCGTGCCTGCAAAGATAGGACATGCGTGCACCATAGGGAATGCACGCATTGTCTTCAATGGAGCCGCCGCTGCTGCCGACAGCTCCATTGAAAACAATGGTCTGCCGGAACCTTTGCATTCTTTTTCAGGGAAGGGCTTTACATATAAGCTCTTCCTTGAAAACGAAAAATTTTGGTGTAAAAAAAAAAAATGCAGGCATTCTCTTCAATGGAGCCGCTGCTGCTGCCAGCAGCTCCATTGAAGACAGCGGTCTGCTAGCACACCTGAATTGTTTTTCAGGGAAGAGCTTTACATATAAGCCCTTCCCTGAAAAAGAAAAATTTTGGTGTAAAAAAAAAAATTACTTACCTGTCCGCCCCTGCTGTGTCCCCCGCGGGGATGAAGAACACAGTGACAGCTGCGGTAGAGAATTGAAGAATTCTTCTGCTGCATCTGCCACAGATGTGGCAGATGTAGCAGCGGGGAATTCTTTTAACAAGTGGGGATGAAGGAATCATCTGCTGCCTGTAGCAGATGTGTTCTTCATCCCCGCGGGGGACACAGCGTGTAGTTTTTTTACACAACTTTTAATTGGCTTTTCAGGGAAGGGTTTAGGAAGCCCTTCCCTGAAAAGCCATTGACAGCTGCTGGGGCTCAGGGGCGACTTCTGCCGCTGTCCCCAGCTCTGTAGCGCTGCTGAGCTATCAGCAGGTGGGGATTTAAAATACTCGCCTGCTGGTAGCTCTGATTGTGATTGGCTGAAGCTCTTCAACCAATCACAATTAGAGCTGCCAGCAGGCGGGGATTTTAAATCCCCGACTGCTAATAGCTGTGAGCTACAGAGCCAGGGACAGCGGCAGAAGTCGACGCTGAGCCCCGGCAGGTGAGTATTTTTTTCTCTTTACTATTTTTTTTTAATTAAATCACTTTTTATTGAAATTTTCCTTTTACAGTAACAAATGTAGTTACTATAGGTGTACTTTATCAAATTATCAGCTTATCATCAAGGAATGTTAATTATAGTTGCATTACATTTTAGTATAATAGTGCATGTTAATTTTAAACTGACAGTTAATCTCAGTCGCCTTTTCCCACCAATCTAGGTACGCTTAAAGGCTTTATTATCTGGTCTGAGATAGGCGACCGAGATCACTTTTAAGAACATGAGGCATGCACATTGAACACAAAATGAACAATGAAAAGTATATAAAGAGTAAAACATGGGGGAGAAAAGGTGGGACAGATTGTATCGGCTGTCGAGGGACGAGACGTCCTCTCTCGCTTCCCATAGCCCCATCCTCTCCTCTCTTAGATCTTATATATTATTCTTCGCATGCAGAAACATGTGAAAGTAAGTAGCCGTGTCTCAAGCTGGAGGAGTTACCTGGAGGAGTTACCATTCTAAGGCTCTCCGGGTCGGGTCAGCCTCGGAGACGCTGCAGGAGCATGGTTTAATGGTAGAGGGGATGTAATCATGCATAAAGATTAGATAGGGTAAAGGGTAGTGAAAAGAAAGAGAAGGACGTGTGGTGAGGGAGGGGGTGCTAAATTTCCACCAGAGTTTTTTTTACTATTTTAAAAGGCTTTTCAGGGAAGGGCTTCTGAAGCCCTTCCCTGCAAAGCCACTGATAGCTATCGGGGCTCAGCGGCGGGGACAGCGGTAGAAGTTGATGCTGAGCCCCGGCAGGTGAGTATTTTTTTTTTTTTTTACTATTTTTAAAGGCTTTTCAGGGAAGGGCTTATGAAGCCCTTCCCTACAAAGCCACTGACAGCTGCCGGGGCTCAGCGGCAACTTCTACCGCTGATCCCAACTCTGTAGCGCTGCTGAGCTATCAGCAGCCAGGGATTTAAAATCCCCGCTTGCTGGTAGCTCTAATTGTGATTGGCTGAACTTCAGGCAATCAGAATCAGAGCTACCAGCAGGCGGGGATTTTAAATCCCCGGCTGCTGATAGCTGAGAGCTACCGAGACAGGGACAGAAGCAGAAGTCGCGGCTGAGCCCCGGCAGAGTATTTCTCTTTTTTTTAACTCTTTTTAAAGGCTTTTCAGGGAAGGGCTTGTGAAGCCCTTCCCTGAAAAGCCACTGACAGCTGCCGGGCCTCAGCGGCGACTTCTGCCGCTGTCCCCGGCTCTGTAGCGTTGCTGAGCTACCAGCAACCGGGGATTTATAATCCCCGCCTGCTGGTAGCTCTGATTGTGATTGGCTGAAGCACTTCAACCAACCACAATCAGAGCTACCAACAGGCGGGGATTTTAAATCCCCGGCTGCTAATAACTCAAAACTACAGAGCAGGGGACAGCGCCAGAAGTCGCGGCTGAGCCCCGGAAGCTGAAGGGAGATGAGTATTAATTTTTTTTATTCTTTGCTTATGAAGCCCTTCCCTGAAAAGGCATTGATGAGATGCCGGCAGCAGTATTCTTTACAACAGCTGTCATGTGTGACAGCTACGGTTGAGAATTAAAGAATTCCTCTGCTGCATCTGCCACAGATGTGGCAGATGTAGCAGCAGGGAATTCTTTTAACTAGTGGGGATGAAGGAAACATCAGTTTTTTCTTATTTTTTTTTGTTTTGCACTAAAAACTTTTTTTTTTCCGGTAAGAGCTAATATGTAAAGTCCTTCCCTGAAAAAGAATGCAGGGGGCCATCAGAGCATTGTTTTCAATGGAGCCACCAGCAGCAGCCGCGGCTCTATTGACAACAAGCACGCAGCTGTGTTCATGCGTGTTTTTGCTCGTACCTAGGTGCTGACGTATGTACACACCTAAGTACGTGCAAAAACACGCTCGTGTGAACGCACCCTAAGAGGTGGTGCCTGGCTATCCTCTGACAGCCAAGTACCAGCTCTCCCTGCCACAGAGACCATTGGCTTGCTTCTGACAAGCCAATGGTCTCTATGGCATCCTGTAAACAAACTAGTGCAGGAGTTTGAAATTAAAAAGCGTGAGATTGCCGGCCGATCTGCAGTATCTTCCAGCTTCTGTTTTTCAATGTCCTGCACTGGTTCTCTCTGGGTCTGTGCATGCAGAGCACAATGCCACAGCTTATGACATTATGCTCTGCAGCTCCCATAGTGATACATAGCCCGGAAATCTTCCGGGCTATATCACTATCGGCAGTGAAGCTCCTCCCAGAAAATTTACGGGCGTGCCACTCAAGGGGTTAATAGATGCAATGTATAAACCAAATTGCAACTGGTGCAAAACACATTGTGTATATGACATGCTTAGTATAACAGTTAATAGCTGACCTAATTGGAAAATGTAATTCCTCGAGTAAAAGGTCTTCATTGTCCCACACAACGTTATCCAAAGTAAAGTCCCACAGCACACCAAAAGAAAGCGCAGAAGTGCAGAGGTATCAGACGGGTATATGCCAAGCCACCAGTGGGACTATGGACCTCCAGTCCCTGGGTTAAACGTCAAAGTGAAGGAAGTGGCAGCATCCATTGAGGGTTTTAAATTAGAATATTGAAATTTTATTGCTCCATATCTCACAAACAAGTACAGCCTGTACTTGTTTGTGAGATATGAAGCAATAAAATTTCAATATTTTAATTTAAAACCCTCAATGGATGCTGCCACTTCCTTCACTTTGACATTGTCCCACGCAACACACCATTAAACTAATACTAGCAAGTACTGGACGTCCTCTATCTCTTTTGTCAGGGCATTTCACTTCCTCTGCAAACCTCTTTCTAAACCTTAAAACCTTCCTTTCTAACTACACATAGCCACTATTTACCCTATTCTACTCCCCCCAGTATCCCTCTCTCTGCTTCTCTCCACCTTTCTTTTCAACTACTCCCGTTGTCCTGAAACTGGCACCCCCCATAGGATCCTTAAGTGTCTCAAAAGCTGTATGCTCTCTGACTCCCTCCTATTGCTCTACCATATCATCACTCCAATACACAGACACTGCTTTCTCTAATCCAACAATTATCTCAGTGCTGAACTTAGTGGTCCCATTCACACACACACACACACACACACACACACATAAAAGCAACCGATACATTGATAGGCAACCAAGGCACTCTGACCTGACAAAAAATGATCCAAGCTTACAATATTTTCAACTCCAGTATGTAAAATATGGACAAACATACCATTATAATTTTTGATGAAATATATATCTCCATCTATTTACTTTATTCTGGAAGCACATTTGAAAATCTTTAGTTTTTGTTAGCAATTTAGGAGATATACAAATTTAACAATAATTATTACAATTTTGAGAAACATTTTGTTTTTCTCCACAAAACCAAGATTGCAAAGACTCATAGGTGTCCTAATGATAAAAACCTCCACAAATAACCACATTTTAAAGTACAACCCCTTAGCGTATTCATTAAAGGGTGTCATGCATAATGTTTTCCCAGGATTTAAGGCAGTTCAGAGGAGAAAAAATATATATTTGCAAATCTGTAATTTTAAAGACATGTTTTTTTTGTATAGTGCACATGAACATGAGAAAGTGCACCCTCTATTTGTCCTGTTTTCAGAAAAATACCCATCGTGGCCCTAATCTTATATCTAGACTTATAACAGGGCCCAAAAGGAAAAAAGAATCCAATGGCTTTCAGAACAGAACATTTGCTTGAGGGTGCATTCACACGAACGTATATCGGCTCGGTTTTCACGCCGAGCCGATATATGTCCTCCTCGTGTGCAGGGGGGAGGATAGAAGAGCGCAGGAGCAGGAACTGAGCTCCCACCCCCTCTCTGTCTCCTCTCCACCCCTCTGCACTATTTGCAATGGGGAGAGGCGGGACGGGGGCGGGCTAATTTGCGGCCCTTAGCCCCGCCCCCGTCCCACCTCCTCTCATTGCAAATAGTGCAGAGGGGCAGAGAGGAGGCGGAGAGGGGGCGGGAGCCTCAGTTTCTGCCCCTGGCTCTTCCATCCTCCCCCCCCCCTGCACACGAGGAGGACGTATATCGGCTCGGCGTGAAAACCGAGCCGATATACGTTCGTGTGAATGCACCCTGAAAGTGTTTCAGGCCCCATTGCACCCATTGAAGAATCCTTAAGCTGCAAAAGCTATAGAAGAAAAACAAAAATGACCCCATTTTGAAAACTAGACCCCTTAACAAACTCATCTAGGTGTGCACTGCATATTTTGACCTCATAGTTTTTGAAGGAATATAAGCACAGCATAAAGGAAAAAAATTATATTTTTAATTTTTTTGGCGGTTGTGTCATTTCAAAAACATTTTTTTTTTGTACCGCACACATATGAATGAAGACTTGCACACCAAGATGGATTCCCCTTTTTGTCCTGTGTTTATAAATGTAGCCATTGTAGCCCTGATCTTATATTTGGACGTATAAGAGGGTCCAAAGAAGCATCCCGTGGTTTCGGGCCCCATTGTACATTTTCAGAGCCCTCAAACTATTAAAATCATGGAAAACCCCGAGAGTGTGCAACTCAAATTGTATTCCACTTGTTCCTTTTGTGTTGAGCAATACCCTCATTGTAGCCACAATCTGCTTACTGGACTCATGGCTTGGCCTTTAATGGAGGGAACACCCATTGGCTTTCAGGGGACAACTGAATAAATTCCAGGACCCATTATACACTTGAGCAGAAAAAAATATTAAATTGACTCCCTAAAAAGATTAACCTTACCCCCCCCCCCCCCCCCACCCACCACCACCACCACCACCACCACCCAACCCGGCATTCCCTAAATCTTAAATAAATCTTAAATAAAAATTAATAATAATTACAGAGGCCTGGTTGGGATAGGCAATAAATCTGGGTATCCCTCCTCCTCTTATGCTTGCTGCTAACCCGCCAATTCTTTTGGGGGTATCTATCAACCTCAGTGGTAGGGATGGGTTGTTTCATACCTCTTCAAACTTGTACATTTGATGTAGTGTGGTGGTCTCAAACAGAAGGTGCTTAACAACCTCCTCCTGGAATTGCAGCAAAATGAGCATTCCCTGGGACTTTTTATATAATGCATAAGCATTATAGGTAGTGATCTGAATATGGCAGATTGCTACCTTTTTGTGTCAGGTCCTGGTCTTTGACTTAACTAGGAGTGGCTTTAGCACCTGGTCAGACAGGTCTACATCCCCATAAACATAATGTAGTCTGTGACACAGACAGGTTTTCTCTTGTCCGTTGTAGCCCCCCTTCCCCTTACTACTTCTGAGGTGTCTGTGTACACAGTTTAGAGGATGTAGATTTCCTTTTTGTCGTGCCACTGGACTACAGGCAGTGGGTCCCTTGTAAGTGTGTATATCACCCCCGTTTCCACGTGCCTAGACACCAGGGGTTTTGTGAATCCTGCTCTGTTTTTCTTACTGTCCCACAGGCCCATGTATTTAAAGGCATGGAGGGATTTGAATAATGGGACACTAGTATAATAGTTGCCCATACACATATGGCACACCTTGTGCAAGAATGGTACCATTAGCTCCCAAACAATTTTTCCATTGACGCCAATAATTTCTAGGCAATCTGGGGGATTAAGAGGGTGGTCCCAGCCTGCATGTATAAATTTTATTTTTAATCGCAGTTATAGCCAGTTGTGCTCTCACACCTTATATAATTTGGCACTACACCTAGAGCGTTTGGATGGAATAAACTGCTAATAGGAAAACCAGCCCTTGAAGCTCATCAGGGAATCGTCAACTAAAAGATTTTTGCAGGGGTATAAAGATTTTGAAAGGATTCTTTCAGCAGGGAGATTAGGGGCCTCAATTTATTTAAATCGGTCATAGGCAGGGTCATCTCTTGGGGGAACTTAGGAATTATCATTAAAATGGAAGAAATTAGCATTTCAAAATGGGTTCGGGGTATGATTGCCCCAAATACAGGGATCGCATGCGCAACACTAGTAGACCAGTATGAGTGGATTGGGGATTTTTCTTTAACTAAACCCGTTAACAAAAGGATTCCCAATATTTTATTTCTGGGACATTTATGGGGGCTCCATATTCTTGAATAGACAGAGGTGGGGTGCTCTGCAATAAATTGTCTAGCAAAGATATCGTTCTTCTGGACAATTAATTCCACAACTTTAACACATAAATATATTTATACAATTTATTAGCAGCATCAGCATTTACATCCAGAGTCTCTACAAATTGAAGTGTTGTCACCTAGAAAGGTTTTCAGTTAACAGGTATGCCTTGTCAAGAGTTAATTTGTGGAATTTTTTGCCTCCTTAATGAGTTTGAGATCATCAGTAGAGATGAACGAACGTACTCGGTAAGGCCGATTTCGCAATCGAGCACCGCGATTTTCGAGTACTTCACTACTCGGGTGAAAAGTACTCGGGGTCGCCGGGGGGCGGGGCGTGGCGTGGTGGAACTGGGGTAGCAGCGGGGAACAGGGGGGAGCCCTCTCTCTCTCCCACTCCCCTCTGCAACCCCCCGCCCCACAGTGCCCCCAAGTACTTTTCACCCGAGTAGTGAAGTACTCGAAAATCGCGGTGCTCGATTGCGAAATCGGCCTTACCGAGTACGTTCGCTCATCTCTAATCATCAGTTATATTGTACAGAAGTAGGGTTGATACACAGTTCCAATACAGTGTTTAGCCCTATTTAACTACTTTTCTAACCCACATTATGGCAAGAACTACTGAACTAAGTAAAGAGAAACGACTGCCCATCACTACTTTAGGACATGGAAGTCAGTCAATGCAAAAATTTCAAGAACTTTGAAGATATTCTCAAGTGCAATCATGAAAACTCATCAAAGGCTGTGATGAAACTGTCTCTCGTGAGGACCTCCCCAGGAAGGATGACCAAGAGTTTCCTATGCTGCAGAGAATACATTCATCAGATTAACAAACCTGAGAAACCGTTAATTAACAGCACCTCAGATTGGAGCCCACATTAATGCTACCCAGAGTTCAATTACCAGACACATTTCAATATCAACTATTCAGAGGGACATTTGAAAATCTAGCCTTTATGGTTGAATTACTACATAGAAGCCACTACTGAGAAACACAACAAATGAACATTTGTGGAAATCTTTACTTTGATCTGAGGAGTGAACATTTTAGATTTTTGGTTCAAACCTCTATGCAGGAACATGAGCAAATGGTCTCTACATGTTTAGCTCCAAACATAAAGCATGAAGGAGGTGGTGTGGTGGTGTTAGGGTGTTTTGCTGTTGACATTGTTGGTGATTTATTTAGAATTCAAGACACAATTAACCAGCTTCGCTACCACAGCATTCGACAACGACATGCCCCCAAAAATGACCCCAAAGAGTGTGCAAAGCTATTATCAAAGCAACAGTGAGCTACTTTAAAGAATCTCAGATATAAAACATATTCTGGCTTGTATCACTACTTAATTCCATATGTGTTCCTCTATAGTTTTCATGTCTTCGATTAATATCTACAATGCAGACATTTCAGTGTATACATACACTAGAGTACATATCCAAATGCTCTTAGAGCCCCTTCAGACTAGTGTATGTGCGAACAGTCTTGCCTGAGCGCAACATATTTGTGCCAAGTGTGAATAAGTTTCTTTTTCATGCAGATCAGCACATTTTACTGTATTTCTTGCACTTCCAGGGCATGCTCACATGCACATGTTACCTGACCATGATTTAAATGGCTATTTAGCCTAATGAGGTCCATATGTGTTGTTTTTTCTAACACAATTGTGCAGCGTATTGCAAACTTGTGTGCCTATTGAGTGCACATTTGCATACCTCCCATGGACTTGCATACCTCCCATGGACTTGCATACCTCCCATGGGGACCTTTGGTGCTCAAATGCACACTAAAATAAAGCATGCTACTTTTCTTACTGCTTGTGGAATGCACATGTCAAAAAGGTGAAGGAGAACAAACCCATTGAAGTCTATGGGTTCTATTCTCTGTGTACTGCGTGCTCAAAATTTGTGCGTGCAGATATGAGCACAATTACATCCATCTGAAAGGACTATTAAGTGAACACATACATAATTTACATTAAGAATACACATATACATTGACACATCTTCTGGCTGCTCGTCCTGGGTTTCCTGCAGTCCTGGCTTCCAGTCTTTTTAAGCCATCGGCCTCCTGCACTGCTGGATCGAGTGTGCGCCCTCAATTCTAAGCAACAACACTAAGGCACTGTTACGGTCCTAGTGTTTATTGCAATTAAAGAGAAGGTCTAGAAGGGGTACCTACAGGCTTCCCCTCCCAGCTCAGGGTCCCATATCATCTGTGTTGTATGCCTCCATAGGAGGTATGCCTCTGATAATTGACAGAATTTTTCTTTGATGAGGCTTTTCATTCCTAGGAGCTGAGAGTGACCAGATCCCTTCATATGATGATGTAGATGACATAAATGGAGAAAATTCACCAAGTAAGTCTATTCATCATTAAAGTGATCAAATTATCAAAATTTGGTGTAAACTAAGCCAACTAATAGGTAGTGTTAGTGCAAACAACAATATTTGCTATATGATATGCTTGTTGGGTCCATATTCTTAGAGGACAAGCTGAGCTCAGGAGATTAACATGAAATCACACAGTCAAGAATGTGATCCAAAGTTATCTGTTTATTGATTGACAGGCCACATTTTTTATAGGGCACATGCTTCATTTACAATAATTTAAATCTAGTATAATTCATTTATTACCATTGGTCAAAGAAAAAGCAAAATATGAATATGATAGATAACATCTAAAATTAAAACCAAAGAAACATGCAAGCGCAGTTAATCATATACATATATAAAAGTACAGTAAGTCTAAACAATAAACTGTATAGAGAGCAAGTGGAGAACAGTGCACAATGACCCCAGACATTCAATCTAAAGCCTTGGAATGTTCTAATCATCGAGATTCCTTTTTATTTTTCAATACTTTTGAGCAAATCTTGTAAAAGGAAAAGTACAAAATATTGACACAGTCTATATCATACAAAATGGAAGGCGCATACTATAATACAGTGAAGGGAAAATGGAGTCATATTCATTTTACTAACAGTAGTATAAAGTTAGACTAGACAGCCTGAGGGCCCACATGGCTGACATATCATACCAGTGATAATCATTCCTGTGCTTTTACACAGGAATGAGCATTGCTCAGTGAGTGGAGATGGAAAGGGTCTGTATAGTTCTGCCCTCTCCCCTTCATTCACAGTAAACAGGCAGTCATTCATAAATGAGCAACTGCCTGTTTACGCAGGCCTATACAGTGTTCAGTTTTTCTGCATACAGAAACTTTATGATGTGCAAGAAGTGAGCAACTTCTCATTAGTCATTTAGTCAGGGCATGCATTTCTACTGAACAATAATCATTCTGATTCCCTCTGGATGTGAGATTCTGAACTATTTATCAGTCTGTGTAAAAGGGCCCTTAAAAAGCACAATTAACACACCTTAGTATGATGCAGCTACTGTACTCTGAGGACTCCTATCCGTGGCCTACCATCAAGGCTGTGGGAGCTACCATTTTTTATTTTACTCTCTCTCTTTAAGCTACTTATATCTAATGGGGATATTTTTTCTAGCTTCGATGGTCTAGATTTTTTTGACCCAGCACTGAGCTATTCAGACAGTATTAGCTATATATTAGCTAGAACCCATCAGTGTACCAGACAGGGTTAGGACATGATCCGCACCCCAGCTAGTATCTAAGTTCATCCCCTTATAGCTTTGAGAGAATCTTGATAGTAGATGCTCAACATTGGACGAACATTGCTTCGATTTTGATTCTACCTTGTTCTAAGCTCCATTAGACTAAAACTCTTCTTTAGCTGCTCTGTATATCTAAAATACGAATCCTCCTGAAGAGCCACACACATGGAGTGGCGAAACGCGTAGAGTCAAAACCGTTTATAGTTGTAGTAAACGAGCAGATTTATATACTAAAGAGTTTAACCACACAGCATACACAATCTGTACGAAGTTTTTAAAGAGGACTCCTATCTAGACCTATTATAATCATGTTATGATATTTATCTCATGAGGTTTCCATTAGTTTCTCTGATCTTATATTATGCAATCAGTTAGTTTTCATCATTCAATATAGATATCACTAGGTATACATAAATGTGGGCGGCCTTTATATTTATGAGCCGGGGAGTTATCTACACCATCATTTGTAAGGATTATTTGTGGGCTTTATTAATGGTTATGAAATTCTATCTATGTGAATTGGTAATGGGAACAATCAATAAATCTGTATTTCTAACACAACTAACAGGACTAATAATATTTCATTATTATATTATTTTAGGTTCCCCTTTGAAGAAGAAGACATCAGAATATGACTATGATGACGCTGGATTATTTTATGAGACTAATGATGTATCAGCAACTGGAGTTGAGAGAAACGGTGAAGATTTACTAATCTGTATTATTATTCTACTGTAGTAGTGTTTGTGGAGAGGAATCTTTACATTTAGCGGATTTATTGCAGCTATTTATGTGACTGTCCCGTCCATCTGAATCAGACTTATAGAAGTCCATATTTCCTACCAAAATAACCCTATTAAGATTAACCCCTTGAATGGCACACCCGGAAATTTTCCGGGATGAGCTCCACTGCCCATAGCGATATAGCCCGGAAGATTTCCGGGCTATGTATCACTATGGGAGCTGCAGAGCACAATGCCACAAGCTGTGGCATTGTGCTCTGCCTGCACAGTCCCTCATAAAACAGTTCAGGACTTTGAAAAACAGAAGCTGGAAGATATTGCCAATCTGCCGGCAATCTCCCGCTTCTGAATTCAAAAGTCCTGCACTGCTTTCTTTACAGGTTGCCATAGAGACCATCGGCTTATCAGAAGCAAGCCGATGGTCTCTGGCAGGGAGAGCTGGTGCTTGGCTGTCAGAGGATAGCCAGGCTCCAGCTCCTACAGCAGAGATCAGAGAAAACCTCCGATCTCTGCTGTTTTAACCCTTTACATGCTGCAGTCTATGTGACTGCAGCATGTAAAGGGCTGTCACCATGTGACCCCCAGAATGTGATCAGGGGTCCTGATGGGTCTCTGTGGAAGTCCCCTAAAGGGACAAAAATTTAAAAAAGTTTTTAAAAAAGTGAAAAAATTATTTAAAAAGTAAAAATAAAAACACTTGTCTCCCTTTACTTTGTTAAAAATTTAAAATAAAATTCCACATGTTGTATTCCTGCATCGTAATGACCCAGAGAAGGAAGTTAGTACATTATTTAACTCCTTAATGACACGACCCCTTTTTCCTTTTTTCCCCATTTCTTTTTTTCCTCCCCTCCTTTAAAAAATCATAACTCCTTCATTTATCCATCGACTTCGCTGTATGAGAGCTGGTTTTTTGCAGGACGAGTTGTAATTTTCAATGGACCTATTTAAAGTACCATATAATGTACTGAAAAACTTTTACAAAATTCTAAGTGAGGAAAATGAAAAAAAATGACATTTCGCCATCTTTCAGTGTCCACAAACTGCAACAAAAACAACATGATTACTTCATTCTTTGGGTCAGTACAATTACTTCAATACCAAACCGGTATAGTATAGTTTTTTTTTGCTGTAGTACTTGTATTTTTTTTTCAAAGACATTTAATTTTTTAAAATAATTTTCTGCTGCATCTTCTGCCCGCAATAACTTTTTTTATTTTTCCGTCAACGTACTTGAACAAGGGTTAATTTTTAGCAAGATGTCCTGTAGTTCACATTAGTACCAATACGGAATACGTACAACTTTTTGATCACTTTTTATTGCATTTTTCAGGGAAACAGGGTGACTGAAAAAGTGCATTTCTGGCTTTCTTTATTTTGTTTTTGGACTACCTTTACCGTGCGGGGTAAATAATGCACTACTTTGATAGATCGGACTTTTATGGATGCAGAGATACCAAATATGTATTTTTCTTTTATAATTTAGATTTTTTATTATAGATATGGCAAAAGGAGAGTGATTTAAACTTTTATTCCTTTTTTTTTTTTTTCTTTTCGTACTGGCCTGTAGAATTACTTTAATATAATATTTATACTGCTCAGAGAATGCAGTGAAAAATAAAAATAATAAACATGCCAGAATTACAGATTTTGTTAATCTTGCCACTAGAAAAAATAAAATAAAAAGCGATAAAAATTTTAGATGTTCCAAAAAATTAGATAAATGAAGACTGGAGTTCATCTCGCAAAAAACAGGCCCTTCTAGAGCTCCGGCAATGGAAAGATAAAATTAATACGGCTCTTGGAATGTGGCGTCACAAGAGCAAATCTTTAAGATAAAAATGTTTTAAATGTACAAAAATAGCAAAACATAAAAAAACTGTATAAACTTGGTATCTCCGGAATCGTGCTGACTTAGAGGATAATGTTATCACATTATTTATTCTGCACGCTGAACGCCGTAAAAATGAAATCCAAAAAACAAATGGCCGAATTTCTTTTTTTCCCCCAATCTCCCTACAATTTTTTTTACAAAAGTTATGCAATACATTATATATACCCCAAAATGATGCCATAAAAAAGTACAACTTGTCCCACAGAAAACAAGCCCTCATATGGCTGTGTCAATGGAAAAATGAAAAAGTTATGGCTCTTGGAACGCGACTGCAAAATTAGTTGAAATTACATAATTAGACGATTTTAAAAAACTGCCCTGGTGTGTCTGACAGGGGGGTAAGAAGCCCGCCACTCAAGAGGTTAATGGAACCAATTATGTGTTACTGAGATTTCTGTGACACATCCATGTATGTAATTAAATCCCTGTAGTCTTATTATATCATTATATTAGTTTATCTTGATCTCAAAAGAAGATTTTTCCTTGAAGAACATCTCATTAAACAGAAGCCATCCAGATAATCAGCGGCTCGCAGACTTTGTGACTTCTTTGGCTACTTCAGCCCCTCCTGTGATCAGTTATTATAACTGGGGAAGCCATGTTGTACCAGACATTTCCACCACACTGGCCCCTAATGCCATATAATACAGGGATAGTTTGGGTTCATGTGCTCGTTAGGATGGTTTCTCACACAGATTTTTGTCAAAACATATCACCGTTTTAATGTCGTTTTGGGGGAATTTTATTGGAGCTGTAGTTCAATAAAAAGTCTATGCAGTATATGCAGTTTTTTGCCATGTTTTTTGGACAGCTTTTCTATTATACATAGTTTTTACATGCATTATTTTCATCTCCTACAGAGAAACACACGGAAAAAGAGCCAAACCTACCCCATACCGCAGATGTTAAAAAAAGGCCACTGTTGAAGAAAAGCATTACATGGGGGAAAAAAATTCTACCCCCTCCCCTAAAAAAATGCTTTTTTAAAATATGAAAATAATGAAAAATATACATTAATATTGCTTTATATTTGGACTAGAGATGAGCGAACCTACTCGGCCACGCCCCTTTTTCGCCCGAGTACCGCGATTTTCGAGTACTTCCGTACTCGTGCGAAAAGATTCGGGGGGCCCCGTGGGTGAGTGGGGGGTTGCAGCAGGGAGTGGGGGGAAGAAGGAGAGAGAGAGGGCTCCCCCTGTTACCTGCTGCTACCCCCCGCTCTGTCATGCCTCCCCCCGCCCCCCGGATCTTTGCACCCGAGTACTGAAGTACTCGAAAATCGTGGTGCTCGATCGAGTAATTACTCGAAACGAGTAGGTTCGCTCATCTCTAATTTGGACCACAATTATGGGTGAAACTATAAAGTAAAAGCCAGTTTAGCAGTGATATTCCATGATATTCATCTACAGTATATATACATTAGGGTGGTTTCACACGAGCGTGTGCATACGCGCGCACAAAACACGCGTCTATTATAACCAATGCATTCCCTATGGTGTGTTCATATGTCCGTGTTTTACACGCGTGCGCCTGTAAAGATAGGACATGCGTGCACCATAGGGAATGCACGCATTGCCTTCAATGGAGCCACGGCTGCTGCCATTGGCTCCATTGAAGGCAATGGTCTGCCAGCACCCCTTAATTGTTTTTTTTAGAAAGAGCTTTAAATATAAGCCCTTCCCTGAAAAACAACCATTTTACTGTAAAAAAAAAATTATATATACATACCTGTCCACCGCTGCCATGTCCCCTGCGAGAATGAAGAACACATCTGCCACATGCACTCAGCCAATCATAGGCAGCTCTCACCTGTCATTCATTCTGCGAGAGCTGCCTTTGATTGGTTGAGCGCCTCAGCCAATCAGAAGCAGCTCTTTCAGCAGGCAGAGATTTTAATTCCCCGCCTGCTGAAAGAACTGCATTACAAAGTCGGGGACAGCACAGAGAGGACGCGGCTGAGCCCCGGCAGCTGAAGGAAGGTAAATATGTGGGGTTTTTTTTCGTTTTTTTTTACACTAGTTTGCCTTGTTTTTTAGGGAAAGGCTTATATTTAAAGCTCTTCCCTGAAAAACAATTACAGGGTGCCAGTAGACCATTGCATTCAATGGAGCCGCCGACAGCAGCCACGGCTCCATTGAAGGCAATGTGCACCTGCATACACGTGTGTTTTTGTGCGTACAGGGTTGCGCACATATGTACGCACAAACACACGCTCATGTGAAGCCACCCTTAGTCGTTGAATAGTCTAAAATATGATGATGTAATGAACAAGCTCTCATTGTGGTTTTGTAACCAGGAAAAGAACATGGATATGATGATGTGGATATTGAACTTTTATCTCGGTCTGTAAACTCTGGAGAAGTCGCTACTCATGCTAACAATGGACAGCTAGGACCATCTTGGGAAGGTTTGTACTTATAAAACATACAGACATTCATTGGGTCTTTTCCACAATTTGCCTTGATCAAAACTTACATCCCCCCAAGGGCTTTCCCAGTTATTGTCAGGCTGTGTGCTGTCCATATATTCTACAGACAATACATGGACCCATCCTTTGTGGGTCTAACGCAACGGCCTAGGTTTCCTCAGAGTGGATGTTGGGGCTTGAGTCGCAGCTATAAGTAAAAGTGGGTAGAGACTTAGTGTACGGCCTCCGGTGTTCCCCGACCCAAGGAGAAGAGGGCAGGGGAGGGAGCCAGGTCCCCCAAAATGGGGGGTTGAATGTTGAAGGACTGATTCTTGCCCTACCTGCCGGGAGGCGGCGCCGTGGACCCCGCGTCTACAATGTCGCTTCTAATTTTGCGCCAGGGGTTCCATGTTTAGGTATCTGTCGTGGGTACCACTGTGCCAACTAGATAACTCTTCCAGATTCGATAAAAGGTCCTCTCTGTCCCTCCAAAAGGTTAGGGTGGGGGGGCTCTTGCTTTTTTCACATAAGTGGGATGAGGGCTTTGGCTGAGTCAAGCATGAATGCGATCAACCTATGTTTTAGGGGGTGGAAGGCAGGCGTTGACTTCCACAGGAGAACCAACTCAGGGGACAGGCTGAGATTCGGGGAGAGCATTTTCAGAACCCTCTCCACCCCGCTCCAGAAGGGGGCAAGGAGGGGGCAGCTCCACCATATATGTATGTATGAGCCCGGGGACGTCTCGCGCCTCCAGCACTTGTCATGTGAAGTTAGTTTGTGATCGAATAACCATTGCGGGGTCCTGTACCATCTTGCCAGAAGCTTATAATGCGACTCCTGGGAGGTGACACATAGAGAAAGGCCAAAGGCCGTTTTGAGTATAAGTTTAGTCTCTTCTTGGGTAAGTGTAACTTGAAGTTCTCTCTCCCAGGAGGATAAGAAAGCTGGTTTTGAGTCACAGGGGGGGGGGGGAGATAAAATTTTTTCGGATATATGAAATTTTCCTCGAAGTATTAGGACCCCCTCTGATTGTAGTTTCGAAAGGGGTCAGAGGTCTGGAGGACCTGAACCGCATGAAGAAAATATTGAGCATTTTTTCTATGTGTGCGGATACCAGAAAGGGGAGCGTCTGGTTGGGGAGGAGCTCTTTTAGTATTACTGAGGGAGGTTTGTGCGCTAAGTGGAGGGCATCTTGGATCTTTTTGTCTGCAAACAAACTCCAGATATGGGCCGAGCAGGGATCTAGGGGTAGCTCCAGGACCTTATATAGTGCTCGTAAGGGGGTGCAGGGGGAGGGCCTAGGAGCCAGAGTTTCCCTCAGGCCGTCCCATGTTTCTGCAGACCCCCTCAGGAGCGGGTCTGCCCATTTACCTATCAGGTTTTTCTTGTCCGGGAACCAGAGATCCTCCTGGAGGGTGGGACCGTAAGAGGCCTTAGCCAATGCCTGGACGAGGGGGTCTTTACTAGGATGGGAAAGTTCCGTCCAATAGTTTAGTTGAGTGGCTTGGTAAAATTCTCGAATGCAAGGGAGATCTATGCCTCCTTCAGTGCGTCTCCTGACCAGGAGGCAATGGGCCAGTCTTGGTCTCTTCCCCATCCATAAATATCTGGAGTAAATTGAGCGAATAGTCTTGAGGAAATTAGCTGGGATAAATATTGGAAGCAGTCTAATTTTGTATTGTATAATGGGGATAACATAAGATTTTAGGATATTTTTCCTTCCCATCCAGGAGATGAAAGGAAATTCATACTGCCGCTGAAGGTTCTTGGTCTTGGTTATAAGTGGGGGAAAATTTGCAGTGTAAAGGTCTTCAGATTTCCTAATGAGTCTTATTCCCAAGAAATCAAATCCAGATTATGTCCATGAGAAGGGAGAGTTAGACTTCAGAGAGATATATCGAGACGTGGGGATTGATATGTTGAGTGCGGTGGATTTATCGAAATTGATTTTAAAGTTCGAGAGGGAGCCAAACTCCTCCAGGAGTAAAGTAAGTCTGGGAAAGCTATCCTCAGGTTTTGTGACAAGGAATATGATATCGTCCGCATAAGCTGGGGACGAGAGAGTTTCTTTACCGATTTTTAATCCATGGATTAGGGGGTCGTTTCTGACCCTTTGGTGGAAGGGTTCCAGTGCCAATACAAAGAGAATAGGTGACAGGGGGCAGCCCTGGCGGGTGCCATTATTTATATTAAATGCCGGGGAGCGGGCATTGTTAACTTTTAGTCTTGCGTTGGGCATGGCGTACAGGGAGAGAATTGCCCTGACAAAATCTGATGGGATGTTGAATTGCAGAAGGACTCTCTCCATGTACAGCCAATTAACGTGATTGAACGCTTTTTCAGCGTCGGTACTTAGGAAAGCTAAAGGAATGTTATGGGTTTGGGCGTATTTTGCTGCATGCAAGAGTCTCAGACAATTATCTTTAGCTTCCCTCCCTTTAATAAAGCCCGTTTGTTCGGGATTAATTATTTTTGTAACATGTTTTTCAAGCCTTTTGGTGAGCAGTTTCGCCCATAGTTTCATGTCGAAATTTATTAAAGAAATTGGCCGGTAGCTTCCACAGTGTTCTGGGTCCTTGTTTTCTTTGTGGACTAAAGTTATGTGAGCTTCTTGTGCTTGTTTTGTCAGGTTATCACCCTGTAGGAGGGAGTTAAAGAGTTGGGCTAAATGTGGGGCTAAGGTGGCTCTGAAGGATTTATAATAAATTAGCGGAAGGCCGTCTGGGCCAGGGCTTTTCCCTGCTGGAGAGGAGGAGAGAAGGTCCTCTACCTCCTGGATGGTAACGGGGTCAAAAGGTCAGGCGCTGCGTCGTTCGGTATTTTGAGTAGGTTTAGGTCTTTTAGAAAGGAATCAATCTGGGACATGGCGTAGGCTCTGGTCTCCCGGGTAAGTGGTTCCCTGAGGTTGTAAAGGCGAGAATAGAATTTTTGAAATTCTAGAGCTATTTCCTCTGTAGAGGAGACCTGAGAGCCTTCATGGGTTTTGATAGATTTAATAAAGTTGCGGGAATAAGCTTTTTTGATAAGGGATGAGGTGAACTTGCTCCCCCTGTGGCCCTGGGCATAGACCGTGTGTTTAAGATAGAGGTGTTTTTTGTTGAACTTCGTTTCGAGAAGTAGTTTGAGTTCCTTTCAGAGCGAAGTTGATTTGTCCTGTGTTAACTTAATTTCTGAGCTTTTTGCTACTTGTTCAAGTTTAGCAATTTGCAAAAGCTTATAGTCTATCTCTTTTTGTTGTGCTTTTTTCGTTCTAGTGCCCAGGGCAATCAGGAGTCCCCTGATATAAGCCTTATGGGCTTCCCAGACTATCGGGAATCGTTGTTCTTCTGATGTGTTAATTTGGAAGTATTCTTCCAGGGAATTATTCAGTTGTGTTCTGTCTTGCTCTAGGTCGAGCAAGGAGGGGTTTAGTTTCCAGCGCCATTCCCGGGGGGAGGTGTTGGGTAAATTTAAGTCAATATGTACCAGCGCGTGGTCTGAGATAAGGATCGAATCAATCTTTGCCCGAAACGAAGCTTGTAAGAGAAAGGAGGAGGAGAAAATATAATCGAGGTGATGGTAGGATGCATGGACTGGAGAGAAGAAGGTATAATCTTTTGAGGTGGGATTCATAAACCTCCATACATCCACCACCCCGACTTCTGAGAAAGTGCGGATGAGTCTTTTCAGTTTCCTCTGGGAAATCTGAGACCTCACGGTGGAAGAGTCTATTAGTGGGCATAAAGCAAGACTTAGGTCACCTCCCAGGAGGATGGGGCCAGAGGCAAAGTGCTTGAGAATCTCTAATTGTTTAATTAACCATGGTACTTGGTCCGTATTTGGTGCGTACAAGTTGGCAAGGGTAATTCTGATATGGTTGAGGGAGCCTCTTAAGAATAAAACCCTGCCTTCCTCGCCTGAATGTCGGGCTTCACATGTAAAGGGTAAGGTGCTGTGTAAGAGGATTGAGACGCCCTTCGAGGCCGAAGTAGGGTGGGTACTGTGGAAACCTTGCGTATATTGCCTACCCGGTAGGGACAGGCACCTATTTCCCCTGAAGTGGGTCTCCTGCAAGAAAACAATCTTTGATCCATACCTCTTTAGAAGTAATGCAATGTGGTGCCTTTTAGAGGGTGAGTTGATCCCCTTAACATTGAATGAAGTGATGCGCAGAGGGGTATCCATGACGGCGGAGTCCGGCAGGCAGGCGAGGCGACTCACAGAGAATGAAGAGGAGAAAAAAAAAGTTAGAGAATGGGATTGCGTTTTGGACCGAAGGCAATTGGGCCTGCTCTTGCGGGAATGAGGAGGAGAAGCAGGAAAGCAGGGGAGGAGGGGGAAGAGGGAGGGGAAGGAGAACTGGACACAGAAGGAAGGGAAGAGGACTATGGACACTTACACACAGGCAAAACAATTAAGCAATTGCAAATGAGAATACGGTTAGGGCGAGGACTAAATTCGTGACCTCACTCTTAGGTGGGGGGGCTAGTTGTCTGAACTACGTGAAGTCGGAGGACAGACAACCGAAGTTACAGCCTGGTCAGTCATGCGCCCACGAGGTCTTAAAGATGTAAGACATGAACCATATGGACAATAACAGCACACTAAGAACATGAAAACAATGCTGTAAGGTTGCGTAAAATTGACGCAGTTAGATTTGCGGATGTTAAGGGTTTAGGACAGTTTAGGCCATTCAGAGTCCAGAACTAGGTCAGAGAAGAACAGCCATCTCCACCAAGGTGTTACTTCTTTTCTGGGGAATTCTCCAGAATGGCCAACGGGGACCGAAGTCCAGCACAAAGAGCACTAACATGGAGCAGCCCAGGGGGCAGGGGCGCTCCCCTCAGATGTCCACATTGTAGAGGGGTTCTTTGGGTTTTTTCTTTTTTCCCCTAGGGGATTTCAGGCTGCCGGCCTGCTGCCAGGATTCAGGGGGAGTCAGCTTAGGGAGCTTCGGGAATTCGGGAAGGAGAAGCCAGCAGGGTGAATCTATGGGGTCAAGCCCTAGGTGCTCCCAGCTTTTTTGTAGATCTTCAGGGGATCTAATGGCGAGACGGCGGCCCTTATGGGAGATGCCGATGCCGAAGGGAAGAAGCGCCGAGTACTTTATGTCCTTTGCTCTCAGTGCTACCAAAAGAGGGCATAGGAGACGGCGTTTCGTCAGTGTTGAGGGGGACAAATCCTGGTAGATCTGTACGGGAAAATCTCCATATTTAAGGTCGTTTTGGGATCTTGCAGCTTTCAAGATGGCCGAGGTGTCTTGAAAAGAGAGGAGTTTGCAAATGACGTCCCGTGGAGGCTCTGATGAGGATGAAGGGGGAGGTCTAAGCGCCCTGTGTATGCGCTCAATGGTTATAGTAAAGGCTTTTTCTGTGCCCAATAGAGTTGAGAAAATTTCCGCAGCTACTTTGCAGAGAGACTCGGAAGCCCAGGATTCCTGGAGACCCTTGAAGCGGATGTTACAGCGCCGATTGCGGTTCTCCAGGTCTTCCTGCATGACTAGTGCCTGGTTTATGTGGTCATGTTGGTCCTTGAGTACTTGCGCCATAGCTAGAGCATGTGAAGAGACCGCAGCTGAGGATGACTCTAAGTCCTCTATTCTGCGCCCCATATGCTTTATGTCCTCCTTTATTTCAGCCAATTCAGCCATTACAGGGTGGAGGGCATTCATGATAAGGTCCTTCATAAATCCTCTGGACACATTCTCTCTGTCCTCATCATCGGAGGAGAGCTCCCACTCCCCCTCCTTACTGTGTGCTGCAGCTGCCTCATGAGCCGGCACCATCTTGGAGATAGGGTGAGGAGAACGAGCGGCCCGTTCTTTCAGGTACCACTGCATTCCAGGCTGGTTTTTCATAGAACGGGGGGTACCCAAGTGCTCAGTGCTTTTGTCCTTGCAGGTCTTTCCCATGTCCGCGGGTCTGTGTAGCGGTGAGGAACCTCCGTGGGTGCCGTTCTGCAGGAGCTCAGGACTCAAGCGGCCATCTAGCTCGGCAGTCAGGCTCCGCCCCCCAGCCACTACATCTTGTTCAGTAAGAACCAGTGCATGGCCAATGGAAACAACAAGGAGACTGCAGTGCTGCCCGAGTACTGAGCCCCAAACAGCCCTTCACCATTCTGCAGCAATATTGATGGGATATGCTAGAGCTATACAAACTTGTAGAAATGAATATTCTATTATTTTCATTATGGATGGCTACAGATTATTTAATGATTGCGCTATTCTGTAATGTATAATAGTTTAGGTTGAAGCAAATAAAAAAATAACCAATGTTTTGTCGGATCCCAATTAGAGATGAGCGAGCATACTCATCCGAGCTTGATGCTCGTTCGAGTATTAGGGTGCTCGAGATGCTCGTTACTCGAGACGAGCACCACGCGGTACGCGTCTCGATTAAACGAGCACTGATCATTGAATTCAATGGAGCCGGCAATACAGCCGGCTCCATTGAAAGCAATGGGCTACCGGCGAGTGTGGGATGACTTTTCGGGAAGGGCTTAAAAATATAAGCCCTTCCCTGAAATTCATCCAGAAATGTGTAAAAACAAAAAATATATATATACTCACCCGGTCCCAGCAGACGGAGTTCAGCCGCGGCCGGCGGCAGTTCTCCTGAACTGCTCTCTCTAGTATTCAGCAGCCGGGGATTTAAAATCCCCGCCTGCTGAATGAGCTGCCTCTGATTGGTCACAGCCTGACCAATCAGAGGCAGCTCTCACTCACACCCATTCATCACAGCCTGACCAATCAGAGGCAGCTCTCACTCACCCATTCATGAATTCATGAATGGGTGTGAGTGAGAGCTGCCTCTGATTGGTCAGGCTGTGACCAATCAGAGGCAGCTCATTCAGCAGGCGGGGATTTTAAATCCCCGGCTGCTGAATACTACTCAGAGCAGTTCAAGAGAACTGCCGCCGGCCGCGGCTGACCTCCGTCTGCTGGGACCGGGTGAGTATATATATATTTTTTGTTTTTACACATTTCTGGATGAATTTCAGGGAAGGGCTTATATTTTTAAGCCCTTCCCGAAAAGTCATCCCACACTCGCCGGTAGCCCATTGCTTTCAATGGAGCCGGCTGTATTGCCGGCTCCATTGAATTCAATGATCAGTGCTATATATTTTTTTTTATTTTTACTAGAGATGAGCGAACGTACTCGGATAGGCACTACTCGTCCGAGTAATGTGCTTTATCCGAGTACCTCTCTGCTCGTCCTGAAAGATTCGGGACGCGCTGCGGAGCGGGGAGCTGCAGGGGAGAGCGGGGAGGAACGGAGGGGAGATCTTTCTCTCCTTCTCTCCCGCCCGCTCTGCCCCGCTCCCCGCTGCGACTCACCTGTCAGCAGCGGAGTGCCCCGAATCTTTCAGGACGAGCGGAGAGATACTCGGATAAAGCACATTACTCGGACGAGTAGTGCTTATCCGAGTACGTTCGCTCATCTCTAATTTTTACACATTTCTGGATGAATTGCAGGGAAGGGCTTATATATTTAAGCCCTTCCCGACAATTCATCCCGCGATCGCCGGCAGCCCATTGCTTTCAATGGAGCCGGCTGTATTGCCGGCTCCATTGAATTCAATGGGCAAACACCGTTCTTCTCTGCCACAGTTGTTACAGCTGTGGCAGAGAAGAATGATTTGTCTTCTATATGTTCTCAATGGGGTCGGTGCTGCTGCCGCCGGCCCCATTGAGCGCATATAGAGAAGAGAACAGGAATTGCAGATAGGTGCGATCTGCGATTTCTGTTCTATAATTTATCGGACGAGCGCATAAAAGCGCTCATGTGTCCGATACCAATGCAAAGCAATGGTTTTATAAAATCGCCGGACGCATGCGCAAATTGCGCGAAAAAACGCCCGTCTGACTGAGCCCTATCACATACAAACATAGTGATAAAAAGGCGATTTTTACACACCAAAACTGCCTACACCCATGGGGATGGGCCCTAACAATGCAATACTATATTGAGCCAAGTACAGTATGTAATATGTGAGCGCTCAGTAGGTTAATCTCTATTCTTTTCTACTGTTCTCAGACGTCCTTCACCTGAGTGATGAGCAGATTGTTTCCATATCTGACAATCAGGATGAGATTCATCTCTCTGTGGACCCCGATTATGATGATTCCATGTCTGCATGAGCAGAAGCTGAACTAGTGGATTATTGTCACATTGTAGATAATTGTATGACAAGAGTAATAACAGAGCATAAAGCCTCTCATCCGTATATTCACTGATTATTGAGGGTTTTGTTAAACATATTTTTAATTAAGAATTGTATAACATAGACATGCTATAGGTACATGTATATCAATGTTAAGCTGACTTCTCATATATAACGTTGACATTTTAGAGAACAACACAGTATACGTTGATTATCTTCCCTCAAAACAAAAAAGATTTGCAAGCATGTTAACGGTAACTTATAAGAAGGTAAGACTAAAGCCAAGCATGGTATAAAGAGAAAGGAAGTGTATACCCATCATAGTAATCTTATTAGGCAGTAGGGGCTGCCCCATGTGAAACCTGTACAAAAATATATCAGAAAAAAAATTTTGTGAACAATAATAAAAGAAAAAAGAAAAAACAATTAAAAAAAAAAGGAAAAACATTGAGGAATAGCTGGTAATTAAATAGTGAGATTATCATTGCTAAACCCAGTGCTGCATTAGTATAAGAATTGAGATCAGTGTAGGGAGGTCACTACAATTAATAAGCATACACTTAGCTTGACATGTATAACCCTTTTTTATTTAGGTTCTCCAGCCAACTTTCTCATCTAGGGCGGTATGGATGAAAATGACCTTGTTGTGAAGCCTTCCATAGAGCAGTTATAATTAATACGTTGGATTACCTTGGTAATGGTGGGAATATTGCTAGACCTCCAGTTTTTAGCTGTCAGCCACTTCGCCATCACAAGCGTGTGAAAAACAACCTCCCTGTCTGAGGGTGGTAGATCATCTAGCCCTAAATTGAGCAGACAAATAGCCTTATAGGATATCCTAACAGAAGGTTTAAAATGACTGAATCTCCCCCCAAAAGGACGCTATCTCAGAACAAGTCAGTAAATATAGTAACCAAGTCAGGGATACTGTGGGAGATATTAATAAAATTCTATAAGGCCCATTTCATTCCCACCAAAGGAATTCCAACAGCTGAGTGCACTGCGGAACTGGTGATCAAGGAGATATTCAGACTGCATGGAATCCCTGATGATGTAGTTTCTGACAGGAGGGTTGACTTCACATTGAAGTTCTGTAAGAGTTTTTGCACGGCCCTGGGCATCACTATTTATCTATTTTCTGTTTTTCACCCCCTGCCCAATAGCCACACCAAAAGAACAAACCACACTTTGAAACAGTAACTTCAAAGTTTTATCTCCCATCTCCAAGATGATTGGGTGGATTATCTACCAACAGCGGAATTCACCTATAACAACGCCAGACATTGTCCAACCTCGCAGAGTTTGGGTTTTTTTTGCGAATTATGGACTACATCCTGTCTTTATTCCTAGCCTCCCTCTCCAGACTCCCATACCTAAAGTCACCAACAGACTTGTAACTTTGCAAAAAAATCCAGGAGAAATTAAAGGAAGTACTATGGCAGGCTAAGGAAACTTACAGGCAAGCAGCAGATAGACACTGCAAGACTCGCCCTACCATCCAGGTCCGGCATAAGGTATGGCTGTCCACCAGCAATTTTAGAAGTCATTTTTATTCCCTCAAGCTTGGGCAAAACTTTTTGGGGCCTTTCCCGATCACGGCAAAGGTAGGCCAAATGGCATTCCAACTGGATCTTCCTACTAGTCTGAAAATCCACCCAGTTTTTCACATATCACTGCTCAAAAATGTAAAGAAAATCTCTTTCCAGGAAGGGCTTAACCACCTCCCACGCCGGTGGAGGTCCAATGAGAGGAGGAGTATGAAATCAAGAAGATTCTGGACTCTAGAATATACAGAAGGAGTTTACAGTTATTAGTCCAATGAAAAGGTTATGGGCAAGAAGAGAACTCTTGGGAACCAGCTTCCAATGTCCACACCCCTGACCTCCCCAGAGTGTTCCATTATAGGTTTTGGGGGAAACTGGCCCCCGGGACATCTGGAGACTGTTCTGGAAGGAGGGGACAACTGTTAGAACTCAAACATGGGACCTTCTGTACTTCGAGCAGCAGCCCTATGTATTGAGATATTCAACATGCTAGATGGCTGCCTCTGATTCCTAGTGCCATATTCCTTGTCTCTTCTTCCTGTGTCACCCTTGTCTAGTCCAACTCATGTCTTGTTTCTTGCCCAATTAGCCCTCTATATAAACCTGGCCCTAGCAATTTTAGTGTAGCTACATAAACTCAGAGCATTACATTCCACAACATTGTGGAATCAAAAAACCTGCTGTAACCTTTAATTTTAGTACATTTATCTACTATTAACATATTCTTTTCAAATACTGTACATTAGGGGGACCCATAGAGATATGGCAACAAATAAAGTGGCAGCTATACAGCAAGACACCTTCGCAATTCATTACAACTGCTAATTGTAATGTTAGGGTAAAGTTTTAGCTTTAAATTCCAAATGCAAGATGGTGCCCAAAACTGTTGTATATTATGAGACATAGCACTTGCATGAAGACATGGCACTTGCATGACACTTAAAAAAGGTTAATAAAGGGATTCCTTTTTGACTGTCATTATGGAGCCAGGAAGGAGTTTTTTCCCCCAAATGGGCTAAATTGGCTTCTGCCTCATTTTCTTTGCCTTCCTCTGGATCAACAGGGGGAGGAGAGGGTGGAAACAGGCTGAACAAAATGGACATTGTCTCCCTTTAGCCTAACATACTATGTTAGTTTAAAAAATTAAGTATGGACAATAGAACTTGTCATGTACTAATAATATTTGTCCTGGCAATCTTCACATTTATGCTGTTCTAACAAAAATACCTAAAAATATATGAAAATAGTTAAAATTATGACACAAATACTTGTCAGTCA